>NC_141153.1:29625000-29948333 GCF_053477565.2 Lygodium microphyllum | reverse complement strand
ATTTCTTTAGAAATATTTAGAAATACTGAAGCAAAATAACATTGTAAGTTGTTATAGACTAGTATATTAAATTGTCAAATGTAAGTAACAAACCATTACCTTTGCTTGTCACACTGTTAAGTGATATTTGGATGTATATAAGTTTCTTTTCTAGATTCCCACACAAACCTCGTAGCTTGTGCTATGCTCATGTCAGAGCTTCACTCCCCTACTTTTACCATTCACCAACATCATTACTTCAAAAGCAAAGACATACTACTTCAAAAATTACATTTGGAATTTTGTGGAGGACTAGTATAGTAAATGTTTCAAAACTTATTAGTACTGCAACACAACTTAGCAAAGTGGTGCAAAACACCCAAACTAGGTTGTAGTACCAATAAACGGTGGTATGTATAAAGTAAATCACTACTTGAGGCTCCTCCAAAAGGTAGATTAAATGTTTTACATATGAGCTTCCACCCAATCTTTTACCTCAAACATCAACACCCTTGTCTTATTTAATCACCTCCTCTACAAACAAGTCATGAACATGAACATGTGATTTGCCAACCAGATGAGTTTAACCAACAAATATTTACAAGTGACTTATCTAGTGGCAACACATATTTTGTCAATGGTAACAAACTTCGTAGATCACTTTGAAGTGGTAGAAGACTGCTTGGAAGGAGGCAACAAATATTTTGTTAGTGGTAACAAACCTCTTAGATCACTTTGAAGTGGTAGATGACCACTTGAAAGGAGGAAAACCACTTGGGAATGGTGGTATACCACTTGTTAGTGTTAGGGCTCTAATTGTAAGTGGTATGTAATCACTTTCAAATGGTAGCGCACTACACGTGAGTAGTAAAGAAACTTACACGATAGACATAAATCTTTTGTAAGTAGGAGCAGAGGGCTTAAAAGTGATGCTAGACCTTTTTATAAAAAGTGGTGGTTGTTTGGCAGACGACTTGAAAGTAGTATACACTACTTTTTAGTGTTAAGGTACCACTTGTAAGGCAAACTACACCACTTGGGAATGGTAGCTTACCACTTAAAAGTGGTAGTAGTCTAGTGACAAGTTCTATGAAAACACTTGGGAGCAATAACATGCCACTTGTAAGCGGCAAGGGACCATTTGCAAGTGGTCGAAGACCACTTTCTAATGGTGGAAATTACTTGTAAATTTTAGTAGAGCAGTTGTAAGTGGTAATGGGCCACTTTCATATGGTTTCCAATGAAATATTTACAAGTGATATAATGCTTGCTAGTAATGTTGGACCTTTAGTTAGTGATAGCACACTACTTGAAAGTTTTAGCAACACTTTTGAGTGGTCTAGTCTAGACCACTTGTACAAGGTGGTAGACTACACATGAATGATAGTGGCTCACTTTTGAGGGGTAGTATTTCAATTGCAAGTCCTAGACGAAACAACTTGCAAGTGGTAATATACCATATGTGTAACGACTTGCATGATGTAACCCACCTTTTGCAATGGGAAACACATAGCTTATAAGTGGTTGCACATCGTTAGAAGCGAAAAAAGTGAATATTGCTTCCCTTGCAATGCCACTTAATGTGAAGTAGCATAGCGCTCCTTGCAATTCACATGCAAGGAATGCTAGTAAGAATGATGGAATTTCCTGAAATGTTAAGAGAGCAAGATATCAAACATTGGAAGGGGACACAAAGTCAAGAGAAGGGTGCACACTTATTGCCATCATCACATCATCCAAAATGTTATTGTTTGCAAGATTTAGCCTAATTACGAATGCCATGGGTAGTATTTCAATTTGGTTGATTACGATAAATTCACTAGGGACACACTTAAACCGGAGATAATTGGATCACATGAATGTCAAAGATTTGAGGCAAAGAATAACATGTATCAGTAACTGTAATTCGTTAAAGTAGCTGCAAAAACTTGTGATCGCGCTCAAAACTTCCGTACTTAAATTTTTTGTGAGTCTCATATAAAGCATGTTTTCGAGAATTCGAGGCCTAAAGAATTACACTTATTACTGGTGGTAAAGGTATTGTCTTCTGTGAGAAGCTTCAATGAGTTCCTGTGAGAAGTTGCCAGTAACTTGAAGAAATTAGGACTGGTACACCATATTTCCTTCTATTTTGTGACTTGTTATGTAAATTATGTCACCCACAAGGAGGGGGTTGGCTCCCCTCCCTAATGCTGGTCACTGTTTTTACTGAAGGTACCGGAGATTTCAAGGATAGAACCAGAGGTTCTAGAAAGATGTTGAGTGTGCGATGATTGTGTGTCCTCAAGCAGCAGGGTAAGAGCTCAAAATTTTGAGCTAGAGTAGCTGTGCCAGTATTATGGCAACTAGTGACCGCCCAGACTGGTGCAGGAGCTCAACCTTGGTTATGTAAGGTAAACCCACTTTTCAGGAGAACAGTAAAAGAAGATTCCCTGCTTTACATATTGATGTGATCAAATCACCCACTAGGGGTCAGAAAGTTACAATAGTTGTACATACAGATTATACATCCAATGAAAATTTTAATTGCCTCTAGGGGGAATGATATCCTACAAGAGCCTAGTGGAAGAGGTGAAGTAGTTTCTCCAGGACTTGAATAATGGGTTTACAGATACATCATATACAGAGGCTTAGCTGACATCTTTGATAGTTGCTCGTGTACTAGGCATCCATTTGGTTTCACATTCTGACATCTTCTTGACTTAGACTGGGTCTCCAAGTTTTGTCCCATGGATACAAAAGCATTGCCATTAATCCAACAACAGATATTCCAAGAAACCCAGAAAATGGATTACCAGCCTGAGTTCCAAGAAACCAAATGGGAGCATCTGGAGCATAGCTGAGTTGTGAAAGATAATTTATGATCTGATTGCCTGCAATAAAACCAGCATGGAGACCTATGGCTAGCATCAAATCGCCACCACACCTGAACTTGGCTCCTGTTAACACCAGTGATAATAGCCAAAGTCCTGGTATAGATGAAAAAGACCTGCCAAAACATATTCTTTTAGATGGGGTCCTCTGAAAAGAAAAGATTAGAATCCAAATTCCCAAACTTAAGTCTGATAGCAAGCTTGGCATTCACAACTATCTCACCAATGTGCAATGGAAAACACCAGTCCTGACAGTATAGCTGCTCTATGAAATCCAAGATCTGCAGCAATTTCCTCATGGAGCCAGGAGCGAAAAAGCAGCTCCTCAATAGTGGAAATGGCTAAACTGGTTCCAATGCATTGCAAAGACAACTTTGCAATCTTCCAGCAGGACATCATGTTTGATAAGGCTGTTTTAGAGGCATGAAAGCACAAACTTGTGGCCCAAGTGAAGTGCACTAATCCAAATGAAATGCCAATAGTGTAAAAGACAGCCACTAGTGAAAGTCCCATAGTCAGGCCTGTAGATAATAATAATATCTGCCAAAAGGACAAAGGCAGCCAGAACTAAGTCAGAGCACAATCTCCGATTTGATTAAAGTTGGAAGAAAATCCAATAAAGTGAACAGAATCAGATCCCATCGCAAGTATTGATGCTGGACAGGCTAAATTCTCAACGGTAAGTTTAGCTACACCCTCCCACACTCTCATGAGCAAAAAGTTAAGACTAAAAGTGGTACTTACTAGAAAATTTCAACAAAGAAAATCAATTTGATGTCTCTTTATTACTACTATTTGGACTGCTTGCCCTCTAGACATTTGGGTGATAAGAGTGCACATTCTATATGGTGACTAGTTTTTTTGCAAGAATAATGCAGATCCTCTATGATGAGTTGTGTCTTTAAGTTTATAACATGAATCTCTCTCTAAAAACTTCTCGATCCAAATTCATTTATTCTGCACTTGACTGTTAATTACATGCAGAAAGGTCAAAAAAAACTAGCGACTTCTAGTCAAGCATTGCCTACCTCTGAAACACTCAATATCTGGACGAATGTAATGAATCCAGTACGTTGACAAGATACAAACCTGTGCTGAGCCCAAATTTGGCTGAATAATTAAGCCATATTGGGAAAGAGGTGATTCATAACCACGTATCTTTTTTCCCCATAAAGTAACAAGAATCACAACAGCACCATAAAAGCCTACTGTCGCAGCTGTACTTGCAACCCCAGCATGTGATTGAGATGCCCATTGTTGTAGAAGAGATGGAAGTAAAGGTACAAGGACAGGGGACCACAGCAATAAAGCCATGACAGAAAATGCCAGCAGCCTGAAAATCATGTGCATTGTAAGATTGAAGTAGAATATCCATTTGATTTAATAAACAGCCCCTATATATACAAGGCAAATCAAGCTACACATGGCTACAGAATTAAGATAGAAATAACAAAGAGCATATGATGGGAAGCTTGTCAAGCAAGCCCTTCCAAATCATATCAAGATATCATGACATCACATTCACGACTTGCAAATAATGAGAAAAGATGCCATGAACTGTGCAGTAGCACGTCAGAGTAGTAAACCTTTAGGGAAAAGGTAGTTATCAACTGACACAAGCTACCTGCTTTATTTAGCAACTTGGCCACACCACACAAATCCTTAGTTATTGCACAAGCCCAAATGCGCTAAATCAAACTTAAGCATGATCATATACATTTGTCTCTAACACTGTGTCGGTAAACTGGATCGATTTCAAAGGCAAACCAGCTGTCATTCAAAAACTTGACCTATTCAAAATTTGACTTATTTCTAAGTTTCTCTGAATTCAATCACCAAATGGGGATCATGGAAAACTTAAGTCAAGTACTCAAACTTCCATTAATATCAATTCCCTCTTGTAGAATAAAATTGTGCCATGTCTCGAGGAATTTATAGTCTTGTGTAGTCTCTGGCATTTTCAGTTGATCAGCAAAGTACATCTCCAGGGGCATTGATATGGATTTCCTTAAAGAAGACCATTCCTAGATTGTCTTCCCTACTCTCTAGTTACATCAGTTCTACCATTGCAACAGAAAAGGAAAGAAAATATCCTTGTTTGCAGCTTGAACTATATACACATAGACAGGGTATGTGATGTTATTCATCTGCTTCCAGCTTGATAATGGATAATGTGAAGCTCAAAGCTTGGAAGAACCATTCACAGCAGAGTTGGGAGAGTCTCACAGTGAAAGTATTTGAATCTTATAAAGATTAAGTGGAACATTTTTAGCCTGTTTTGATTAATCGCTCTTAAGAAATTAAGCTCCTACCTGCTTCTTGGAAACAAGAAATCGTACCCTCACTGGCAAGAAACAGCTTTGTGACACATCCAGGGTTGGAGGCTTACACAGTTAAACTAAACCATTACAAAGATGGTGGTACCCTAGGTTATAAGGAATTTTGCATTATGGCATGCATGAAGCATATTATGGGTTTGTATATAGAAGACAGATTATGAAAGTATTTGATACTATGATATTTGACAGGTCATTATAAGATAGGACTTTTGTCACAAAATGTGGTAGTGGGGCCTATCTATTTATAGATGGGCCCTCCCAAATTAGGGACACAAACATTCTCTGAGAACACATTTCTTTGAATGAAAGTTTGGTAATTTAATTGATGAAGTACGTTTTGGGGCTGTTTAATATGGCTAATCAAAATGTAATGCATTTAAAGCTCAACATCCCCTCTCAAGCCCAAAAGTGGAACTAGAAAGGGACTGTACTAGCCCAAGCCCATAGATTTTATTTCACCCCAGGGCATCCCACCCCAAAGCAGCCAAGGAATTGGGCAAAAGGTGCTTGTTGGCTGCCTAGTGACTTGATAAGACTACATAGGAGATGGTTATCTTACGAAGGGAGCCCAAGTGATCACCCCCAAGAGGCCATGGTATCAGACAAAGGGTGCTCATCAGCTACCTAGTGGCCTACATGGACCTACAAAGGCGGATAGAACCACAATGAACATTTTGTCTTTTTAAAAAATTTTAAGGGCTTTTAACCTTTGATTTGATTTATTTTTTAGTGTAAGTTTTCAATTAATGTTCATTCTATCAAGGAATCTATACCCCTTGGGGAGAATAAAGAGAATTGTCAAACCCAAGACCATAAAATGGACAAGCTATCCCCAAAAGCTATGGGGTTATGTGGAGAAGCAAAAAAGATAGGTAGTAGTAAAGGGAGACAGCCCTGGGAGATTGCCATGTGACCTGCTGTGAATATGTTGGATCTAGAGTCGATTGCTCTTTGACTGAAAAAGGATAAATATGCATGGATGCATGTTTAAAAGAACAAAATGCCAATGCATAGGATAATACAAGAGACAATGCAAATAATCATGCTCATAAAAAATCCTATGCACCGTGCCACTTGGACAGGGTTCTCACACAGGAATTCTTCACTTCTCCAAGAACCCTTTTACAATCATAGTCATCTAGAGGATGCAGATAATGATACAATGTATAAAAAGTAACCATCTTTGAAATAATAGAAATCCTATCACCCTCAAGAGAAGAAAGCGGCCCCCTCTCAAAGTGAAAGGGAAAACTGGAGAGAATCACCCTCTCCTCGCCTTTTTGAAGTAGTAGGGAAGGGTGTACCCCTGCCAATCTTGGGCAGAAAGTATTGAAGAATCAGATGGATCAAAGATAAAAGGATCCCACCCATTTGCTTTGCATCTAAAACAGAATTACTTCCAAGCCTGAGCATAGCGAGAGGTCAAAATATTTGCAAAATTGTCCAATGAATGTAAAAATTGTAGAGGGATAGTGCCTAGCTCAACCTACTCTTTGATGAAGTGATAGTAGACACCAACATGTTGCCTCCATTGATTGATGATGGGTTTACCAGCTAGCACAATAACACTCTAGTTGTCGTAGTAGAGGACATTTAGTGAAGCACATTGAAAACAAGGCACTGCTAGTAAGCCCCTCGAGTAGATAGCCTCTGTAGTATCGTCGAAGAGGGCGCGATATTCTACCTCGACTATAGAAGTAGCCACTGTCTCCTACTTACGGCTTGACTAAGAAATGGGAGCAATGCCCAAAGAGAATTTATAGCCACCATGGAAATGCCATGTGCCAAGATCTTTATCCTAGTTTGAGTCGATGAATCCCTACAAAAGTAAATCATGACCATAAGTTAGGTAATAAGAATAAGTACACAGAACATATCTCAACACATGCATGCAGTCAATCCAATGTGACATTTCAGGTACATTGAACATATCTCAACACATGCGTGCAATCAATCCAATGTGACATTTCATGTGCATTAAAATAATGACCGACTAAAGAAATCAAGCATGCATGGTCTATCAACCAAAGCAATTTCCCTACAGCTGACCTATAAGTATGCTCATTGAAGGGCCTGTAAGGGCTCGAGAGACAAAAATGTCCTAGATAAGGATCATATGATGGGTGGCTCCACTATCCATGATCCAAGTAGGAGAAGATATACTCAAATCTAGTAGAGTGGACCTTTGCAGTCACCTTGTCTAGAGGTAACTTATGAATGTGGATGAAGCTTACAGCCTCTGATATCTCCACAGAGATAAGGTGGGCCTCATATACTACAAACCATTCATCCTCAAGAGTTGAGGATGATATTGGCTATGATGGCTAACCAATGATAATGTGGTCTAACCTCGCTATTCTCCCTGATTTTGGTTGCCCATTGACCTGCCTCCCCTACTGGGGATTACCCAGCGTCTAAGTCTTTTGTTTAGATTGGGTGCCTCTTGTCTTTGATCGACAACCATCGTCAAAATGGCCAACCTTTTGACAGTGTTGGCAATACTTGTTTTTCTTTGGTACATTTTGCCACTCAGGTTTTAAGGATGACTAGGAGTTTCCTGTTGAGCTAAAATAAGCATTACATGTTGAATTAGCCTCTTAAATAGTCCCAAAAATGCTTAATTAATGAAAACCCTGAAGTGGTACGTGGTTCGTGAGAGTTTAAAATGGTGTACGATACAAGATTCCAAAACTTTCTATAAATAGGTAGGCTTCCCTCCATTCAATTCAATCTCATTTTTGCAAGTTTCAAGCCTTCTAGCTTCACTATATGCACCCCTTCATAGCTAGTGCATCATGTAGGTCTCGTATGCCATTGGTGTGTCTGAGGAGACACTATCTATATTTGTGGATATATACAAGACTGGAAGGATTCTTGATGTTGAGATTTTGGAGATCATTAAGAAGAATTTTGATATCCGACCGAGGACGATTGCTATTAACCTTGACTTGAAGATGGAAGATAAAAGAAGCCACTAGAAGACTACTGTGTATGGCCATTTTGGGCATACAAAGCCTAAGGAAGATAATGAAATCTTTGAAGTATTAGAAAGTGCAGATTTGATGTATCTTTGGTGGCTAAATAAGTACACTAAACTATGTGATAGAAGATCACACGGTTTGTTTGCTAGATGAGCATTGTATATTAAGTAACTGACCATTCATTCAGATTTCCACTGTGTTCATCGTATCTAAGTTACCATAACCCTAATTGTATCTCTGTTGAGTTTATGCTTTGTCGTACACTTTCATTTATGTTTCTACGTTAGAGTATTTCTTCACATGGTGTCAGAGCAAGGTTCCGTTCCATAAAAACTCGGCCTTTGATTTGAAAGCCCTTCACAAGAAGCAGGAACAATAGGAGGGCAAGATGACTTTAAACAAATTTTCACCACATCATTATGATGCTCGCGAGACTAGCACATCGAGACAAGAGTGTGAGAGTGCACAACGGAAGAAGAAACATGAACACAAAGGAGAGAGAGAGAAAGCAGAGAATGAAGGAAGAAAATATGCACTGACTGAAATGAATGCTGAATACTCTGAAATGGACTGATCAGTCCCTGCACGCAGCCCGAAGCATCAGTGAGGGCACCAGATCAGGCTGGAAACAAGGGCACAACCAATGCTAGACTGGGAGAGGAGAGAGATTGTGCTGAACCTGCGAAAAACAATGTGTATGGCTGATGGGGGGGGCTGCTATATATAGCCCCCCAGCCATAAAACTGGCCGACTGGCCAAAAACTGGCCGACTTGGCCAAACTGGCCGACTGCACCAACAAGCAGCCTCTAAAGGCTGACTGCCACAAAAAACAGCTACACCTAAACTGACAGAGCTCCTTTGTCTCCTGCCAGACTCTGACAGGAGCTCACAACCAGGAGATGATAGACTGACACTGAAATAGAGCAGGCTAACACCCCCTCTCAGATCCTGGGAGGGTCTAAAGACCTAACAACCGCATGTGATGAAGCAAAGAAGCTTGAGGCAAAGGCTTCGTGAAGAGATCAGCCGCATTGTCCGCGGTGGGACAATAGGCCACCGCCAGCTCCGAATCCACGATCCGCTCTCGAACATAGTGGTACTGAACCTCAATGTGCTTCGTGCGAGCATGAAACACTGGGTTCTTTGCCAAAGCAAGGGCACTTTGGTTGTCCACGCGCAGCTCCTTAGGTCCTGTTGGGGAAAAGCCAATCTCCGCCATCAAGCGACGGAGCCAAACGACCTCCATAGCGGTCGAACGTAAGGCCCGATACTCAAGCTCTGTAGAAGAAAGTGCCACAGTAGGCTGCTTCTTGCTGCTCCAAGAGACAGCACCAGAGCCAAGGGTGAAAGCATAACCTGTAGTGGATTGTCGCGAATCCACATCACCTGCCCGGTCAGAATCACTCCATCCAAAAAGAGTGATCCCATCTCCATACATGATCCCGTAGGATCGAGTCCCCTGTAAATACCGAAGAACACGCAAAGCAACCCTCCAGTGGTCCTGTGTAGGAGTCTTCATAAAAGAAGACAACAAAGCCACCACAAAAGAGATATTGGGGCGAGTGTGAAGAAGCCATATAAGTGAACCAACAAGGCACTTGTAACGGGTAGCATCATAAAGGGGAACGCCATCTGCCAAAAGTTTTAACTCAGGGTCCATGGGGCATGAAATAGGCCGACTCTCAGCCATACCAAACTCCGAAAGAAGCTCGGAGATGTACCGGTGCTGCGAGATAAAGATGCCCTGTGCCATCTGATAGATCTCCAGGCCTAGAAAGAAGTGAAGGATTCCTAGATCTGTCATGTCAAACTCCTGTCGTAGAATAGACCGAGTATGCTCCACCGGCGGAGTGTCGCTCTCGGTAATAATAAGATCATCTACATACAAGATAAGCAAAACACAAAGAGAACCCGCAACCGTAAAGTAGAGGTTGGGGTCATGATCGGGGTCATGATCGGAGCACTGAAAACCACTCTGAAGAAAGCAGCCGTCAATCCGATGGTACCAAGCATGAGGAGCTTGCTGCAGGCCATAAAGGGCCTTCTGCAGCTTGTAGACATGATCCTCCTTCCCCTGCACAAGAAAACCGCGAGGCTGTGAAACATAGATCTCCTCTTCAAGGACGCCATTCAAAAAGGCTGACTTGACGTCCATCTGATAAACACACCAACGGTGGTGAGCGGCAAGAGGCAAAATAACTCGAATGGTAGACATCCGAGCTGTAGGAGCAAAAGTCTCAAAGTAATCCAAACCTGCTCTTTGTGCAAAACCCTTGGCAACAAGCCTAGCTTTATGCTTTTCCAAGGAGCCATCTACAAGATACTTGGTCTTAAAGACCCATTTCACACCTATCACCTTCCGTTTCTTGGGACACGGTACAAGCTCCCAAGTATGGTTCCACTCGATGGAATTGAGCTCTGCCTGCATATCCTGTCGCCAAATATCCTGTGCAAGAGCCTCCTCCACTGTGGAAGGCTCAGAATCCTGAAGAATCTGTGACATAAGAGCATAGTTCACATAGAGTGAACTATCCCGCTGGGCTTGTAAGCGGGATGATCTGCGTGGACCTGTAGAAGAAGCAGGAAAGTGAGTAACACTTGAATCTTGCATAAGCCGACGATACCACAAAGGAATCCTAAGAGACTCCTCCTGCTGCGAGGGAGACCGAGTAGCCTCCGGAACCTGTAAAGCACCTGTCTCAGAAAGGGACTCCCCCGCACTAGGGTAAGGTAGATCCTCCTCGTCTGAAGAAGGCTCCCCATTGAATGGCTGTGGATCCCGAGAAGACTCAACTTCCTCTTCTTCTTGTCCATATGGACAAAAGCAACATAGCCAAAGATGCGAAAGTGGGACATGGAAGGCTTCCTCCCAAAGAAAGCCTCATAAGGAGTCATGTCTTGCAATGCCGAAGTCGGAGAGTGGTTGCGAATATGCACCGCTGTAGCCACCACCTCACCCTAAAGGAAATGAGGAAGACTCCGATGCTCATGGTCCAATTCGCACGCTCTACAACACCATTCTTTGATGGTGTATTCGGATGGGAATACTCCACCCAAATGCTGTGATCCCTGCAAAACTGAGAGAAAAGGTGAGAAGTGAACTCGCCACTGTGATCAGCTCGTACACCACGAACTTTGGAAGTGGTTTGTGTCTCCACAAACACCTTCCACTCGCAGAAACGGAAGTACGCCTCACTCTTGTACTCCAAGAAATAAGGCCACACATAACGACTGAAATCATCCACAATCAGCATCAAATACTTGGCCTTCCCAAGGGAGGCTGTGCCCATAGGTCCGCAAAGGTCAGTGTGAACCAACTCAAGCGGAGAAGAAGCCCTCCTGGAAGCAACCTGTGGGTGAGGCTGCCTATGTTGCTTGTCCCTCAAGCAGCTGGGGCATAAAGTGTGGAGAGGAGGGAAATCGGGAAATCCCTCCACCATCTTCCTCCAAGAAGCCCGTCGAATAGAATCAAGGTTCAGATGCCCATAACGAGCATGCCAAAGCAGCCCAAGCTCGTGGGAAGCCCTTGTAGCCAAGGCTGTGAGCTGGTAGAGTCCACCCTCCTGTGTACCTGTCCAAAGAGCATCACCTGTAGAAGCATCCTCCACTGTGACTGCATCCTGCGTAAAAATGACTCTGGTACCTAGCTGAGTAAGACCATGCACAGACAATAGGTTAAAACCCAAATCAGGTACATAAAGAACTTTGGCAGAAGAAGACCGCCTGTCAGAAAACATAGGTAAAGTCCCCACGCCTCGAACAGGAACTATAGAGTTGTCACCAATGGTGACAATGCCCCCTCTCAAACGAAGATCCTGAAGCCAATCCTGTCTAAAGGTCATATGAGAAGATGCTCCGCTGTCCACGAGCCAAGGCCTTCTCCTAAGTGGTAGAAGCTAGGGCTGTATCCTCCTCAACAAAGACATGCACAAAAGCAGACTCTATCGTGGCTAGGGCCGCCATGGAGTCCTTCTCCTTGGGCTTCAGATGGGGGTACTTTTGCCAACACTTCTCCTAGGGATGAGTGCCCTTCCCACAGTGTGGGCACTTGGGCTTCTTCTCCTTTGTATCCTTCTTGTCCTCCTCCTCCTTGTCCTTGGCCTTCGCCTTTTGTTGCTTCTTCTTCTTGCCGCCACTGGTACCTGCAGTAAAAGCCTTGGTGGAGCCACTCGCACCCACCTCTCTGAGACGCTCCTCATGCTCCAAGACAAGCAGGGAAAGTTCCTCCCATAGAAGTTTCTCGCGGATCCTCGAGGTGATGAGGTTGGTGTAGAAGGCATCATACTGGGGAGATGGCAGCTGAGTCAAGAGAATCATCGCCATATCCTCGGATGAAATCACCCGACCAAGAGAGGCTAGCTTGCGTCGCATGTCCTCCATCTTCGTGATGTGCTCCTTCATGGAAGAAGAATCATCAAGACTGAGCATCCGCAACTTCTTCTCCAAAGAAATCTTGTGGGCGAACGTCTTATGCTGGTACAAAGACGCAAGCTTTTTTCACACTTCCGCCGCCGTCTTTAACCTATGAACATGAACAAGAACCGAGTCGTGAAGACTCATAAAGAGAAAGGAATGGGCTCTAGAGTTGAGCCTATCCCACAAGGCTGCACGGTCCATAGAACCTCCATCGGGACGAATCCACGGGGGGACGATCGATGGGTGAAGAAACAAGCTCCCATAGGTCAAATGTATCGAGGATGCACTCCACCTTGCACGACTAGAGGGAATAGTTGGAACCGTCCAACTTGTCTTCCTTCGGAAAGGAAGGGAGTATAGGCACTTATATCGAGGGAATCAAGGAAGGCATCCGGACATCTGAAGAAGTCTTCATTGATGGAACCTTCACTGTAGATGGAACCCTCTGAGATGCATGGAATGAAGAAGGACGGGTACGAGGAGACTCCTCCCGTTCGTCGATCACGAAACTCTTGATAATCCCATCTCCGCTCATAGGAATGATGTGAAAGAAGCTCATCCTCTGAGTCGTCAAAGCCTGAAAACTGATAAGACATCTTCCAAATCTGCAAACACCAAATACACCAAAGAAATCTTTGCCGATGCCGAAGAATGACCAGCAGAAGGGTCACCAACCACCAAAACGCAAGCTGTGGAGGCCTACAAACACCTGGAGCTGCAAAACGCAATGATGTCTGATGAAGAACACCTAGAAAGAAACCGCCGAACACAAAACGCAGCCTGGGAGATTGGCGCCTGCAAAAAAGGGCCCACAAAAGGTGGAACAACCTCTAGAACAGCAAAACGCAGCCTGGAGTAGTGTCGCCTAGCTGTAGGGATGGCCACCTGGTAGAAATGCACCCAGGAGAGGAGTGTTGATGACGTGGCAGCCTCAAAAACAGCCGCCTGCAGCAAACGCAAGAGTTGGAGCCGCCAGTATGAGCCGCCTTGGCTGTTGGAAAGGAATCGACAGCAGCAGAAGAAGGGGATGGTGTCTCTCCGTCGGGGAAGATCCTCCGTACTCTCAGTTAGGCGATGATACCATGTGAGAGTGCGCAACGGAAGAAGAAACACGAACACAGAGAAGAGAGAGAGAAAGCAGAGAATGAAGGAAGAAAATCTGCACTGACTGAAATGAATGCTGAATACTCTGAAATGGACTAATCAGTCCCTGCACGCAGCCCGAAGCGTCGGTGAGGGCACCAGATCAGGCTGGAAACAAGGGCAGAACCAATGCTGGAGTGGGAGAGGAGAGAGACTGTGCTGAACCTGCAAAAAACAATGTGTATGGCTGATGGGGGGGGCTGCTATATATAGCCCCCCAGCCATAAAACTGGCCGACTGGCCAAAAACTGGCCGACTACACCAACAAGCAGCCTCTAAAGGCTGACTGCCACAAAAAACAGCTACACCTAAACTGACACAGCTCCTTTGTCTCTTGCCAGACTTTGACAGGAGCTCACAACCAGGAGATGACAGATTGACACTGAAATAGAGCAGGTTAACAAAGAGATAGAGTGTGTCACAGGGACATGAAATTTTGAGATGCTTTAATCTTGTTGATAACATTTGATTAAGTTACTAATCAAATGTGCAAGGTTGTTTAGCATGTATGATGGACATGACTGTTATTTCATGGCAACAAGCCAAGGACCCCGAGGATGCAATGGGTGTCGAGGCGAAAGTTGTGATAAGTTATGCCAACTGGGCTATGGTGGTCAATTGGTCAGTTTTGACTCCAAGACACTTTTTTAGCCAATAAGTGTCAGTGGTGACAATAGGGACTAGCATTAATTAATTACTTATTGCCAGTCTAAGGGTCAAAGGGTTGGGGATCACTCCAGGTTGCAAATGGCCTAGCCCATTTAATTATGGATGGGCACATTTAATTTTTGACAAGGTCACAAGGGTTGAAATTAATTTTTAGAATTATTTAATTCTGAGAATTAATTTAATGGCTGGATAATGCTGAGTGGATTTAGAAGCTTGCCACTCAGCACAAATATCCATGCAAACTGAGAGAACGTTATTGGGCCCGGTTTCAACCATTCAGATTAGTTTTGCAGCCTTTGGGAGAGAGAGAGAGAGAGAGAGACACCGGGCGCTCGGTCGCGACCTGCCGCCTGCTCTGTTTCGCCATCCGTCGGCTGCTCCCACCGGCGTGCAGATGGCATAAGCTGTCGCTCGTTCTTGGAGCGGGGGTCCCTGCCGTCGCCCTTCAGTCCCGTGGGCCCTAGTTTCTTACGTCCAGGTCCTGAGCCCCGCTTTGCTTCGTCTCGCCTTCTGTCCCGCCCTTTCTACTGCCCAGTCGCGTTGCCACATCTGCAGACGCCCCTTTTCCTTCGACTGTTTTGCTGTTCGCGGCTCCGCCTGCTTGTGTTTGTCCTTTTCTGCCGAGGCGCCCAGCTGCTGTAAACCCTAAGCCCGACAGTTGTCAAAGAGGCAGCGTCTCAGCCATAGTGCCCACTGATCTATACAAAGAGAGAGAGAGAGAAAGAGCCGAGAGAGAGAGAGAGAGAGGCCTGCGCCGTTTCTGCTTCGCGTGAGCTCCTGGTTCGCGACCGTTGACCGGCACACGTAGTGATACAACATGGCTGGTCTAGATATGGCTTTTATAGACCAAACGGTGGCAGCTCTTGGTCCGGATTCTGATATAGAGGAACCCGAAGATATGGTTCCTTGCACAGAGGAAATGCCCCTTGGTCCTGACTTCCAGCCTGCGGGCAAACGCACCAAGCATACTTCGGATGAGACAATGGATCATCAGGATTGTTCTTATGCGCAGGTTGCCTCGGATTCTGTGGACTCTCAGGATGTTGACTGGGAGCATCTCTTGGAGTTTGCCAACACTCTGCTTGGCGATTATGTGCAACATAATCAGGAAGCGTTTTCTGACTCTGGAACTGAAGATGTTCTCGAAGCCACTGTGGACCCCAAAAATGTCTTGCGCTCATTTTCAGTGTTTTATGAACGTGCTGTTATACTCTTCTTCACTGGCAGGATCCCAGTGCTTTCCTGTATTCGTTAGTGGCTGCACAGTCTACTACAAGGGGAGTGTGTTGAAGAGATTTTTGTTGGGCCCAGAGGTGTTTATGAGGTGCTATTGAAATCTGAGAAGCATCGTGCTGATCTCCTGTTCAAACTGCCATTGTTCTTTGATCGCCGTTTGGTCCATGTTGTGCCATGGCGCCCAATGGCAGATTTTCAGCGCCTGCTTCAACGTGAATGCCTGGTGTGGGTTGAAGTGGGAAATTGTCCGGCTATCTATTGGCCCCTATTAAAGGATGCCATGGCCATGGTGGGCACTGTTCTGGTCCCCCCGAGCCTTAGGGCCATGAAACGTAACCGTTTATGTATGTTATGGGACACTACTAGGAAAAGGTCTGCTTGGTTACATCTTAATTGCTCAGGCATGCATCCTTTGCACTTTCGGTTGAAATGGGGTAACTTTGCAGGGCACTGGTTTTCGTGTGGAAAATTGGGGCATTTTATGGCTGAATGCCCAGAGAAGCCACTGACTTCAGATACTGAGCATGTTGTGCTGCCCATGGATGATATGGCGCTTGATGCTCCGATGCAGGATGCAACCCAACTACCTAGAGTTTTGGATAAAGGTAAACAACAGGTTTCGGGTTTGGATTCCCGTGGCAATGAATGGGTTGATGTACATGCAAAAAAAGGTAAAAGGTTTGATACTGGCATGGCGGATACTGTGCCTACTGCCTCACAAGATTCCATGCGCACTTATATGTGCAGGAAAGAAATGTTGTCTTTAGAGCACACTGCTCCTACTATGGCTTCCTCTACTCCCCGTTATCAGCCTACCAAAAAAGTATATATGGACGGTCCAAAGGGTTCACCTACTAAATTGGCTTTTGATACTAGAGGTAATGTGATTACCCCATGGGATTGTCGTTATCCCCGTTCCATCCCCAAGACAGCAGATATACCGTCCACCTCCAAATCTAGCCGTCAGAACTCTTTTGCTGTGTTAGCTGATTTTTTGGATGAGGGAATCCTTGGTATTCTAGCAGAAAAGGTTAAATCGCGGCAAGCTGTGCCTCGTACCTGATTTTCCTTTTGAACACACATGAAGATAGCCATGTGGAATGTGCAGGGCATTTGTTCTCGCCATAAGCAACATGCCATGTGGACTGTATTGCATGAGAATCAGTGGGATGTCCTCTGTGCTATTGAGCACAAGAGTCACAGTGAAGCAGGAAAAGTTGTGGATTGCCATGCGTTTCGTTTGTTTTATGCAGGGACACATGCCATGCATTATTCTGGGGTGCTTATAATTGTGCATGAAAAATATCAGCCGGTTCTTATTAAAAATGATGTGCATGGCCGTTTTGTGGTGATTGAAATTGTATTTGAAGGAGAGATCTTATGGTTACTTGGCCTCTATGCTCCGAATGATCCTTTATCCCGCCGGGATCTTTGAAATACTTTGCGGACCTCCTTGTCACTCGGCAGAAGGGGTTTTTTGATGGGGGATTTTAATATGTGTGTTGATTCTTCACAGTCCACATCGGAGCATTCGGTAATGGATGCTCCGGAAAGTCGTGTGTGGAATGTGTTGGCTCGTGACGTTCTTAAGCAAGACCTTTGGTCTTGGCTACACCCTCCTTCTACAGGGTTTACTTTCCACTCTGCCCAGTATGTGACTACATGGTCGCGGTTGGACCGCATGTACATCATACAGACAAATGATTTTCTTCCTGAGATGCTCGAAATGAAAGTGTTGCAGCAATATGCCTTGTCGGACCATTTCCCTCTACGGCTTGAGATGCTTGCACAACCCATTGCACCTTTTAAGCAATTTCTGGCACCTTTTAAGCAATTTCTGGATAGACTCCCTTTGTGTTTCAACTCGTCTTATTTAAAGCATTCAATCTTTCAGGGCTATATGCAGCAATTGATTGATAGATTCTTATTGAACTTCTCTTCTGAGGGCAATGCTTCGTTTCAACGATTGCTCTCTAATGTGCAACGAGTTGCCCGGTAGTATGGGATCCATCATGCCT
The DNA here is from genome assembly GCF_053477565.2 of Lygodium microphyllum. Taxonomy (NCBI): domain Eukaryota; kingdom Viridiplantae; phylum Streptophyta; class Polypodiopsida; order Schizaeales; family Lygodiaceae; genus Lygodium; species Lygodium microphyllum. Next base: position 29,930,678 of record NC_141153.1, on the reverse strand, counting down.
CTCTTTGTCGGCGGCGTCGACAGGTAGCGGAGGACTTATTGGCTTTGGTTCGTTCTCTGCAGGTGGACACTCCAGATGATGTTTTTCTGCTGTCACTAGAGATGCGTTTGGCTACTCTTATTAGAGAGTTTCAGTTGAAATCTTATCAGCAGGCCAAATTGCAAAATCTGACGAAGAATTTGCAAGACAGTGGTTGTCAGACGCATAAGTTCTTTCGAGCTCTCCATGCCTCTCCTGCTCGAGAGAATATGACTAGACTCCAAGATGCAGAAGGTCAAATGGTCCTTGATCCGCAGACTATTGTGAATATGTGTAGGAATTATTTCCTCGATCTTCTTGGTTCCACTTCTTCACCTTCAGACCATATTACCCATGCCCGCTCAGTTTTCTATGATTTGGTCCGCAATCAGGTTCCACAGGACATGCAAGCTACTTTGGAGACAGACATTTGTGAGGCAGAGGTTATGGATGTTTTGTTACACTTGCCCAAGGATAAAAGTCCTGATGGGTTCTATGTATAAAATCTTTTCCAAACTAAAGGCGAATCAGCTCCATAAGCATCTTCCTGCCCTGATGCATCCTCTCCCATATGGTTTCATTAAGGGCCGCAACATTCTGCACAATGTATTAAATGCGCAACTGGCTATTGACTATGCAAGGCATTCTAATCAGGAGGTGGTACTGATTCAATTGGACCTGGAAAGGACTTTTGATTATTTGGATTGGTCTTTCATTGTGGAACTTATGTCTACTATGGGCTTTGGTGCTCGGATGTCTCGTCTGATCTACACCATTAGTGCTGCGGCTTCTTCGTGAGTCATGCTGAATGGAGGTGTTACTGAGCCTTTTGTCCTTGCCCGCTCTATGAGATAGGGTTGCCCTTTGAGTCCTCTCTTTTTTGCCCTTGCGACTCATCCAGTTCTTTCGATGTTATCTCATCTGGCAGCTTCTTCACAGTTGGCTGGATTGTCTCTTCCTTCTAGACAGCACTTCATTGGTCAGTCCTTGGCTGATGACAACCTTATGATTCTGCGTACGGACAAGCATAATCTTCGTAAAGCATTAGATGTTTGGGGTCTCTTTGGTCAGGCCTCTGGTCTTCGCATCAATGCTTTGAAATCAGCTATTCTCAGCTACAAGGAGTCAGATTTGCAGTCATTGGACTGGCAGGGAATGGTTGTTCCTCGTGGTTCCATTATCAGGCATCTTGGGTACCCTTTGGGTGTTGATGTTCTGCCAAAGCAGCTACTAGAGTGGATTTCACAGAAACTGGCAGCGAAATTTCTGTATTGGAAGTCACAGGCTTGGCCCTTCCATGTTCGCCTCAAGGTGGCTCAGACAATTATGTTGCCAATGCTCACATATTTTTTGCCAATGCTGCCTTGGACTACTACTACATTGAATGCTCTTATGAAGTATATTCATTTCATGTTATGGAAGAAGGATTCCTTGCATGCAGGCATTTCATGGATTTCTTGGTCACATGCATGTACCCCGAAACGCACGGGTGGTGGGGCTATCTTAGATGCCAAAACTCATATGCTGGCACTCCGTTGGTCTCTATTTCGCGCCATGTGCTTGGATCATCACTCGTGAGTTGTTATAGCCCGTTATTTTCTTGAGGATCATGGGCTTCTGCATGGTAATACCCAAATTTGGGGTTCTTGGTGGCATGTTCTTAATGCAGACGCTCCGTTTTCTAGTCCTTCATCATCTCTGCTTGCCCATTTGGTATGTTCCTGGAGACTGGTCCTCCAGAAGACTCAGTGGCATCCAGCGGAGGACCGCTTAGCTACTAACTCCTTCCAATTGGAATTGTTGGCAGTCTCGCAGTTACTTTCTTGGGAAGGGAAACATGAGCTTAGACCAAAATTTAACCGCATGGTACGTTTGGGCTTGACTTCGGTCGCAGATGCCACCCTTGCCAGTCACAATATGTTGATAGCGTTTCGTACAGCCATGAGACTTTTTAGGATCCATCGTGGATACAGGGATTTATGGGGACAGCTTTTGATGATGCTCCAGAACAGACAACCCTTTCCGTCCCTTACTTCAGATCGTCCCTGGCAGGACTGGGACCTTGAAGGCCGGCTGAATTTGGAAAAGGCTTCAGCTAACCAAGTGTATCATCTTCTGATTAAAGATCATCAATGGCTGGTTACTAAAGCTAATACTCTATGGGGATTGCGTAAATCTCGGTCGTGGTGGAGGGTAACGGTGATGGAAGCCTGGTTCAACAAGACACCTTTCAAATATAAGGTCTTTCTTTGGAGGGTAATGATTGGTGGTCTTCCGCTGGCTTCAGCCCTTTCCAAGCGTCACATCTCCAATGGCAATTGTTTCTTTTGCACCACCAGTGTGGAATCGGTTCGTCATCGATTTATTTCTTGCCCTCTCGCTAAGAAAATCTGGTCCTTCTTGTCGGCAGTTTGGCGCGCGGTGGTCGGTTTCTCGCTACGCCCGTTTGATTGGGTTTTTGTGCAGCCCAAATATCCCACACCGACACAGCCACATATGAAGATCTTGTTTCACTTTCTTAGATATTGGGGTTTATTTTTGATTCCACCTCTAATGCTCAGGGGCACATGGCCAGGCTTAAAGGTCTCTTACTCTGGCAGATAGATCTTATTCGGCTCTCTGACTTGCTCCCTCGGGAGGACTTACTTCCCTGGCATATGGCAATTTCCGCTACGTCTTTGCCATGACTTTTTGTAACTCTTGGGTTGTTTACTTCTTGTAGCGAGAGAGAGAGAGTTCTTGCACACAATGGCGTAGAGTCACCGTGTATCTTGTAATCATGTAAACTTATACTTTTTTTCGTAATTAATACAATTACCTTTTACGAAAAGAGAGAGAGAGAGAGAGAGAGAGAGAGAGAGAGAGAGAGAGAGAGAGAGAAGATACTACTTGTCAGATTTCAGATCTATTCTCAGCCATTGAAGATAGTAGACAATAGCCAAGAGGCCAGAAGTAGCAAACAACACCAATTATGGCACCAAAAGCAGTTAGTGACAACATTTAATATAAGAGACAGTAGATTGGAGGGCACTGCATTAAATGTTGATTGGTGCAGACTATAGGCAGATTTAGGGGTTCTCTCACACGAAAACTCTAAATTCTCTCTCTCTCTCTTTGTGTGGCAATCTCTCACCTATTCCAGTTCATTCTCAAGAGATCTCAACTTATCTTAGCCATTTGGAGTAGATCTTAGCTAGATTTGGTGGACGATAGAAGAAATTCTATTGTAAACCCTAATTACAACAATAATTAGAGTTTAGCAACCACCTCGGGACCCGTGCCAACAGGAGAAGGCATTGTACACTAAAATTAGCAATTGAAATTTGTGAGATTGTCAAGGATTTCAGATGCCAAGCCATCCATTGTAAATTTGAGGTAGCATTTGGCCGGTTGAGATCCATTTAGAGTAAATCTTGGGTTAAAATCAAGGGGCAAATTGCCCAATTTGTTTCCTAATTATTGGAGCAGCAAGGGGTTGGCCAATAGGGTGTGCATTGTCCAAGAATTTTGAAGGTAAAGTGTGTATTTCAATTTATGTTTATTTGTTGATTGCTGTAATTAAGTTCTTGATCAAGAAATTACTACCCTCTCTGAGAACGAAGGTTGGTTTCATGGTTCCATTGCTGGGATACCACTCAAACCTTTGATTTGGTGGACCCGAGGTATCTGATTTTGCAAGCCAAGGCTTTATGCTAGCACTAATTTTTGTGGTCAATTGAGAAATTAAAGCAAGATGTCTTCGTATAGTGAGATGGAATCAAGCGGTGATAATGCCTCTTAGTATGGACATTTACATGGGGAAAAAGAAAATACAATGCTTGATCTTGGACAAGGCTCAAACCATGGACATCAAGTTGAAAATGTTGCTATTGGGCAAGATGCATGGCCTTCAATGCATAATGACACTAATGACCAGCAAAGTGAAGAGGAATTTGATGACTAGTGTAAGAATCGATGAGAACAACATCAAATCTCTTTGCTAAATTAGCAAAGGATCCTTAGTTCACCTGATTTTTGAATGCTTCAAAAAAAGACAATAAGGGCAAGAAGAAGAAGAAGTCATCTTCTACACCTTCATGAGGACAACAAGGTGCACTGAAGGTAATGCCAAAGCCTTCACTTGAAGCTCCCAAAAAGGCCAATGAAGAAAAATAGATGGTACCTACGGGGCAAGTAAAGCAAATGAAAGGCCATCATGGAAATGCCAATCGAATGGATTTTGAAAAACTGAGCATGCATGCTATCATGGGGCAACTAGGATACTTTGGTAGTAGCACAATTTTTCATACAATGGTTAGACAAGGACCGCATACAAGAATGTATGGTGCAAATCCCTATGATATGCAATACCAATGCATGGCGTGCAAGACCCAATGTATTCAAGTATAGCTGGAAATGTGCAAAACCCTATATATGGTAGCATTGGCTTGATGTCTGGGACACAAAGTAGCATGTTTGGTAATGCATTTGCACCCTTGAATACTTATGGGGCTCAAGGAATGAGTATTGATCATGCAAATGCTCTGTTTGGTGTTGGTTTTGATGTAAATTCAACAAATGCACTCTTTTGCAGCAGCCTGTGTATGACAACTTGACACCCAAAGGGGTAGCAAAGGACTATGATGAGAGTGGAAAAGCAATGAAGTTTGAGTCCTTCAGTGGTACACAAGACAGACTGAAAGCTTTGACTTTCATTAACCACTTTCTTGAAGGGGAATGCATTGCAGTGGTCGTCTACGCAAACATTGGCTTGAACTGTATCCATGTTAAATTAACATGGATACAGTTCAAGCCAATGTTTGCATTGAATGGTTGACAAGTACCTTTGAGGTGGACATCATGATAGCTTGGAACAACTTGCGTACTAAGGAATGCAAGAATTTGGAGTAATATAATAAGAAGATTTGGGATGTATTACTGCTTGTGTCACTTCTTATCGCATCGTACCTCTTCATGAGAAAGTGAAAATGTTTGTGGCTACCTAAAGGAATCAAGGATTTTTGCATTAAATCCACCGTCTCTAGCATGTCTCAACTCGCAGAGACTGTTACTACAACAAATGCTTTGCTGCATGGGAAGGATTTGGGCTTTCTCGAGAGTGGAGAGAAGCCAAATAAAAAGTTATTTAAGGCCGGCCGCTGAGGAAAGGGGAGATCTGAAAATCAACTTGAAAAGAGGCCAAAACAACAAAGAAAGGGCTCGAAAACATTGGCACATCATAGGGAATTGATGGTTCCAAATAAATGCTTTATTTGTGAATAGGAGGGTCACATTGCAAGGGACTGTTCCAATAGCCAGCAAGGTGGAAAATTAGAAAATCAAGGATATCCTAAGGGAAAGAAGCCTAAAAATCAGTGTGATTGGTGCCCGATATTGTTAGTGATCAAGGAGATACTAAGGAAAAAAGACGCCTAAAACATCAGTGCGATTGGTGCCCAATGTTGTTAGTGATCAACCAATGATGATACTACTGAGTTGTGTAGAGCATGGGGTGAAATCATGGATCAAGATGCATCGATATTCTTTGACAATGGTGCATGAGCCAACTTTATCTCTATAGGCATGGTAGCCCATCTAGACATCAAAGAGGATGAGATAGGATCCATGGGAAAAGTTGGAATGGCATGTAAGAGTCATGCAGAGTCTGTCGCATCGCTCATTAGAAAGCTTTGGTTGCATGTACAGGGATATGTGGACAGCGAAGAGTTCTTCATTACTTCACTTGAGGGTTGTGATGTGTTGTTTACTATGCCATGGTATCACCGTATACATGAAGTGATTGCTTTATGTGCAAAAGAAGTCACTATTCAACATAAGGGAAAGACACTCACACTTGAAGTAAAGATAAAAGGGGAATCTATCCCTATTGTATATGTAGCTACTATTTCTAAAAAAATGAAAAATCATATTTTAGCGTACTTGGTTTTTACTAAGGAGAAGAATGATAGTGAGAATGTTGGAAATATGTCTAAGTTAGAGAAGGATCACATGTCATTTACAAAAATATATCTTGATTGCTTCTCTCAGTTACTTCTAGGGCAACTACCGCTTGAAAGACCTGAAGATTATAGCATAGATCTTATTCCTAGAAGTAGCCCACCTAATAAGCTACTCTATAGAGTCCATGCAGCCCAGAAGGACGAGATAATGAGTTAGGTAAATGAGCTGTTAGAAAAAGGGTTGATTTAGCCTAACTCGTCTCCTTTTTGTTCTCTAGTGATTTTGGTACAAAAAAAGGATGGTTTGAAGCATATGTGCATTAACTATTATGCTTTGAATAAGATCACAATAAAGAACCAGTTTGTGATCCCTCATATTGATGACGTTATGGATAGATTGCAAGGGACGACCATTTTCAGCAGTATGGATTTGAAAAGTGGGTATCATCAGATATGCATCAGACAAGAGAATGTGCCTAAGATAGCTTTCAAGTCATCTTTTGGGTTGTATAAGTTTCTTGTCATGCCTTTTGGACTTACAAATGCTCCTACCACTTTTAATCAGATGATGCATCACATCTTTAAGACACATAGGGCATTTGTGGGTACTTTCTTTGGTGACATAATTGTCTACTTAAAGAATGAGGTAGAGTATAGAAAGCATTTGGGCATTGTGTTCAATGAGCTGCGTAAGATAGGTTGGTTATGAATGACAAGAAAAGTGAATTCTTTTTGCACGAGATCCACTTTTTGGGGCACATTGTATCGACTGATGGTATTCGTATGGACCATATAAAGGTTGACACAATATGCTCATGCCCACCTTTGAAGAATGTTCATGAGATCCACAACTTCTTGGGTTTGTGTTCTTACTAGAGAAAGTATGTATGTGGGTTTGCTGAAATTGCGTTTCCATTGTATGCTTTGCGAAAGAAAAATGTGTCATTTACATGGACAACAGTGGAAATTTCAGCAATTGAAAAGTTAAAAGAAAAGATGGCTTCAGATCTTGTGCTTGTGTTGCCAAATCTTAGAAAGTCATTTGTAGTTCAGCGTGACGTATGTGGTAATAGTATTGGGGCTATTCTTATGCACGATGATTGAGTTGTGGCTTATGAGAGCCAAATCCTCAATGGTGCAAATCTCCTAGCTGTAATTAATGCACTGTCTATGTGGAAACACTATTTGTTAAGGGCTGATTTTATAGTGTAGACAGACGAAAGGACTTTGAGGTACTTTTTGACAAAGACAAAGTTGTCAGAGAAGCATATGGGATGGGAAAATTTTCTCTCTATGTTTTATTTTCAAATTGCACATATTGATGGTAAAAAGAATGTTGTGGCTGATGCACTTTCACGTAAGCCACAAATTTCAACCATCAACATGGTTTATCACATTGAGTTGGATGCCATGAAAGAGCAATATGTTGCTGATTTGAATTTCGTTAATGTTTATGATTAGCTTTGTAATGGCCAGAGACATGCGCACTTTGTGCTTAGAGATGGAATTATGATGATGCATGAACGACTGTGTGCCACAAAGCAGTTGAAACCTAGAGTTATCATTGAAATTCATGCTCCTCTCTATGCAAGACATATGTATTAATGCCACAATCAAGATAGTGGAGCATTTCTTTTATTGGCCAGCTTTGAGGCATGATGTAGAGAAAATTTTCAAGATATGCATCATATGTCAAAAGGTAAAGCGTGATAGGCAAAATATGTCGGGCTTGTTGCAGCCTTTGCCTATTCTGAATAGGCCTTGGCAAAGCATTGCAATGGATTTTATTTTTGAACTTTCTAGAATACCTATAGGGAATGATGGGATATGGATTATCATTTGTAGGTTTAGCAAGTAGGCCCATTTCATTTTGGTGAGGAAGAAAATAAAGGCTGATCATATGGCACGGTTCCAGTTGGGGTCCAATTAGAGGAAATCTTGGGTAAAAATCAAGGGAAAATTTGCCCAATTTGTTTGCTAATTATTGGAGCAACAAGGGGCTTTTGGATTAGCCAAGGAGATTGTGAAATCTCGGCTTGTAATCAATCCATTAGCAATTCAAGGTAAAGCAATACCAAAAGGGGCACCGGTTTTGGGGCCAACAGTGTGCCCATTGTCCAAGAATTTTGAAGGTAAAGTGTGCATTTCAGTTTATGTTTATTTGCTGATTGCTATAATTAAGTGCTTGATCCAGGAATTATCACCCTCTCCAAGAAGGAAGGCTGGTTCCAACCTCACAACTTGCTCCTCCTACTTCCAACATGGTCAAAGAGTCTTCGAACTACCATGGAGTCCATAGACCATATGAAATGTCACAAGCCAAATACAATCTTATCCTCATGTATCGAGCTCAATAGCAAATTGAAGGTAAATTTAAGTTTTTCTCCTTAGACTCAGTGCACCGGTCTAATGATTTTGCAGGAAGGACTAAAGCTCCACAAAGGATTGATCACCTTAATGTGGAAACTAGCATGAGTATAAACCAGTTTTCTTCCTACCACAATCATCTCCATCTCTACCTCTTTCATCTTTTCCATACACTTCATCTTCATTCACTCCTATGTTAACTACACATATCACCACTTCTCAATATTTTAAATTTACTTTCTCTTTTCCTCAAGATTTTGGTGATGCTCATGATGAAGGAATTATTCATACCAAGTTTTGGTTCATAAGCCCTGAAGAGGATAGATTTTTCCATTTGAACTCAAGAAAAGGTAGGCAACACTTGCAAGATTCACTAGTAAGTGCTCCTTCATTTTTTCCTTCAGCTTTTACATCGCATGGTCAAATTGATTTTGGTGGATCGTCTTATTTTTCATTTGCATTTAATGGACAAAAGGAACCTAAATCATCTCCCACTACCATACAAATGATAAATCCATTTAATCTCCTACCCATCCCACAAACTAGTTCCACTACACCTTTCTTTCAGTCTCCATTAAGTGCACCTTTCATGTCTTCACACATCACACCGGGGTGTCCTTCACCCTTAGGTATGCCCTTTAGGACCTTGTCTTTTCCTCAACCAAGTGGTGTCTCAATGATGGAGGTTCATCCTCCCATCCACACACTTTTGGGTTTTTCACCACTTGGAAATGCCACCCGCTGACCATTACCAAGTGTGGAATAATTGATAACACAATCTCCCTGCATTATATAGTGGGCCTTCTAGTCACTTTGTTGTGTCCCAACCAACTATTGGACAAGGCTTACATGTCCCAATGCCTCCACCTTCACCAGCACTTTATGGAAACATTCATGTTTCAATGCCTCTGCATCAATTAGCATCCATTGGATATTTTCAACCTATTTCTACCTACCCACCTCCTCCACCTCTTATTTACCCCCCTCCACCACCTCCTTATCCATCTTATTCCACTTATTCGACACCTCATGGTTTTCTCTCCTCATTAGCCAAACATGCCTTTAATGACAATACTTGTTTTAATGAATTGAGCTTTATTACTTGGTCAAACTTAATGAGAAATGCCCTTAACTCACAAAACCTATAGGATCTTGTGCAAGGATTGGAACCCCAACCTGATCCCGCATTTGTTGCATACGAGGTTTTCCACTCATGGAAGGCTAACCTGAAATTCATTCACAGCTTCAGAATTTTGACTTAGTATCCAAGTGTTGGGCACACTTGACTAACTGCTATGCGGCTCAGGATAGGACCCGTTGTATCAATTTTGATCATGAGCTCCAAAACTTTAAAATCACGGACCGGAATGACTTCAAAGTCAAGTTGGCTGAGTATCGGTGCCTCCTCATCGGGTTCTCTACCACGGGGGCTCCTAAGTCCTCAGATGATCCAAAGGTCACATTGTTTCTTAACAATCTACCAAGAAAATAATTTCATTTTGTATAGCAAGTAATCTCACAATCCAATATGCCCACATTTTATGAATTTGAGTGTTAGCTACTGCACTAAACTTGGTTATTCGATCAATTTTATTGTTTGACCTCTACAAAGGGGGCTCTTGTTGCTTCTCAAAAGGGCAACAAGGAAAGGGTAAACAAAATCAAAATTTCCATTAAAATAAAAAACAAACTCAAAATTAGAATCAAAATAAATCTAGTGAGGCCCAAGGAAACTCCCAGTCATCTCTCAAACTCCGGTGGTAGAATGTACCGAAGAAAAATTGGTATTGTTAACATTGTCAAAAGGCTAACTACTTTGATGACAAGAGTCGATCAATGGCAAGAGACACAACACCAAAAACTAAGACTCAAACCCCCCACCCCTCAGTCAAGCAATCCCTAGCAAGGGAGACACGGTGGTGGTAATCTGCAGCAGGGGCAGTGCCAAGGCTAAACCCACGCTGCCATCAATTAGCTATCATAGTTGACAACGTTCTCAACACTAGAGGGCCAGCCACTTTGATGAGAAGTGTCGATCAAAGGCAAGGGCGCAACACCAAAAACAAAGACTTAGACCCCGGTCCCTAAGTCCAACAATCCCCAACAAGGGAGGCACGGTGGTGGCAACCCTCAACAACAAGGACAGTGGCGAGGCTAGACCCACGCCACCACTGGTTAGCTATCACAATCGACAACCTTATCAATGCTAGAGGGCTTGTCTGATTGGTCTATAGAGACCCACATCGTCTCCGTAGAGACATTTGAGGATGTGAGTCTCATCCTCCACATTTGCGAATTGCCTCTTGATGAGGTGATTGCAAAGACGCACTCATCACACCCGAGTACTTCAGCTACTCCTTGGATTATGGAAAATGGAGCTACTTATTCTATGATTCTGGGAACAGCTAGATAAAGATTTAGGCGCATGGTTGCACAAGTTTTGCCATTGACCAGGGCTCGAATCGCGTAGCGCTAGATGATGTATACTATGTTTCTCGGCTTTGGGTGAACTTGTTTTCCATTTAGCAACTTTGCCGGTTAGGTCGAGCAGTCTTCTTCACAACAACAAACGTTGAGGTCCTTGACTCTCAAATAAGTTTAGTGATTGCTTGCGGTGAGACACAACCTAGTGGACTATATTACATGATGATGTTTCTTTCTAAGCCAACAACCAAGGGCTCTGAGTTCCACCGCTTCCAAGCTTTAGCCACTGCACACAAGTCTATGAGCACTAAGTGTCTTTGGCATTTTCACTTAGGACATCTCAGATACAACTCCCTTTATGAGTTGTCGCGTTGACAGATGGTTGATGGCCTTCCATGCCTAAAGCTATCGATGGATATTTGCAAAGCTTGTCAATTCAGAAAGCAATGCCATACCCCATTGCTCATTAGATTGATTGATGCTGATCTTTGTGGGTCAGTATCTATCGCCGCCTTCAATAGCACAATGTACTTTTTTTAAAATTGTGGATGATCGTTCTAGATACGTGTGGATTTACTTTCTCAAGCATAAGTCCGATACCTTCACATATTTCTCTGCTTGGATACTGCTGGTGCATAACCAGACTAGTCCTCGTGTAAAGGATACATGAGGAGTGATAGTGGGGGTGAGTTCACCTCCCATGAGTTTTTCAAGTTTCTATAGAAGCATGGTATTTCATGCCAACTTACCTCTATCAACTCCCCTTGCTAGAATGGAGTCATAGAGTATGGAAACCAAACCATCATAAACATAGCATGCTCTATGTTGTTTACAACAAAGCTTTCTGAGAGCCTTTGAGTCGAGGATGTTAACACTCCGGTATACATCCTCAAACGGTGTCCAACTGCCACTATCCCTCAGAGAACTCCATATGAGGCATTTTTGACTCTAGACCTGCAGTTTCCTACTTTAGAGTCTTTGGGACTTGTGTCTATATGCACACTACTAATGATAAGATAGGCAAGCTCACTCCTTGAGCTAATCTTATAATTTTTGTAGGATACTCCTTGGAAGCGAAAACTTATTGTTTGTTCAATCCACAAACAAACAAGGTGATCATTAGGAGATATGTAGTGTTTGATGAGAGGGACATTATGCATTTTTTTGCACCACACTTCATTAGGAGATATATAATGTTTGATGAGAGGGACATTATGCAGTTTTTTGCACCCGACTTCGAGCCGTTTCTTCACATTACTCCCTTGGAGATGGTGACTTCTGAGCCAGGTCTACTACCCACTCCTAACCCACTAGCAGATTCTTCAGCTCCGAAGCCCCCTCCGCGAGACCTATTACCTCACTGATACTAGTAGACCATGTAGGATTCAGGGATCCTTCCACTGGATTCTACTTTCGAGGATCCTAGAAGATCTGCCTGGCTTGCACCTCAAGCATCTTTTTCGTCGATGTTTACAATTGATTACATAGCACATTCTGAACCAGAGAGTTGACAGCAAGGAGGCTCTTTAGTACCCCCAATGGTGAGAGGCCATGGCAAAGAAGCTAGAGAGTCTTGACTGGTATGAGACTTAGACCTTGGTGAATCATTTGAGCCACAAGAAAGTCATTAGGACAAACTCAATTTTAGGACTAAACTAAAGGCCGATGGGATTTTAGATAAATACAAGGCTCGCCTTGTGATACAAGGGTTTCAACAAAAGCAAGGCATTGATTATGAAGAGACCTTTGCTTCTACTGTGGGGTTGGCATCATTTTGTCTATTGGTTGCACTCGCCACTCACTACGGTTGACCAATCTATTAGATGGATGTCAAAAGTGCCTTTCTAAATAGTTATTTGGATAAGAAAGTTTATGTGGAGCAGCCACCCACCTTTTCTTTTAATATTAGAAAGATAAGATATTGCACCAACGGAAAGATCTTTATGGGCTAAAGCAAGTACCGCAGTCTTGGTTCTAGATGATGAATGAGTTCCTTACAAATCATAGATACCATTCTATCCCTTATGACTTGAACTTATATGCCTACATCAATTAAAGAGAGCCCTCTTGCTCAACCCCCGAGACCTACAGACCGCTTATTGGTCAAGCGTTTCAAGCCAAGCAGCCATGGCTACCTCTCACATAGCCGACGCACTCTCCCTACCTATGGGGTTTAGTGAGCTTACATTGATGCCTGATCGAGTACCCTCCTCTACCGTGCACACTTGTAGCTCCACAATTCTCGATGCAAGATTGAGCAACCTCAATCCCTCTCCGTCAAGCTTCATCCTCCATAGCCGCGCGAGACAAGAGAAGTGAAGAGAAGAGAAGAAAAGAAGATGAAGAGAGGAGATGGGGAGCTTCTTCTCCTCGATCCCTCACTCTCACACACTCACTTCCTCTCTCTCTCTCACTCCCTCACTCAAGCACACACAAGAAGGCAAGAAGAAGAGAAGAAGAAGAAGCTTTTTTTTACACACCAAGAATGAGAGTTTCCATTAACTTTTTGGCTTATATACATGCCCTCTTTCCCTTGGGTGGTGATCCCCTTTTGACATGGCCAGCCATGGCTTAGGCCCTTTTTCCCTTTGCCCTAACTTCCTAGCTTAGTCCTATCTCTTATTCATGGTTACAAATTGCACAGGAGGGAGCTTGACACTCTTTTACAAAGATTTTGGCTCTACACCTTTACATTTAAAGGTGCGCCTTCTTGCTTTTGGCTTTTTTACAGCTTCCATGGTTACGTCTTGGACTCCTAGTGGTTGTTCCCATACTCTTAGATTTTTAATGGGCCCACTCTCTTGTGAGGTGCCTTTTCCTTTTTTCCACTTCGCGTTTTTCCTCTTGATGCCTCTTTTTCCGCTTCCTCTGCTCTGCAATAAACATTATCCCCCTCTTAGCCGAGTGCTAGTCCCATGGCATTGCTGGGTGGTGAGTTGGAAAGTGGTGATGGGGTAGCCGGGTGGCTTTTTGAGTTTATATGCAAGCCTGTGTGGGGGTTGATGCTGGGTGGACCAGGGACGTATTGCATGGATGATGGGGCCTCCGAATCCGGTGGTTGGGGCCTTTGTTTGTACCTGGAAAGAAAAGAAGGTGCACTACCTGGAGGTGTCTGCTCTGTCTTGTGGTGCGTGGTGCACGTGCTTGTGGAACTGGAAGATGGATCTAACCTTGGGCAAGCCCTCGGTGGCGTCCCACACTTGAGGACCCAATTTTTGCGTCATATATGCGGTGCGTCACTTAGGGAGACAAGTCTGGGAGAATGTCCTACCCTTGATGTGTCCTAAGCATGTGCAGTGGGAGATGGGGCCAGGTATGGAAACCCTAGGTGCAATGACTGTGGCACTCAATGTGGATTTTTTTTAAGTAGATGGTTATAGCCGGCATTTTGATAAAAGGGGTGCTCTTAGGCTCCACCCCGATCTTCCTCGGACAATTCGCGAGGAGGTCTTAGGGACTTTGTCAAAAAGGTGCGGCTCTGCAAGTATTCCTTAATACTAGCCTCTACATTAAGAGGTATGGTTGGAAAGAAAGGATGAGTGCACCTTGTAAAATGGCTATCGCTCATGTCCTCAAGGATCTTCATACAAAAAGAGGGAAGCACGGTTGCCCTCATCATGAGCCTAGCCATGCATTCCTCAGGAGTCTTTGCGTTGACGTTGTAAATCCTTGGGAAGTCGTATCTTTCATGCACCTCCCTGTCATAATCGATTCCGTGTCTGCGCGGGTAGGACATGTAGATAGGATCATTCTGTTCCTTCGGTAGCGTGCCGTAGAAGGTCATCCATGCATCAAAATTGGTATCCCAAACCCTCCTCTACCACTTTGGCTGTGCCTCGTAGCCTCGAACGGTTTTGGAAACCTGATAGACCTTATCCTACTAGTAGTCTACGGGTTCCTGCCTCCATTGTGTGATTACGAGGCTCCGCTCCTCGACCCATCAGTTCACCAAAGTATTGCCCAAACGAATGATCCTTTCCACTACCTCCAATGGTAAGACTCGGTCCAAGGCTCATGGGTAGAGGAAGGAGAACTCTAAGGGTCGGGATTGGAGCTCCTGCTGTTGCTAGCTAGTCAGCTCCTACGGCCAGTTGATGGGATGATGATCCTTGCCTAGTGGCATGGGCTTGTCACGAAGTTGTTGTGGCCGTGCTCGTGCTCTTTGCTGGGCTTGCTCCACAAGTTCCCATCTTCATCTTCTTGCCGTAATAATGCGCTTGGGAACTTGGGCACCCTCTGGCGGTCTGGGCTCTCTGGTTTGCGGTTCTTCGAATTTCTGCTCGAAGTCTGGCCCTTCCTTGGTGTCTTGTTCCATCATGAGTTGGATTGGGGGTGGATGGGGCTGCTCTTATTCTTGGAATCCAAGTTCCCGGAGCTCATCAGTGGAGAGGTCAGCTTGTCTCGCAAGTAGTTACGTTGTTGCTCCTGGGTTATGCCTATCCCGGTCGAGAGTGTGCGTTCTTGTAGGCCATACCTTGAGGCTTTGGTCGTGAACTCCAGCTTCCTTTTCATTGTCCTCACTAAATCCTCGCCTTCAACTTGTGTGACACGAAGCACTATGCTCAAAAAGGCTTGCCTCTACATGTTGGAGTACGCTTTACCAACCTCAGCTCTTGATTCTGCGAGCACCCTCTCACACTCCGCCAATGCCAAGCGCTCTATCAATCCTCACACTCTTTCAAATTTGCGCCTCTCCCATTGTTGTGTCTTCTCTTCCAGATCTTCCTTACCCCTTTCCATCTCCTGAGACAACATCATTACCACCTGTTGCTGCTCATTCCACACTTCCAGCATTTGGGTCTTCTCTTTATCCCGGCAGTTCAGCTGCTCTTCTGCTATCCCCCTACCTTGCTCAGCCACGAAGAACTACTAGTGGGCCTTTGCAAGCCTTTTTGATAGATCTTCAGTAATTTGCGCGTAGCTTTCTAGCTCCGCCAGGTGTAGTTTTCTTTCGTTCATGGCCATGGCCATTAGTGCCTCCACCTCCTGCTGAGCATTTTTCAAGTTGTCTTACATGCTTTTGGTAGCTCCGTCTATGGCCTCTTCCTTATCTTTCGCCATGACTTCTATCTCTCTCTCTAGCCTTCCTTGCTCCTCCATTGCTAACCATAGCCTGAATACTAGGGCATCCTCCTGTTCTTGGCATTGTTCTTCTGATGTTTGGTCCCCTTCCCGCTGGCTCTCCCGTAGTTCCGCATTTATCTCTTCCACCCATGCCATTCATTGCTGGAGCTCAACATATTGTTGGATGAGCAACTTGTGGCCTTGCTGCTCCACCACTAGGTCTTGGGCTTCATCCTCTAGCCTTTGCCTTAAGTGATCTTCGTTCTCTTGCACATCCTTTTCTTTCAAGTTGCGAATTTATTTTTGATGTTCCGCGGCTTGTCGTGTTATCTCTAGCCTTAGCGCTGCTGAAACTTCTCTTTCGGTCTCTAGTTTTGCAACCGTGGAATCTTCTTCTCTTCCTTAGCCTTCTCTAGCTGGGCTAGGAGTTCAGTTACATTGGTGTCGTAATCCGCAGCTTGGAGCACTATAGGTGGTACTGTGTAATCTTTGCGTGGTTGCTAGGTCCCGCCAGAGGGCTCTCTCCTCCTCCTAGCTCTGCTGCCTGGCCTGTAGGGCTCCCACGTAGATACTGCTCGACTTGGCCAAGACCTCTGCAACCTCCTCTGCGATCCAGTCCCTCCTGCCCCACTCCCTATCCAAATCTGCTCAATCTATCTCTTCATCTCCTCCCTCATGTAGATAAAGTCAAGGATCCAACAGGATCGTGTGCCTAGGAAAGATGCTAGGGGATCAAGTGTCACGAGGACCGCGGATAGTGATCGGATAGAGTGGTGCCAGCCAACTGCCCTATCCGGCCTCTGCGAGAGCATCCCCACTCTCCCACATAGAACCTGTCCAACCGCTCCAAAAGACTCTGCCTAGCCGCCTGTATCCCCACGAGAAGTCCAACAACCTTTCCCTCCTATGGAAAGCTGGGTCTCTCCAAGTATCGCGTGCTCCTACTGCCAATAGGAACACCTCCCATGCCTCCTAGTCCTCCCCAACCATGCCATGGTAGTTTCTGCCTCTGTCTTGCTAATCCTCTAAGGCCTCCAGGTTGTTGAAGTCTCCTCCAACAATCCACGAGTCCACCTCTAGGAGTCCTGCTACTGCAATCTCCACCCTGAACCTGTTGCGTGCCCTAACCTCAGTAGGGGCATAGACATTGAGGACTCCAAGGCACGAGTTCCCAATATCCAATCTGATCCATAGAACCCTCCTTGCCACAATCGTCCCATGGTCCCATACACAGGTAGTGAGGCTTCGAAGATGCATACACCTCAACTCCTGCCGTGGGCACCAATGGAGTGCTCCCAGTAAGTGTGAATTGCCCAGGAGTACCTTTCCTACCCAGTGGGCTTGGACGGGAGTGAGCTTGTACTCCTGTAACAGTAAGATGTCGATCCGTCCAGCAAAAGCAGGCTGCAGCTCTTGCTAAACAATCAACTTTGTGGAACCCCGTGCTCCACTATAGTGGAGGCTGTTGACATTCCAAGATGCAAGATGTAAGCTCATAGGGAAACCCGTGATTGACCAAACAAGCATCTGTTTGGTATGGAAGATGCTGACGAAGAAGAGGAGCTATGAGGTATGCGGATATGCTTCACTGCCGGCTTGGACAATGCACTCCATTCCTCCATGGTAGCCCTCGGGTGAAACATGGGGGTGATGGATGCCCCTAGTGATACCACCAAGGCATCTATCAACCAAAGACTGAGAGGCGGGACTCTATGCACTGGTAGAAATGGGCCGCCTATGCCAGGGGACACTCGATCACATCCATCAAAGCTCTCCACTGCGGGGGGGATTGAAAGATCATGCTCAAATGTGGGACCTTGGGCCCAGCCCACCAGTTGATATCCATCATGCAACCTGGCCACTGCTGGGAAAAAAGTATCAGTCCTCCCATCCACTGGGAGATATGATCTGCCGCCTGGCTCTTCATCTCCTCTATCTGAGTCATTGTCCAGCCTCCTGTGTGAGAGGTCTGAAGTCCATCCAATGTTGCTAGTATATCAACTGCTCCAACCAAAATGTCACTCACACCCGTCACGTCGCAAGCTGCCCCCCACTCCGTCTGATCGCACCCGCCCCAAATCGATCGCGCCATTGTCAACGCCTGCTTTGTCAGCTCGCCCTCCCCCCACGCTGAGTCCCCCCTGCCCCGACAGCTTGCGACAGCCTGTCCCGCTTGCCCGTCTTTCCCCCTACCCTGACAATTCCCCCTCTCTCGGTCTCTTGGCAGGCCTTATCAGTCTTCTCCCCAAAGGGGGAGATAGGTTGGAGCTTTCCCAGTGGAGATCGATCACCTTATTGTCAGTGGCCTATAAGGCACTGGCAAAGATGATTGGTAGGCGACTACGCCCTATGCTTCCAGACATTATACCTGACACACAAAAAGGCTTTGTCCAGGATAGGAGCATTCCTCGACAATGTATTCACCTTCTTTGAGGCGACAAAGTGGGCCCAACACAGTGGTCAGAGACTGGCTGTACTACTCCTAGATTTCGAGAAAGCTTATGACAAGGTGGACTGGGATTTCCTAGAGGGCACCATGGTGAGGTTGGGTTTCTATTAACCCCAAGTCAAGAAGGCGGAAAAGTGAATGAAAAAGCGGAAAGAGGATGAAAAAAGAGCAAAGACACGCAGGCGACCTCTAAAGCTAAGCTGGGGCCAAAAGCGTAATTTTAAATAAAAGGCACCTCAAAAAACTCCAAAAGCTCGTGTAAAAGAGCGCCAGGCTCCCTCCTGTGTCAATTGTAAAGTATTAGACGGGTGTAGGCTAGAGGCATAAGGCTAGAAAAGGGAAATAGAGAAAGGACCTTGCCACAATTGTCAGTCATAAAAAAAAGGGGATGGATGCCCATGGGATTTTAGGGCTTGTATATAAAGTTCAAAAAGTGAATGGAAGCTCATTCTTTGGTGTGTGGCTAACGAGAGCTCTCTTCTTCTTCTTCTCTTCTCCTTACTTGTGTGTGCTCTTGAGAGAGGGAGTGTGAGAGTGTGAGAGAGTGAGTGTGTAGGAGTGAGGGATCAAGAGTGTGAAGCTCTTCACCATCTCCTCTTCTCTTCTTCTCTTCTCTTCTCTTCTCTTGCACGCGCGGCTATGGTAGATGGAGCTTGGAGATAGAGGAGGCTTGAGGATGCTTGAGCTAGCATCTAGGATCGTGGAGCTATTGGTATGTGCGAGAGGGAAGGCAACTCATATCGGCATCAAGGTAAGCTCACTACACTCGTAGGATTGACGGCGCATCGGCTAGGTGAGAGAGAGCCATTAGAGCTCGCTTGGAACGCTTGAAACAATAAGCGGTCCGTGGGTCTTGGCGGTTGAGCGAAAGCTCCCACATTTTGGTTCCGTTGCCGGGACACACAGATTCAAGCTTGAGCGCTTGCGCGCCTCATATCGAGCATCGAAGTAAGGGATTCATCCCCGAAACGGAGCTTGAGATAGGTAGGAAATTTGGGTGTTTTAATCTTCGAAACAAGTATTTTGGGTTAGTTTGTTTGTTTGATGATTGCAAAACATAGAGAGATCATTTTAGTTTGTTACTTTCGATTCTTGTTGCATTTAGCGTAGGATAGGATTAGGAAATCGAATCGGGAAAGGGTAGGGTTTACCATTGCAAAACAAGGCAAAACAGGACATAAATCATGCAAAAAATGGCAAAAAGCTTGCTTGAAATGCTTAATGTCGGCAAGTGAATGATTGGAAGCATCAAAACCTTACCCGGGAGGGGGTTTAAGAGCCAAGAGGCCAAGGGAGAGCTCATTTGCAACCATTGCAGTGAGAGAGAGAGAGAGAGAGAGAGAGAGAGAGCCCCCGCAAAGATTCGATTTGATCTCGTCGTCGGAGAGCCTACCGCTCACCTCAAGTATACCAATCACTTCCCTTGGCACCTTAGTTAGAATCAGGAAGTTCGAGTCCCAGACTCGGCCCTCGGCCCAAGATCTGACTCGGCCCTCGGCCCAAGATCTGACTCGGCCCAAGACCTAACTCGGCCCATCCGAGTAACGGCACTCGGCCCTCGGCCCGCGGAAAGTTCGGTCTTCGAACCAGTGTGATTCGGCCTGTCCGAGTCACCCACTCGGCCCCTGCAATTCGGACCAATTGGGCCGAGTGTGAATTTGTCTCAAACTTTCAAAAGTTTAACCTGACCCGGCTAGGGCTCAGTAGCACAAACTGTCGCAGGTCCTCCTGACGCCCGCTCAGAACTTGATTCTGGTGCACTGAATAGACAAAATAGTAAGGCGCAACCGCTTAGCAGCTTGAGTGGGCTGTCGAGAGACCTAGAGACCTAGAGACCTAGAAGCAACCCACTGAGCCATAAAACCCTAATTGGACAAAAAAAACGAGCAAGGCAACGTAACAGAAAAACCCTAAACCCCGTCAAGACGGCTAGAGAATTGATCGACAAAGCCTATAAGGCGCTTAGAGATTGGTCGCCGCACTCACCTTGAATTTCCACACTTGAAGTACACTTAAGGAAAACTGAAAGCCTGATTAAGCACAAGTGCAATGGAAAGAACACACACACTGAGTAGAGATAAATTGAAGGTTGTATTTAACAAGTCAAGGAACTCACTCAGATAAACCACTCAAGGAACCCACCAATAGGAGAGGACCCAAAGACGTAGACAAACCATGAACACGCGAAGTAGGATCAAGCAAGCGGCTCCAATAAAGTGGATTTGACAAACCTACTCAACCTGATCGATAGCTTGGTGGAGCACGAGAACTCGACTAAGGCAGAAGAAAGCTCAGACCACAAGTCTAACGACGAACTCGACTTCGGCGTCTTCCCAGAGGCCATTCAGCAGCTGGTCAATAGCTCCGATGCGCACGCCCGGTATGAGCACCGTGGCAGAATAGCAGATGCTATCATCGTAGACTTAGATGAAAAGAGAAAGCTAGCCCACAAGGCATGGCAAAGCATAGTCGAATACAATAGAGACCAACAGGCTAGGAGCCAAAGGCAAAGCACGGAGTTGCGTGAGGTGCAGCGAGTGCTGAACTTAGCCGGTAGAAACCGGAACGGATTACGAGAGGGCCCTAGAAGGGGAATTAACGCTGAGTGAGCTTCTCATGAAGCGACTGCTAGACAACACCGCAGCAAAGCAAAGTGCAGCAGCATTGGCGACATCACTGCGGGCAGGATTAGGAGCAACCCAAGGCTCTAAGAGCCAATCTTAAATTCCAATAGTCGCAAAGTAGCTCGACAAGTACCAACCCCACGACGATCCATACAGCTTTGTAGAGCACTTCGAGCAAGTTTGCGAAGCCAACGGCCTCAACGACCTGACTCAGCGCTCTCAAGTGTTTGGGCTCTGCTTAGGTGACAAGGGTAGGACTTGGTATACAAGCTTAGATGCCACAGAGCGAGCCAATTTCAATGGCCTCAAGAATCTCTTCATCAAGAGATTTGCCGAGCCTGGATACTCCGACAATCTGCTAATACGACTAATGAATGTCAAGCAAAAAGAGAAGGAGGACATTCGCGATTACGTAACCCACATGATGAGTCTCTTCAAGAGAATCCCTACAGGTGAACGACCAACTAAAAGAGCAGTTTCGACTGTATTCATTAACGGAATTCAAAACGAGGAACTGTATAAGGCTTTGGCACGTAACTCGAGCTTACAGCGAGACGCGCTAGCTAGGGTTTTTAAGGAAGCCATCAGAGTTTATGATCAGCTGAAAGAGTAGAGCTCCAAGAGCTCCAACTCAGAAGAAACCAACTCGCAAAGTTCAGAGAGAGCGTCAGCCTCTAGTGAACGACAAGATAAGGGGAAAGCCACCGAGATAAACCAAGACTTGGCTGATGTCAAGATGAAGATAGCCAAGCTGCAAGACATGTTGAGACAACCAATGCGTCCACATGTCCAATGCGTGTACTGTGGCGAAAACCACTTGTCAACCGAGTGTCAAGACCCTAGGTCAAGACCTTGCACTAACTGCGGTAGGTTCGGTCACGACGTCGCGCATTGCAGATTGCCGAGAAGACTTCCGTACTTGCAACCATACGGCCAGCCTTACCTAGCGAACAAGCCGCAGTCACTCTTCGGAAGGGGAGCCCCATTGGCCCTTCCTGCGCCTAACGACATTAAGCCAGCTGTTCCTAGGATTGACATAAACCCTACACGCATACCTAGACCGCCTGGTCCCTATGTGACCCATCCACCGAGTGACTCTCCAGTCCACTACGTAGAAGGTCAAATGAGGAAGAGACTTACTTATATCCTTATGTCTCTCACAACAACGAGAGCAACTGAGTCCTTATGGACTATCGACCAGTACTGGTGATGGCGTTAGGGAGAGGATGAGGTAGAGGCCTAGGAGGATAGACACAGGATCCAATCATCTGTTGGACTTGTGGTCACCCAGGGCATGTCTCATCACGTTGCCCTGAGAGGGAGCAGCAGAATAGAAACAAAGCTGACCTAAGGTGCGTTGAGTGTGGAATCACTCATCTCTTCGTCGATTGCCCAAAATGGAAACCTTCTTCAAGTTCAGCCAACATACCATCTGTCCCATTGGGGCTGTTTGGTGTCGAGAACCTCAATGGGGAGGCCCCACCTATCCCACTACGGGTCATGACCCGGGCCCAGACGAGGCAGGCCGGCATATCACTATCAGGACCTAGCAACCTCGATGCAACCCCGATAGGGAAGAAGAGCCGCAGGTGGAGAAAGAAGAGGTCGGAAGCTAAGATTGCACTAAAAACTGAGAGTGCTACAACTTTGCCTGTTGGAAAGAAGGTCACAGACGCAGAGGCAGAAACTTCAATCCCCAAGATGACCAAAAAGGGAAGTGACAAGGTAGGGGAATACCCACATCCAAAGCACCAACTCGAGGCCATAGAGAAAGTGAAGGATTGGGTGAACGAGGCCCAAGAACACTTAAGGGACGCTAAGCCCATCCTAGAGGACGAGATCGATGATCTCCCCAGTATAAGCACGCCAGTCTTACCCCCTCGACCAAAGTCAGGAGATGTAACCGCACCACAAGCAGCACCGCTTAGGCCAAGCCTTGATGCTGTAGGCCCGCAAATCAATCACGGCCATTGGCCAGGACAATCCGGTTTAGGAGAGAGACGAGAAGCCAACATCCCTCTTACCATGCTAGTGACCACCCCTATGACATTAAGCCTAGGAGACCTGCTTAAGCAGGATCCCACCCTATGGCAAGACCTCAAGCAGTGGATTGAGGGGTCATGAGAATAAGCTGCTGATCCGCACGACCATAATGCAGAAACACAAATATCAAGTCTAACGCTGCACTCTGTGCCAAAATCCTTGCACGTTAATGCTTTCCGGGAAGGCACCGAGATGCATGCAGTATTACTGGTCCTAGCCTTAGGCGACACAACGAGAAAAGGGATCGTAGACACGGAAGCTAGGGTTAGTGTGATGAGCCATGCAGTACTTCAAACTTGGGGAAACCCACCTGTTGAGACCACTCGGTTTAATGTCACATTAGCAAACGGCATGAGAGTGAAACCATTCGGGGTACTTAAAAACTGGCCAGTGAAAATCGCAGGTATCCCGTTCTCTGTCGACTTTATAGTCATGAAGGGGGTGGACTACGATATCCTATTAGGCCGACCCTAGATGCGCAATGCCAGAGTTATCGAAGATTGGGGTAACGGCTTAATCTTCCTAGACAACAGAACAGAAGCTGTGAGGGTAGAGATGGACACTTGGAAGACTTCACCAGACGACTTGGATGCCATCTCCGCGATGCTCAAAGGTAACGCTCAAGTCAATAAGTCTTATGGGCCCTTAACCAAGTATGTCCCATGCCCAAAGGATGAGCGAGATTGGATGCATGTCCTTGTTACAGTCGACCTACCGTTCTCGAAGCATGAGGCATATGAGCAAGCCATCAAGATGAGGGGCAAGTCTGGCGGCACGCCCTCAGTACCAGTTTACATGATGGCAAGAACCCTTCGTGGGAGACCTAAGCCCGTCACCTTCCAAGTACCAAACAACAAAAGAGAACTCCAGGAGGTTTTGCAACACTTAACGAACAAGCTAGCTGACAATCCAGCAGCAAAATTCAAACCACTCCAGGATCTCTTAGACGAATCCAAGTGACAATGAACCAAGGTGCATGACTTAAACCTTATGTACAACTGGGCCCTAGTCCCGAATCAACAAGAGATATACCAAGCCCTAAGAGATGACAAGTAGTCTGACGCAGAGGACTCTGATGACGAGTACGAAGACTGCCAATCCTTCAGTGACAAAAGTGAGGGTGAGATAGATACCGTAGAATACGACACTGAGGGACATGAAATAGAACAAATACGGACAGACTCCAAGCCACAGAAAAAGAGTGTCTTCAGGATAGAGCGGGAAGTCATGCGCATGGATTGTGATCGCGCCTGGTTAGAACACGTAGGAGCCATAGACTTGGAGCAAGCAGGCCTATCCCAACCGAGAACAACACCAGGGCTTAGGACAGAATCACCATCTGAGCTGCGACCACCAGGAGAGGCTACCTCTTTTAGCAAAGACGGGGAGTTCGACTCTTAGTCGGAGGTCAGTTCGGATAGCGACCCAGAAATACCTAGGCCTCCCAAGACCCGACGCACCAAGGCAGACCTACCCGTTCACCTGAGGCACAAATAATTGAAGTAGGAAAGGGCGAAACAATCTAGGGACACACGAACAGACGAACAACGAAAACCGCGGGACCTCCTTAAAAGATTTATGAAATTCAAGAAAGGAGATAGAGTAGTGATCATGTTGGGTGCCAAATGGCACGGGCAGACGAGCGAACCAATCTAGAGACCAGCCAAGGTCAAGGAGGTGAACCTAGCCCAGAAAGGGGAGACACCCCGACCAGCCTTCATTGCTGATGACTTGACCAAGGAAGAAGAAACGAGTCTTGTCGCTCTCTTGCGAGAGTACGTAGACGTATTCGCTTGGTCCTTGGAAGAGCTTAAAGGGGTAGATCCGAGTGTAGTGACTCATAATATAGCCATGACACCAGACGCAACGCCGATGAAGCAGCGACCGTACCCAATGAATCTAAAACACGCTCATGTTGTTAAGGAAGAGATTGATAAGCTGATGAGAGCGGGATTCATTTACGAAATTGAGCACACAGACTGGGTATCACCCATAGTCATCGTGATGAAGAAAAATGGAAAAATTAGAGTGTACGTCAATTACAAGAAGGTGAATGCTGCTACTAGAAGGGACAATTACCCATTGCCATACACCGAGCACATGCTTAAAAGAGTAGCAGACAAGGAGGCCTACAGTTTTCTGGATGGCTTCTCAAGATACAATCAGGTGCAAGTGCATCCTGTCGACAGGCATAAGACTACCTTCGCCACCGAGTGAGGTGTCTTTGCATACATAGTCATGCCTTTCGGGTTGACTAATGCCCCTGCCACCTTCCAACGCCTCATGTGCACCATATTTAAAGACATGCTTCGCAAAGAGTTGGAAGTCTTTGTCAATGACCTCTGCGTTCACTCGACCTGGATGGAACACTTAGATAAACTCCAAGCAATCTTTGAGCGGTATCACCTATATCGTCTCTCCTTGAACCCCTTGAAATGCCAATTTTAGGTGAAGCATGGATGCATCCTAGGCCACGTGGTGTCAAAAAACGACATTGCCACTGACTTCTCGAAAGTCAGGGTTATTGTTGACCTTCCACTCCCAATCAACTACAAGGGAGTCCAATGCTTCTTAGGCCATACGGGATACTATCGGTGATTTGTGCTAAATTACGCATTAATAGCCAGACCTTTATACAAGCTCCTGATTGTCTTTGAATGGACTAAAGCATCCCAATGAGCACATGAAGAGTTGAAGAAGGCTCTAATCACAGCACCAATTCTACGAGCCCCAGATTGGACCATTACCTTCCACGTGCATATCGATGCTTCTAAATTTGTTGTGGGGGCAGTGTTGTGCTAACCTGGCGAGCACAACCTAGACTATCCAGTGAGCTTTGCTAACAGACAACTCACTGAGATGGAAATGAACTACTTGACGACAGAAAGAGAGGGCTTGGCCATGGTGTTTGCTATGAAGAAGTTCCGGCATTATCTATTGGCTACACCATTTACCTTTTTTGTGGACCATCAAGCCTTGCTATATCTAATGAATAAACCTTGCGCTACAGGATGCATAGCTCGGTGGCTCCTGCTTTTGAAGTTTGACTTCTCCGTGGTTGTACGGAAGGAAAAGCAGCACTACATGGTTGATCATATGTCACGCATCCCCACAGAAGAAGCCGCTGGAGAAGGCATTGCCGATGAATTGCCAGACGCCCATCTCTTCAACCTTTCCAACAAGAGAGATTTATTCAAGGCCGATCTAACACTATATTGGGCAAATGACATAGTCCAAGTGCTTGAGCATGGACAACCTGAACAACCGATAGAGAAGGCAAGACTGAGGCGACTCATTCTCAAGATCCAACCCTACCAGTTGATAGCAGGCTAGCTGTATCGCCTAGGGCAAGATGGACTGCTCCACAAATGCGTGTGCGAGTATGAGATGCACGGCGTGCTCTCAGAGGCACACAGCAGAATTACTGGTGGACACTTTAGCAGAGACACGATGGCCCGCAAGGTGCTGCAGTCTCAACTATGGTAGCCAATACTGTTTCGTGATGCAGCACGATTTGTTAAGCATTGCGACGAGTGTCAACGGACAAAGGTCCCAATTCGCCAGGATCAAATGGATTTGACCCCAATCATTGCACGACAACCCTTCGAAAAATGGAAAATCGACTTCATAGGACCCATCAGCCCCGCTGCACAATATCGCATGCCAAATACATCATTGTGGCCACAGACTACCTCACGAAATGGGCAGAGGCGACAGCAACACGAAAGAATGATGCTCGAACGACTGCCAAGTTCTTGTGGGAGCAGGTGATCTCACGATTCGACTACCCCATCGAACTAGTCAGTGACTAGGGCACACATTTCATCAATGAAATGATAGCGCATCTTCTATCCACCTTCCTAATTATCCATCGGAAATCCTCTCCATACTACCCTCAAGCAAACGGCCAGGCAGAATCTACAAATAAGATTCTTATCAACGTCCTAACCAAGGTAGTCTCTGCGTCGCGCAGCGACTGAGATAATAAGTTGATGGCAACCTTGTGGGCTTACCGCACAGCTTATAAAACGGCTGTCAGTCAGACCCCCTTTAGGTTGACCTACGGAACCGAAGCAATTCTCCCTATAGAATTCTTCGTGACTAGCCTAAGAATCGCACTTCAGGAGCGATGGAAAGGAAAGGAGGCATGGACGCAACGCCTAGTTGAACTCGAACGCCTCTCGAAGACTCGCCTTCTAGCCACTCATGCGCTCATATGTGAGAAGGCACGACGCAAGAGCTGGTTTAACAAGCATGTCAAGAAACGCGACTTCGAACAGGGCGACTTAGTGTTGCTATACCCAGTTAAGGGGCATAAGCAAAAAATGAAGTTTAGGGGTCTTGGACCTTTCAAAGTTCGTGCAATCAGCCAAATGGGCAACGTCAAGCTCGAAACTCTAGATGGTGAGGGAATAGGCTTCTTCAATGGCAGTCATATCAA
The DNA here is from genome assembly GCF_053477565.2 of Lygodium microphyllum. Classification (NCBI taxonomy): domain Eukaryota; kingdom Viridiplantae; phylum Streptophyta; class Polypodiopsida; order Schizaeales; family Lygodiaceae; genus Lygodium; species Lygodium microphyllum. Next base: position 29,903,309 of record NC_141153.1, on the reverse strand, counting down.
GAAGTACTATCCTCCTACGCATCCTTTGCATGAGCCACCAATGTTGGAACCTCCTGTCAAAGTGCGGGTAGCCACAATCACTGAAGTCAATGAGGAGGTTAAGGAAGCCCTAGAGCCCGCATACCTGCACATCACGGTCACTGCCAAGTGAACATGCGCCTTCAATGCCTTGATCGACGAGGGAGCTGACTTCAATATCTTGACTCACGATCATTGGACCCAACTTGGCAAACCACCATTACAACCCACTAATGCCAAATTAAGCCCATATGGGAGCCGCTCATACGCACTTCTCGGCAAGTGCAGGGCCACTGTTTCTATGGAGTTTGACACTATACCAATGATCTTCTACATGTTGACAGACGCCAAAGACGCAGGCACGGAGTTGCTGCTAGGGGGGAATCTTCAAAAAGCAAACTCGTTGCAACGCTGATTATGAATTGCAGCGCATCCACCTCGCCATAGGCAACATTTGCATTGTTACAGCTTTCAGCAAGGGCTGCGCGATCTCACCACAGTCTGCAAGGCCACCGGTAGAAGTATTAGCAGCCAAATCTAAGGAGGAGGGTAGTGCTCAGCCACCGCCCACCAACTCTCAAGAACCGCTGCTCATGGCAGTAAAAGCTAAGGCCCAACAGCCTAGGTTTCAATGGAAGCCTAAATAGCCGCAACCGCCGCCTAGGAGTCGACACACACATCCTCATAAGACCCGAAGCTCTAAATCTAGGAAACCAAGGCGCAATCACAGAAATCGGAGCATGATCAAGCAAAGGTGGGTCCCTAAAGTCCTCTTGCACCCGCAAGGCTACTATGAGAGGAATGCCTGGTTATGGATCCCTAAAGCCCATACGGTCAAAGGCACCACTCGTACGCCGCCCTCAAGCTTGATCACCCCAAGTCCCATGAAACCTCAAAACTATAAGCCACAGCGCTTTCCAGACCCACATCCATCAAGCTCATCCACACACATGCCCAAGAGAGTCAAACAAGCCTATCGGCCCAAACGACAGACATCGTCACATGAGCCATCACCCGCTAGAGCCAATCCGACTACAATGATCCATTCTGAAGGCAACAGTCAATCGGATGTAGCTGCTACTTCCCCAATCCTAATCCAAGAGGTCCAACCGCAATCTCAAGAACACCCGCAACTGCAACTATTCATTGTCAAAGGCTCTAGTGCTATCAAACCCCAACCACCAGCACGTCTTAAACCCTCCTATAAGCAAAAATCAATTTTGACACTGGCCTCAGATCTAGCCGAAGATACGGGGGATGACGTCTTGATTGCATTAGACGACTAGATGCCACTTTTAGAGAGCTAGCTCTGAGCTACAACCGCTTGGACTTAGGCTTATTGCCCGAACCTTTTACAACCAAAATTCATACGATGCCTTGTTCTTGGAAGACGTTTGAACTTGCCTTTCCAAAAGCAGCTAACTCCGTTTTGCTGAATTGCTCAACAGCGAGATCTCTGAAGAGCAAGCCCTCAAACAGCGTCTCATCACGTCATATGATCAGCAAAACACTTCTGCCATCACCGACCAAGAAATTGCAGAATTATCAAAACTTGTTGATATTGAATCCCCATTCTTGAGGCACTGGTACACTCTTAGGTTGCAATGGGAAGTTAAAGGATGCCAAGTCATGACAAACGCTAAGCAGCGCCGCGCAATCAAAACGGCGGAGTACGACCCCACTCACGTAGCGCCAACCTCGTACAGAGTGTTAACCATTCTTTGTAGCCGACCCCTGGAAGAGCACATCAAAGGACACCCTTACCTCAATCGCCTATTGACTGAGGAAGAGCTATATATTGCTAGCCGCGTCGCTTCTGGTGACTTTCTAACAGATGTTCTCACTTACATCACACACGTGGGCACTCGACCTTTTGATCTAGACCGCAAAGCTGGAATTTTAATGCTTTCATTCAATAAACATATAGTCTTTCTTTTTAATTATGACTTTTCCAGTGAATTATTAATTTGGAAGCACTAATGGAAACTTGGGATCATGACAGGAACAAAAGATATCGCAGCAAGACCGCGCCCACCGACTTCCGTTCACGGAGGAGGAAAGAACGCAATACTGCATCACCCTTGAAAGCCGCACCTACAACTAGCTCAAGTTCCGAACCATTCATAACGTAGAGGGTATAGTGACAAGGAGGAAGCGGCCAAGAGAGTCATCGAGCAATGCAACCTCACCAAGTACCTCAAGAAATTTGCCCAAGAGCCTAACCACACGAAGTGTGTGGAGTTTCTCAGGACATACGACCCTAACAATGAGTGTGGCACCGTTACGGTGGGAAGGGGAGAAAATGCTAAACAGGTGCAAGTTCACTTAAACCCAGCCTTGGTGGAGAAGGTGTTGGAACTAGAGCCAAAGATAGAGAAAAAGCAGAAGAGGGATGTGTATGCCATGCTGAAAATGAAAAAGAAGGATGTGCTAACTAATGACGACATCAGCATCATCCAGGACATTCCTGATGTGGAAGCCAGACTACAAGCAAAGCTAGTGCACGCGCTCTTCTCTAGCCAGCGCTACAACGCCTTAATGTATCAAATCAGTGTACCTGTACTGGAGAATGTAGCAGCTCACACCTTACATGAAGTCGACTGGAACGGATATGTACGCAAAACCATTGACAAGGGGGCTAAAGCACTAGTTTTAGGAAGTATACCAGCAGGTGGGGAGTTCCTAGCTTCCAAGGCCATGGAAAGAAAGAAGGCCTTGTCCAAGGCCACATTCATTGCCTATGGAAGCATTTTAACTGCGCTCATCCAAGAGGCAGTGAATGAGACACAAGGTGCAGAAGGAGAAGGAGAAACGCCTGACAAGTCACCCCCTCACCAAGACCAAGAGAGATCCAATGACAGGAACGAGAGTGATAAGGAAGGGCAGGAATAAGAAGAACAATCGGGCAAAAAGCAAGCCAAGAAACCCAAGAAGAAGACGGCACAAGAGAAAAAGAAGCAAGATGAAGGCCGCAAGAAGGAGAAAGAGGATTTGGAGAAGACAAAAAGAGAATCCCTCAAGGAGGCCGAGGAGAGGGAGAAGAAGAAGAAACAGGAAGAAGAAAAAGCAAAGGAAGAAGTCAACAAGGCTAAAAAGGTGTCGAAACAAGAGACCGAGAAGAGGAAAAGGAAATAACAGGAAGAAAAAGAGAAATTGGAGGAAGAGTACAAGAAAACTGAAGAAGAAAGGCAAAGAAGAGCTGCCGAGGAAGAAGAGGAACTGAGAAGGAAGAAGGAGGAGGACTTGGCCGAAGCTACACGCCGGTCAATCAAGCAGCAGAGCAAGACCGATGATCTGGGAGCTTGGAGCCTGCTAAGGGAAGAAGGGCCTAGTTCCAGCACGCAGGTACCAGAAATCACGCCGCCCGTTGTCCTTGAAGGCAAAGGCAAGGCCCTTATTCATCCTATCCCTACCCTCATGGTGCCTCCCACCGAACCAACCACCCTCACCCTTAGCATCCCCACTAGCGCAGAGGTCTCCAACTTCGTGGCATGGATGCAGTATTCTATTAATAAAGAAATGGCCCAAGGAAAGAGTACGGAGACTACGGCCACGAGGAAAAAGAAACCAGCCGCAGATGCTGAGTCGAGATAGGACCAAAAACGTCAGAAAATGGAGACCTCGACCACTCCAATCCACACAACAGTGACGCCACCAACCAATTACAATGAGTATATCGCCGAGCTGCTCTCCCAGCTGGAGAAGGCTAAGGAGGAAAAGAAAATGGCGGTGGCTGAGTTGATGGTGGAAAAGGAGTCGGTAGCTGCATTCCAGCTCGAAAAGACCCGCAAAATAGCCATGCAACAACGAGAGATCTTTGATCTCAAACAGGAATTAAAGGCCAAGGAGGACATGGAGGAGAGCTACAAGCAGTGGCTGGAGGATGAAAATCAGGAATTGGTGCAGATGCAGAGAGAGAATAAGCTCCTCCTGATGCAACATGGGGAATTGGAGGCGAAAACTGCCAACATCGAGCAAATGATGGAGGAATTGAATGCCAAAGAAGAGGAGAGAAAGCAGGAGAGGGAGCAGCAGCAAAAGGAGATCGAGTCTATGACTGATCAGCTACACTCTGGAAAGAAAGAGCAAGAGAACATGACCAGGGAACTGAAAGACCAAGAGCAGAAGCTCGTAACCCTAGTACAGAAGCAAGGAGAGAGCATGAAAGAAATGAACAAGAAAGCAGAGGAATGGGCAGTGCAGAACAAAAAAAGGGTGAAGACACTAGCACGGTGCCTCGCTTTGGTGGAGAAAGAAAAAATCCTCGCAGAGAGTAAAGCAGAAGCCGCCCAGACAGCCTTCAGTGCCCAACACAAGGCCTTCATTAACACACTAATGGACACCACCCGCCCAGAGGAAAAGGAGTCATTGGAGGTGGTACAAAAAAAACTCAGCATCGCACGCAGGGCTGCAGATGCCACCCCAACCTGCGGAGGTTAGGCTGAGCCTAGAAGACCAACGAAAATACCTGCTACTGGCCCACCTAACTCCCCAAGAAATTGACGCAATGAGCTTTGAAGAATGAGCACAATAAGAAGACCGGCAGGGGGAGGAGGCTGAGCTTGAATTCGATATGGGAAGATTCAGAGAAGAGGTGATCCCACAACCCCCCTCGCCGCATTCCCAAGAGCAACAACAGGTTGGTCCATCTGTGGAGAGACAAGCCGTACTCAAGAAAAGACGGAGAAAGTTAGTCGAAGAAACCAGGAAGCAACTAAGAGCCAAACCAGTCATGCAGCTGTCCGCACCCCTCCCACCGTGCCCTGATGACATCCCCGCTCGATTCCACGCAAAGCTGGTAATTTGGGAGTGACAGGAAAGAGAAAAATACCCATTCACCTTCAGCTTCCTCATGCCCAACAGCCTGCAAAGGGTCCTACCGCTCAAGGTGATGGAGGAGGTGATCGCGACTGGCAGTCCATTGGGACAGAAGTGGCTGGAGGAAAGGAAGAGGACCCCCACTCTTTGGGGAAATGAAGAAGCTGAGTTTTGGCAAAACAAGGTGTTTGAAATACCTCATACTATACAGGGATATAACTGCCAACCCCTCTAGAGAAGGCGGATGTCCGACATCAACATGCTCGCCTTGATGGCTTTTTGCAACACCCTACCCTACGAGAGGAACAACCCCACGTTCATGGCATACCCTCGTAGGGTAGGTGTGGATTTTGTTGTCACCCTCCATGGGCGTTATGATTTTCCTATCATCTGCAACTCTAATGCTGCCTCCTTCGAACATGCCCTCCTCTTCGACTCGGGAAGCCTGGATGATTCCATGACGCATTTCCTCGCGGATTTCTCTTCATGCCCCAATCCAGCCTTTGTAACTACATGTAATTATCTTAGGTTACTTAAGTTATTACTTAAGCAAGACCCAACCCCACAACAACGTGGCCTGCCTCCCCTCTTCTTTGACCCTAACGCCATCGACAGTTGTGCCATGGCACGTCTGATGATGAGGGCTAGCCTCCTCCCTTCTTTTTGTCTAGCTCTCCTAGAAGATACGAACAATAGCCAATTCACTAGATGCAATCATCCTTTCCTCTCCACCACCTCCCTCCACTTCCGCATGAATCTGAAAGGATACATGCAAAGCTATTAATTTTTTAGCAAATCCGGTTTCCAGGTTCCTCACTGGTCTAGCGTCATCTTTCCATCTTAGCATCGACTTCCTCTATCTTGGCGTCAACTCCCACCCACCTAACGTCATCCTCTTCAATCCCAAGCATTTATGTTTGCAGCCTGTGGACATTCTTACCATCTGGCGCCATCATCTACCCCCTAGCATCAGCATCTGGGCTGCTCTCCTTGTGTTTCGCAGCTCACACATATCTAGGCATTTGCGTTTAGCAGCCTGGCCCACTTTCTAGAATCTGAGGACTGCGCTTGGCTCCCTCAACAGTTGTCCTTCACCTTCCAGTGATTACTTCGATAGCCCACTTTCCAAAGGATTGTGTTTCACACCCTTCATTGTGCAGATTCTCCACATGTGCTGCCACCTGATTTAGACAGGACAGTGCAGTCATCTTCAAAGCTTCGGCTCCACTATATCAGCTTTTCTTCTCATAGCATGATTCAGCGGTTCATCAACTTGTTCTTCTGTGTTTTCTGAGTTTCTCTTCTCTCTCAATGTTAGCCAGACACACTCTGTGTCTCTCCCGGTAAACCCTTCTGTCTCTCTGCTTCATCGCACATTCTGACAGAGCTGGCTGGAGTGGAGACATGCTGAGAAGGTTGAAGTGGCACCACTGTTGACATAGTGGCATGGTGGCAAGCAGGGCAACTGGTGTAGGCAGCACAACAGAATGGCAGGGGCTAGCAAGACAGCCGTGAGGACAGTGTGGCGGGGCAAGCAGGCAGCATCACAGCAGAGTAGGAGGGAGCAAGCAGGGTGGCATTCTGTCAACCAGGCCAGCCGGATCAGGGCAGGACAGGGCACTGTGTAGACCAAGGCAGTGGATCAGGCGAGGGCAGGATCAAACCACAGCAGCACTGTGCAAGTCAGGGAGGTGCTGTGCAGGCCAAGGCGGCAGGATCAAGCTAGGGTTTCAAGATCAAGCTAGATGGGGGAGGTTGGTTGAAGGGGGCAGGTTGTCAGGTCGTCAGCTAGGCATCCGTCAGGTCACACATCAAGCATCACATCTTATGTTTTATACTGGCACTTTCTTTAATTGTCAACCACTCATGGTTTGGCACTATAAACCTTCTGATTGCTTATTCGCTTGGGCCTTGTAATAGACTTCCCCTTTGTATATTTTCTATTTTGGAAGTCTCTTACAGGACTATTTTGGTATAATAATAGATTTATTCTTCTCTCTTGGAAAAAAAACCAGAGTGTGCATTAACATGAGAAGCATACAAGTTTGTGAGATGTGACTATAAACCTTCTGATTGCTTATTCACTTGGGCCTTGTAATAGACTTCCCCTTTGTATATTTTCTATTTTGGAAGTCTCTTACAGGACTATTTTGGTATAATAATAGATTTATTCTTTTCTCTTGGAAAAAAACCAGAGTGTGCATTAACATGAGAAGCATACAAGTTTGTGAGATGTGCAGAGCACACATGATCTCCATACTTCCTCAAAAACTGGTTTTTCAGACTAATTAAATTGTTATTTCACTCCTTTGAAGTAGTAAAACTCAGATCTAAACAAATGAGGTGGAAACGAGTTAGAGAAAACAACCCTCATCGGTCAACATAATTACAACCAGCAGAGATATGCACTCCCTTAATTAAACAGAACTGTATCATAGTCAACCCAAAGCCTTTTTGGTTTGCAAACCTCAACAAATTGATCAAGATCACAAAAAGCTGAAAGATAGGAAAAACCTCACCAATAAGGAGTTGGTCCTCACCTTTGATGGAGAGGTCGGTCTGAGATGTGAAGAAAAACAAGAAGCCTGTCTGTCAAGCTCATAGCCCCTCGCAAACCACCCCATAAAAGTGCCACTTTACCAATATATCTTAAAATGCCTCCTTTCTGGCCCAAACCTGCCAGAATTGCGACCAGTCTGAAACAACAAAAAAGATCAGTTCAAGACTAAACCACAAGAGACTTTCTATTCTGTGCAGCTGTTTACCTCTCATGATCAACACCACCATCTTTCTTTGTAGGAACTACAGGAGCAGCCACAGACATGGCCTTCTCAGTCAAGGAGCTCATAATGCTAGTTTTGCTGTCATTTTCTCCAGTTTTTTCATCCATTTCAACTGAAAGATTGGTTCTTTCGCTGTTTGATTCATGACTCAGTAAGCCATTATCGTGTTCAGCACTAGTCGATTCCATATCATCCAGTGTCTGACTCGCCAATACAGATGTAGCACCCATGGCAGCTGCCATGACATCCACCATTTGATTGCTTGATGGGTGTCCTACATTTTCGGATTCACTCAAAGTACTGGTTTTGTCAGGGTTATCCGCAGAGGTAGGTAGAAGATTTACTTGTCTGGAAGGAATTTTCCGACTTGTTTTCTGGTCGTGATAACATAGATCAGAGTCTTTCATGTCTTGAATTGGTAGAGGAACTCCTCTTGGATTGAAAAGCTTGTCAGCATTATAATCGTAAAGAAGGTAATCTCTGTCATAAGATTCTTTATTGTCCACCTGGTTGATCTTTTGACTTTTTGCATCCACGTTAACCAAGCTCAGAGGACTTATGGCTGCCAAAACGATCCCAACAACAACACCAGCTGGAATAAGCCTGCTCAAAATGGAGGTGTCACTGTAAGCACAGTTTATAACATCAACAATGGTCTCTGGTAGGAGTCCTCTCTCACAAGTCCCAAGGTCTTCTGAGAATTCTTGACTTGCTTTCTCATCACACCCTGTTTCTCTACTGCTCCCTGAAGTTGCTACTGTTGCTACTGCTAAAGCAATACTTTCTACTTCGTCACTCCACTCAGATCCCAAGGCCTGTGTACCAGTCTCTCCTAGCCTTCTCATCAATTCAAGTTCAAGAGCTTCAGAAATGCATTCAAACAATCTTCCTTTGAGAAGAGCTTTGGTTTTTCTATCATCTTCTGTAACCATCTCCCTCTTAAAGCCAGAATTACGACTCTGTTTTTTAGCTGTACTTGCCAGAAGGTTCTGAATACCAGGATTTCTCAAATCCTCATCTAGTATAATGTATGCTGGTTCAACCACTTGAGTTACTTCACTTTCCATCAGTTCCGCCAGACCAAACATTTCTCTCTCTCCCGATGATGCCTCATTTTCTCCTTCAACATTTTCTTTTCTGCTTTTCTTTCTACACTCATATAAATCACTGTGAGTCCTTGAAGGCATTGCATTCTTGGTGAATTTCCAAATTTGTTCATCCTCAAAGTACTCCAAGGAAACATCGATATCATCACCATCCCCTTCGCTTTCTGAACTCGTGTTTCTTTCTGATTCAGACTGAGGCAGGTCCTGAGTATAGTTGAAGTCTTTGACCCCACCTATAGCCTCAGGATTTTCTTCCAACTGTTTATCATCTATGCCAAACTCTGTACCTTGATCTTTTGAACTGATGGCCTTACCTGATTGCATATTCCCCATGCACTCACATAAGGTTTCAGCTTTCCCTTCCCCATCATTAATTGACATAATATTTTCTGAATTTGAACACTGCCCTAATTCCTGACTCCCTGTGTCAATCCTCTGGCTCTCATTTTGAGTTTCATGTTTCTCTCCATGTGAAGGGATCTCTTTTTGTGGATCCTGTTCTGACTCTCCTTTAACGTTGCTCTCATCAACTGAACTTTTTACTGACTGCTGGTCATGTTGATTCTGTTCTTTTTCTAACTGTTCTAAAACATTTTCTATAACTCCAAAAACATTCGTTACTGCTATCTGAGTAGAGTCATCAACACCAGTCAATGCCTCAAAGGCTCGATGCATATCAAAAGAGGGAGAAGATGTCTGTAATGCAGGAGAAACTTCTGTGACAGTAGCTCCTCTATTTTGATCTTCTTGGCCAGTAACAGCTGGGGACGCCACCTCTGCTTTCTTTTCAGAGTTTGTCACATCAGTGCTGGCTTCCTTTGCTTGACCTTCATCTTCTGAATTGTCCTGCTTTTGGATCTGAACATTAGGTTTTGGCTCCTGATTTGTAGAAGTATTATTCTGATTTTCTAGGCCTAAAGACTTGTCTTCTTGGTTAATTGTAACAGATGATGAGTCATCTGCTGGCTTTGCAAATCCACTTCCATTTTTCTGTTCAAGGCTGTTTACATTCTGTGTACTCTGAGTCTGACTCTGTGGTTGATTAGGTAGGTCTGCTGCTTCTAAAGACTTCACTGAGTCTGTTGAAGGAGGGGCACCATTTTGACTACCTACATTTGTGTCAATAGACTCAGTTGATTCAGACTTCTTTATGTTTACAGAGCCCTGTGTTTGATCCTTTGCAGGACTCTTCTGAACAGTGGCCTCAGTTTGAAAATTTGGAGAACTGTTAGATTCTAAAGTTTTATCAGAAACCCGTGGTTCATGCTCCACAGCACTAACAGAAGTAGATGGATTTCTTGGCACAAGTACTTGCAATTTATCTTGAATTTTCTCAATCATTCCCTCTGGAATCTTTGGAGCAGGTACACTTTTGCCAAACCCAGCAAGCTTCAAACTGATACCCCTAGCCTGGACAGCCGCAGAAACAGCTGTTATCATCTTCTCCCGCACTTCTTCCGGGCAGGCTTCTTGTAAAGCTGAGACTATTGTTTCTCCTCTCTCTACAGCATTCAAGACCTGCAGTGGTAAACATCTGTGTTTTGTCAGCAACACAAGATATAAGACAACCACCTTTTTTTCTAAGAAAATGTGCACCCTCTTCCTTTCAACTTCACACCGAACTGATAAAACTATTGGTGTTTCTTTACATGGAGGATTTTTCAAAAACCATTGCTTTTGCTTTACATGGATGATTTTTCAAATCAAAGGATCTCCAATATGCAATACACAATTACACCACACACCTAAATTTTAATGCTGCTCATCAGGCTTGTCTAGCTTATGGCAACTATAAACAAATTGCCTAAACAAACCTCTGCAGGCTACAAACATCTCAGCATCTAAAATCATGTTTGCAGAGGTGGCACAAGCCCTAGAAAGCATAGAGGACAAAAGGACAAAAGGACAAACTTCTCTTTCCATAGCTCAGTTGCTTTCTGGGTGTGGAAAGGAGACACTATTTCTAGAGAATTATGATTAATAACCAAAGCATTAATTATCCACTAATCAAATTTGAATTCTAAATAAGGAACTGTTGGTGACTCATTTAGATTTCTGATTTGGCTATTTGGTGTCTCTTTCTTTCTCATTTCAGTAGGCCAAGTTTAAAGACAGACTTTCTTCTCTTGTTTGCTATAGAAATGGCAAGTTTCAGCAATGGAACATGAGCTGACAACATGTGCCGAGTGAGGAAGCCAGCCAATCTTCTCCTCGGCATGGGGAATCCATTTGGCAACTCTATAACTCTATTTACTGCAATGTATGCTGCTGTTTTTTGTCTAAATTTCATCAAAACAGGTTCTTACAACACAACAAGCTGCAATCCTCTCTTTGGCTCTAAGATCTCAAGCCTTGTGTACTCTCTAGATAACTTAGTCACAAAAAGTGATGTTTTCATAGTTTCATCACAAGGGATCCCTCTTTTAGTGAGAGGAACAGTGTGAGATTGCATGGAAACTATGTAGGACGATCATCAAGGCAAATGGTCCACGAAATTGGATTCGACTACTGGCTGTTATTTTTAGGGTTTGGCAGGCTGAAGTGTTCATATGCACTTTTGAACATTCTATAGTTGGTTGGAGGCACATGTTTAAGGTGACAAGGTCATTTTGCACCCATGGATCACATATGCAACGAGAAATTGCTGAAAATACGGCCATATGTAACTAATTTTTAGCATACATTAGTAATCTAAAGAAATACCAAAAAGGGCACCAAGTTTTGGGCCCAACAAGTATCATGTGGTGCAAGACCACTCTAACTCTAGTTGTGTGTGGATTTTTATTGCTGAATTTACTGATATGGTGATTGAAGTGTTTGTTTCCAACCTATGCTTTACTAGCCTTTGGGTTCCTAAAGGGTGGTTTCATATCACACGCCCCTTGCATGTGTTCAGAAAGAAGCCCTCATATGATAATTTACACTCTGATTTGGCCTGCATAGCATCTATCTCTATTGCAGCATGCATCCTCTTAGCCATCCACTTGCATCCTAGTAGCCTTTCCTCCTCTCTTTGAAGAGCTGCCGATGAAGCTCTAGCAGTCCCCCCCCCCCCCCCAAAAAAACAAAAGAGGGCCCCTCTCTTGCTACTAGTCTCCTCTCTAGAAAAAGGGCTAATCTCCTACAAGGACTCGTCCAAGTCCCTTACTAACTTGCTAGGTGAAAACGGTCTTGCTCCCCAAGTCCCAATAATTTCCTCCCTTAAATCCTCGCCATAGTACAGGTGAGTACAAACTTTGACGTTGATAGTGGTTTTCCTCCCTCCCTCCATAAGAACTAATTGCATTAGTGCACGGTCCAATAAAGTGATCCCTAAAAAATTTCCAACTAAATCCCCTCTATCATCACAATGCACATGCCCAATCTTACACACAAAACTTGTCCATCGAGGAGAAAACCGGCTCCAATAGCCATGTCACTTCTAGAAAACTAAAGAGAACCAGCTGATTTGCCAAACTCTAACATCAACCATGAGTCTTGTCCCTTGATATAGAAGACAAAATTCACCCAAGATGCCTACTCTCCTCTAATAATGTTGTTGCATCTGCCCCTTCTACCTCCAAAGCATCTACAATAGTAAAATCCAATGACTGGGTGAGGTTCTAAAATTGTCTTCTCCCCTACAAGCTAGTAGCGGCACATATAGCCATTAGTCTCATGAGTGCTCCATCTACTCTCGTGGACACCAAAAGGGCCCTCCCTCACACTAGGATGCCCAATCCTAAACTACATAGAACCAATTCTTACCGGCATAAATACAAATGCCTTTCCATAGTAGGAGCCCAATGTATGAAACTCTACTATGGCAATAACTACCTGCTCCACTAGGAAATCCTCTCTTCCAAGAAGTGGTGCTCCTATAACATAAGGAATCTACTAATCCTCCAACTAGTGCTCCATGAAAACCTAGTCTCATAAGGCTCTATCCTTGGTGGAAAAGTCATCCACCAAAATCTCAAGTGTTTAATGAGAAGATCCTCATGGGGAACATTCAATACTCTCATACCAATGTAGCTCAATGATCCATGACTATCTATCCTATCGCCTAGTATAAACTCTATTATGTCTCATTTTTGCAATCTCTAGGGCCTTGTGAAGAGAGACAGAGAGAGAGTCAACGAAGTCAAAGAAATCCTCTAAATTTGTATCCAACTCATCCTCGTTTCATCTCTCCCTCTGATGGTTAGTCAATATCAGTGTAACGAATCTCTCTCTCTCTCTCTCTCTCTCTCTCTCTCTCTCTCTCTCTCTCTCTCTCTCTCTCTCTCTCTCTCTCTCTCTCTCTCTCTCTCTCTCTCTCTCTCTCTCTCTCTCTCTCTCTCTCTCTCTCTCTCTCTCTCTCTCTCTCTCTCTCTCTCTCTCTCTCTCTCTCTCTCTCTCTCTCTCTCTCTCTCTCTCTCTCTCTCTCTCTCTCTCTCTCTCTCCCCCCCAAAAGGTAATTGTAATAATTACCAAAAAAAGAGTACAAGATTACATGGTTACAAGATACAAGATGGCTCTAGGCCATCATGTATAAAATTTGAGACATCACAAGCAGGTACAAAGGAAGCAAAGTGGGTAGAGGGGTAGAGAAGAATCTGCATCATGCCAAGTAAGCAAATCCTATCTAAGGATAATATCTGTTAGCTCAATCAAGTCAAGCTACCAATGAAGAAGTCCTTTTAAGCAAGCTATATGACTCTGCACACCTGATGAAGCATCAAAGATGAATGCATTCCTCATGATCCATATATGCCAACAACCCCAGAAGCATAAGAATCTCTCCTCTCTCTCTCTCTCTCTCTCTCTCTCTCTCTCTCTCTCTCACAACATTGAAAAGCACTCATTAGCAATACAGAAAAAACCCAAGACAACAACATTAATCATGTGTAAGGCCTACTAGACAAAATTGCAAAACTTGAAAGTGAAGCTGAAGAATGGAGGAATAAGAAGACAGCAATGCTAACCGAAACCCAGCAACTCAAAGAGGAGATCATAACACCTAAGAGCACTGAACCAGAGGAAGGAGAGATCCAAGAGGACATGATCACTACCATAAAGGAGGAACTCTCCAAAGTGGTGGACATAAAGCTCGAGGCAACGCAACGAGGGTGGGTAGAGGTAGTGAAGAAGAACATAAAAAAAGAGGTGGAGAAAGACAATCAAAAGGAGGAGGTACACATTGTGAACACCACATTGGAAGAAGAGAGGATGTGACAAGCAAGGCAACTAAACATACGGGTAGATGGCATATACCAACAAAGAGGGCTCATCGCTTGAGGAGGATGGTAAGACTTTGTGCATATGCCTCGGTTACAAAGACGAAGCACTCCCCTTTACAAAAGCCTGAAGAGTTGAGAAGGACCCACAAAAGTGCACTCGTCTTGAATTTTCGAGATGAAATGGAGAGGATTACCTTCATGAGGAAGAAATTCGTACTGCGTGGACTTCTAGGGGATCCTATCTGCCTTAACGATGACCTTACCAAGATGCAGGTGGAACATAGGCGTGCAAACATGCCCAAAATAATCCAAGCTAGGAAGGAGGGCAAGAAGGCAGTGCATAGAGATGGCCAAGTCACCATTGATGGCAAGGCAGTTGACTAGGGACACGTGGCCTATGAGACAGACACTTCAGAGATACGGATGACGATATGCAACTGTAACGGCTCATTATGGACACACCCATGGAGAATGGAGGAGGTGATGGAGAACCAAAAGCTGACTTTGGTCATAGAGACACACTAGAGTCCCGAGAGGGGATTTCCCAAAGTACAGGGGTATGCATGGGAGTTCATATACAGGAGTTGTACAAGACATCAGGGCACCACTCAATTATCAGTAGGAGTGGCGGTACTGATCGGGCAAGATCTACAAGATAGAATCCACATCATGGCACAAGATCCGAATGCACAATACATGTGGATCGGGTAGAGATCTCTCATAGCCAGATGCTATATATTGCCCTCTCCTACTTCCCCCCACACGGGTCAAGATATGCCACCGAGGATCCCTAGCAATAGCAGGGAGAGGGAGATAGAGCCCAAAGGAGGAGAGTCTCCTTTCACAGACTTATCAGATGAGATTATACACTATTCGAGACGGGGAGAAACTCTCCCAGCATAAGATTTTAATGCTAGGATACAAAGCAGATAGTGTGACATGTATGATTTTGAGGATCCAAGGAAGCTACAGGTGATGGATATAGAGGAGGCAGGCACATACAAGATATCCGCTGATATTGAAGGGGATAGTACTCGCGATGGCCAATACTTACTAGAGCTAGGATTGCGACACCATCTCATCATTCACAATGGTATGAAGAAATGGTTTGGATCCGGAGCACTGACTTGCTTCCAACCCATCGTCTCCAATACAATAGATTGTGTACTAGACTCCATTGAGCCGATGAAAGTAGTTAAATCCTTCACTATCCTTGTCACATGGACGTGAAATTTTAATATGCTTTAATCTTGCCGATAACATTTAATTAAGATATTAATCAAATGTACAAGGTCGTTTAGCACATGTGACGCACATGGCAGTTATTTCATAGTAGCAAGTCAAGGATCCTAAAGATACAACGGGTGTCTAAGGAAAAAGTAATTTAATAAGCTATCATCTCTACCACCACAAACGTCGATGGCATAGCTACTACTGTGTCTATGTAAGCATCAAACTTGGGGTCTCTGACAACCCTCCATCATCTCAAGCTGCTCTCCTATCCCTATCTCACTCCATATCTCTATCTCTATCTCTATCTCTATCTCCTCCATTTAGTGGCTCATCTCCTCTACTGCTCTCTCTTGCTCTTGTGAGGCTTGGGTCTTCCTCATCCTAAAAAAGAACAAACAAGACCTAGAGGCTAGCAACCTATCTCCTCTACTATGTCCTAGGATAGTCTATTACAAGGTGACCCACCATCCTACAAGCAAAACACAATCATGAAAGGCGAGTATAGTAAACCATCTGGAGTATGAAACCTCTTGCACCAAGGACATCATAACCGCCAAAGAAAGAGATCCCAATGAAAAAAATGAAGACTATAAACCTAGATGAGAGAGTGTTGAGGTCGCCTCTCCACCACCGCATCTGCAAAGGTCATGATTTACCGAATGAAATCCTAAAGATCTACCAATTTGGGCTATATGAGACAAGAAGTACTTGTCAAGGCCGAGAAAAGAACTGTGATAGTTGTACAATCCCCAAGCATGGCATAATCCTTTCACTCAATCCATCTATCAAAGAAGGCAACTATTGAAACCAATCTTTGAATTTTCTCTCTCTACAACATTCTTTCTCTTTCTCTAACCATTTCCCAGTTTTGCTCCAAGTTTTACAATAATCTAGCCATTGGAGGTGGAAATTTTGGTGAATCTCTGTTTGTAAATCCTAATTTACAATAGAAATTAGGGTTCGATAGTCACCTTAGGAAGTGTTCCTAGATTTGAAGGCTTCAAACTTGAGTTTTCAAAGTTAAAATCAATGTATTTCATAAGGATTCAAGAGGCCAGCCAGCCACCATTGAATTTGGGCCTAATTTATTTCCCAAGGAACATGGGTGGAAATGTGCCTAGATTTGAAGGCTTCGGACTTGAGTTTCAGAGTTAAAATCTATGTATTTCAGGAGGATTCAAGAGGCTAGCCAACTAGCATTGAATTTGGGCCTAATTTATTCCCCAAGGAACATGGGTAAAGGCCAAACCCCTAGTAAATCAAGAGGTAAATTGATTTGAAGGCTTGCTGGTCATTTATCACAGCAAGAGGCACTTGGATTAGTGGAGGAGGTTGAAGAATCTCACTTGCACTCCATCAATTTGCGATATAGGTTAGAAAGGTACCACAAGGGGCACCAAGTTTTTGGGCCAATTGGGTGTCAGTTGTCCAAGATTAAATGGTAAAAGTGTGTATTTCATTTTATGTGAATTTTTTTCTTACTATAATTAAGTGTTAATTGGGTCATTACCACCCTTTTGAAGACTTATTGGCCTGCATTGACTCTATAAGGTAGCTTATTAGGAGGGCTACTACCAGGAATCAAATCTATCCCACGATCTTCAGGTCTTTCAAGCAGTGGCTGCCCGGAAGTGACTAAGAAAAGCAATCAGCATACATTTTCAGGAATGAAATGCAATATTTATCCAACTTAGTCACATTCCCATCATCAACACAATCATCTTTATCTTTAACAATGACCAAGTATGTAGAAAGATGATTTTTCATTACTTTTGAAATAGCAAAAGAAAATACAATAGGGACTAATTTCCCTTTAAGTTTTACACAAGGGTATGGATCTTGCCCCTATGCTGTAGAGTAATCTCTTTGTCATGAGAATCAATGATTGCATGTGGTCTATGGCACCCTGGTATACCAAGTAAAACATCACAATCCTCAAGTGGTTCACTGGAGAAGTCTTCGTTGTCCACATAACTCTGAATATGCACCCAAAGCTTCACAATGAGCAGAGTCACATGCTACGCATGGCCTTTACATGCCATTCTATTTTCTCCCATGGGCCCCATCTCTTCATCATTGATGCCTAGATGAGCTGCCAAGTCTATGGAGATAAAATTGGCTCTAGCATTATCAAAGAAGATTAATGTATGCTAGTCCCTAATTTTCCCCATGCTCTACAAAGATCCGTAGCATCATCATTGGGCTGATCGTTGACCACATCAAGCACCAAACCTACTAAAGTTTTGGGTCTCTTACCTTTTGCATCTTCCTTATTTTCAACCCTATTTGCTTGCAGTTTGTCAAGACAGCTAGACCCAAATCCAATACTACCTGGTTGAACTCGTGAATCCTCTTGAAATACACTGATTTCAACTCTACAAATTCACGTCTGAAGCCTTCAAATTTGGGCACGTATCCCAAGGTGGCTGTCAAACCGGAATTTATGTCGTAATTTAGGGTTTACAACATAGATTCGCCAAAATCTCCATATCCCATGGCTGGATTTCTGTAGAACTTGGAGCAAAGGTGAGAAATGGCTAGAGAAAGAAAGAGAATGTTGTAGAGAGAGAAAATTTAAAGATTTCTCACAAGAATTTGGTGAAATTGAGGTGTTTACCCAGTTTTCCAACCCCAAATGGATCCACAAACAGCAAAGGGAGCATTTGAGGCTATAATCTTCAGAAGAAGGTATATTAGCCACAATTGCCAACTTCCCCTAGTCAAGAATATGCAGTCATCTTTACCAAAATGGTTTCCAATGGCTAGGAAATGACCGCAAAAGCAAGCAGCAACAATTCAACACCTCTTCCCAACAGCTCTAAAATGTTGGGTGTAAAGGCCCTTACGGTACTCCCATGTATATATTTATTTACACATGTGAACACACCCTTGCGGGTGTAAGTGTACCATACCCAAGTATAAATACATTCTTTTATTCTTTGTGTACCAGACTAGTACACACCCATCTCTCGACTCTCCACTCTCTCTGCACTGCACTGCTGAATATACCTCGATTGATGCACACACTACCTGAGTTGATCCTCTTGCATCCTTCAAATTGGAATCATAGCTTTAGCAAGAGTGTACACATTTCCCGAGAACCGTGCGGGTGAGTCTCTGCGTAGACTATGTGTGAGCGTGAGCCGACAAGCAGTCGAGACCAGTCAATAGTCTAACCACACGGCGGCTGGCACAACTAGCGTGAGACACAAGACATGTCTTCTAACCAGGCGACAATATTGAAAGCCAAACGCAATCATGATAGGCATGTGTGGCAGGAGACAGGCTAGCATGGCCAGTCGCACGCACAAACAGCAGCGGTGCAGCCCCAACAGTCATCGGCAGACAGCAGCAACGACACACAGGCAGTTGACAGGTCAATGACTGAGCCGTTCGACAATTTTAGGCATTTTTTGACAATTTTTTATTATTTTCTGCAAGAAGATCCCCCTATTCATTAACGGGGATTAGCACAATGCCCAGATCTGTGCAGATTTATGCGTGAAAATTTAGGGCTTTTTCCAAATTTGATGCTGGTCATGTAGAATAGTGACATTTGACCCAGAAATTGCAGACATTGTATGCATTTGCTTCAAAATTTTGGGGCTTTTCTTATACAAGTGAAATTTTGCTCGGCTAACCCAATTTCACTATGATTTGTGCACATTTGGACCCCAAAATTTGGGGGTTTTGCAGAATTTGTGAAATTTCTGCAACATTTGCATGTATCTGACACTCAGGATGATGTATTAATGCAATTGGGGTAGATTTACTGCAAAAATTTTGGGGCTTTTCCCATCAGTGATGCATTTTGAGCCGATTTGTGCTTTGACAGTGAAATTACAGCAAATTCACTGCTGAGTGGGAGAAATTCGGACTTGGGATGTATTAAATGTTGTAAAAGGGCAGCTTCTCTTGGTACATGTATTGCTAAATGCTCATTATGCAATGAAACAATGGTACATATAGCTGTCGGGTTGTTGCATTTGGGCATTACGGTGATGCATTATTGAAGTGGGAGCTGTCATTTATGCACATATATCAGAATTGATTCATGTATATGATGTAGTCAGCTCTTGGGAAATTGCAACAAAATATCTGCTTCTTGGACACCTTTTGAAGTACAAGTGAATGTACTTGCTGTTATATTCAGCAACCTTACCATTGGCTGAAAGTCTTCCACATTTTATTGCAGTCTTTTATTGCTAAAGATGGTTGGCAATGCATCTACATCTGACACAGAGAATCTTTTTGAGATTCATAAATTTGATGGCAATGGCTTTGATCTTTGGAAAGATTGTATACAAGGTATACTTTTTTTGAAGGATTGTGATGATGCTTTGGCAGAACATAAGCATGTTGCTTTGCAAATGAGGATTGGGATAAAATGAATAAGAAAGCCATTACTTACATTAAAATGGTTGTCACAAATGATATCTTGGTTGATATCAAGGGACTTACCACTGCTTATGCAGTTTGGGAGAAACTCAAGGCTACGTATGAAAATACAACTCCTATCAATTAGGTCCATCTCATGCAAAAGTTAGTCAACTTGAAGCTTGATGAGTCTAAGCCCACCTCAATGCATTTAAATGCTCTCACTGGTATTTTGAGTTTACAGGATGCAGGCTTACTAGCTTTTGATCCTAAGCTAAGGGCTATTTTCTTACTCATGACTTTGCCAAATTCATGGAAAGCATTGGTTGTGTCATTGAGCAACAACCCCAACTTGATATTTGATGGTGTGTGGTTCTATTCTCAATAAGGAGATTAGACGCAAAGGCAAGTGGGGAAAATAGTGGATCAGCCTACAATGTAAGAGGATGAACTAAAAAGAGGTCAAATGCTGCAAAAGCAAGGAAAAACAGCAAGATGTCACTTGCTATCAATGTGGACAAAAAGGGCATAAAAAGCCCGATTGCAGGTGCTATAAAAGGGACCAAGAACGCAAGAATTAGGCTAATGCAAAAGGCAAAAAGAATGAGAAGGATGGCAACTCTACCCCTAAAGAAACAAAAAAGCCTGCTGCCAGCTGCTACATCCCTATTGCCACATGCCTGCTGCTGCCCCCGTCGAACGTCCAACTCTGCCCGCTGACTCTACCCGTTGAACGTCCAATGCCTAGCAACCGTCACCTTGGTCTTGGGAAAAGTGCAAAATCTTTGGCTCTGATACCAATTGTTGGAGCTCAGCTGTACTGTGCAGAAGTTCAAGGAGTGAGCGTGAGAGTGTCACAGCTAGAGAGAGATAGAGAGAGAGAGAGAGCAGAGTGAAAGTATGATTAGATTTGAGTACCAACAATGTGTTGGTACACAAAGAATAAAATATATTTATCCTTAGGGCACATAAGAGTGCATTCAAGTGTACAAATAAATAATGTGCATGTTAACAAAGGTCTTTATCCCAACAGAAGATGCAATCCATCATCCAATTAAAAGTGGTCAAGAGCATTCGTAACTATAAGATGCATGACAAGGAATTCATTCAACCTAAAAGATATCCGAGAACCATATCAAGTGATATCCACTTTTTAAATCAATGCAGTTGAAAATGGTTGCCACCTACAATAATAAGACGATGAGGGGGGAGGCCACGTGCTCCTCCCCCCCCCCCCCTCCTGGCCCATCTCAACAGAACCGCTGGCCACCTAGGGGGCTGAGAAGCCCCGCCGCCATGCACCACGCCGACAGGTGGTGGGTGGGGTAAGACACCACCACCACCACCCCATACCACTTCCCCTCACCTCCCCCACTATAAAATCCCCCCCCCCCCCCCCATGGAAAGGGAAGAAGAAGGAGATACCCGCCACGTTGCAGAGAGACATACACAGAGAGAGAGAGAGAGGGGGGAAGGTTCTAGAAGGTTTTTTTTCCCTCCTTAAAGGGAGTTCACACGCAATCTCCCCTTCCCTTGTATCCCAAGAACCTTTTCCCCCATTTGCCCCTCTATTGAGCAAGAGGCTGCTAAAGTCCCTGCAGGGGGTTTGCACTTAAAGAGAGAAAGATCGAGAATGGCCCCCAAGCAAAGAATGTCACATGTGAATAGCAATCCCACAACTAGCAACGAAGCTTCAACCAAGGGTATCACCGCTAATACAACTACAGTACCAGATATAAGAAATGCAATTCCTAATTATCAGATGCTTGCTTTGATTTCCACATAAGATACATTAGACCCGTACTATACCACATGAGAATAGTTCATTGAAAAGGATGAATTTCATCTCAAATGTTCGAAAAATTGAGTTTTCAGAATGCATGTATCAAGAGAAGTTAGTTGTACCTAGATGCTATGCAATAAATTCATACATAGCGTAAACAGCATATAAGGTTCCAAAGTATTGTCGACTTCCCTTTCTTGCAAATAGTAGGTATGTTTTCACCACATCGAAGTTATATGTTGTAGCTTGCATACCTGATGGATTGCATGCTAAGCAATCTAGTCTAAAAGAAATTCATTTTTAAAACTCTAGATCTTTGTCTAAGCTCTTGCTGATATCATGAACTGAGAGCTCAAGCTTGATAGTTTGGGATCTTGGTGATGTGTGTACTTCATACAAACAAAGATCATAAGGATTAAAACTAAGATGCCTTGAGATCCGTCTCATAACTACTACTTTCATCCATCCAATTCAAAGTTAGGCTAGATACAAACAGTAACTCCAGGCCTCGAAGGCAAGTAGAGAGCTCAAGGAATAGGAAACCTTAAGTCAAAGAAAAGACCGATACTTTTAAACTTGTTGGGAAGAGGATTGGGTTGTCGATCAATGTAAGTGATCAATAGAACTTACATCTTGTATAGTTGTATGAGACCTTAACATATGCATTAGCCAAAGGAAGGGAGTGTTAAGAAAAATTTTGCATAGTATCACTCTTAGATCCCAAGGGGGAGAGCGAATATACAGATGAAAACGTTATCGCGTCTATTCTTGCATTGTTTGGAAAAATACAATTGGTTTTGTTGGTTGATTAAACAACATCCTAAATGCTTTTACATTCAACTGATTGTTGAATTATCATTTGGATTATTATTCCGAGTACTTGTGATTGATGGTAAATTCATGG
This sequence comes from Lygodium microphyllum, assembly GCF_053477565.2. Classification (NCBI taxonomy): domain Eukaryota; kingdom Viridiplantae; phylum Streptophyta; class Polypodiopsida; order Schizaeales; family Lygodiaceae; genus Lygodium; species Lygodium microphyllum. Next base: position 29,881,086 of record NC_141153.1, on the reverse strand, counting down.
CAAGGGTCTGTGATGACAAATTGCCATGGGGATAAAAGAATGTTTTCTTGGAAAATGATATTAGAGCTAACTGCCTTGATTGTGCTTGATTCTTAAATGAATTAATTAAGGAAAGGTTCTTTGCACGGGTGGATCACCTCCAAGATCGCACCGCGGATCAACCCGAAAAGGGTACTGCTCGATTCGGGAATAATGTTTAACTCCTAGGCAACTTGTGGGTCAGGTGGAGCTCTGGACACCCCTTGTTAAGTCCAAAATGGAGTTAAAGACCTCCATGGCCCCAACGTCTGTGGCATTGGAAGATCCTATTCTAGACAAAGGATGGAAATTGTGGTGCCATGTGATTTGGACCAGTCACTTTTGCTGGGCAGAAGGGATATATAATTTCTTCTATATAGGTAGGAGACAAAGATTAACTTGAAGATAAGTTAAGAAACTTGTTTAAACTTGTTTGTCAAAAAGAATGCTTGCTCTGTATTCATGTCTGTGCTATAAATTACGCAAACGAACCTTGTTCCCTTAAAGGCTTGATTAAGAAAGCTGATTTTAAATGTCACACATAATTGTGGTAGGACCTAATTAAATAACTAAGGAATTCCTATTGAGAGAAGCGGGTGGGCAAAACCCCCGACGAGTTGCCTTATGGCAGGGTCGTCCCAAAGAGCTGAGAGGCTTCTCATAAGGTTTTACCGACGTCCTGACCCTTAGAAATTGTTAGATTAAAATCCCAATTCATGCCGTTTTAGGGGCTCAGAATGGGACTATGCCCTACGGGTAGAGAGGTTGAACAACGCACCCCTCTCATTTCCCATTCTCTTTGAACCAAGTGCAGCATGGATCTACTTCGGCTTGGGTATCTTTGCGTAAAGTAGGATATCCAAGACCCGACGCTAGAATGCTGTCAAGAGATCTTGACCACTAAGAACTCAAATTGCAAGTCGATCCCAGTGGGTTCAACCGCGAACGTTCCGTTGCAAGGCAGACTCGAGAAACCCTAGGCGACAAACCTAGTAACATTCCATGAGAGTGCTAGGCAACATCACTTAGATTCGTCTCTCAATGGACCACTAAAAACGTGCCTAGATAGCCGATAGGTAGACACATTATAGTTGGTATCAGAGCGAAACTTCGAAATGATATGTGATTGCTTAATGTGTAGTTCGTAAACATAACCTAAACATAATAACCTAAGTGGTATGGCTTTATTGGTAGGCACCTTCTGCACCCACGAATATTGACATGCAAGAGAAGAAATTCATTCTCAAGTAAATTAAGGCACCCGAGTTTGGTGGAAAAGGAATAAACATTGTAGTAGTGGAGACGGAGATATGGATTGAGTCGATGAATGACTATTTCTCTGCTGCAAAAACTGCTTCTACCAATCAAGCAATGATAGTCAGACTTAAGTTAGTTGGCCAGGCTCGGATATGGCGGAAGCAATGGTGCAAAGATCAAGATATTTCTAAAACCGCTGTCAGTTGGGTTCAGCTGAAAGATGTTGTACGCAGACGATACCTTCCGCCAACCTACCACACTTTGAGGATGAATGCATCCTTCAAGATAAAGTAGCTGGAATTAACCTTGGCAACCTACTACTCAAAGTTTGTATCCTACTAAAATACACACCACCTATGGATATTACGCAGCAAGTATCCAAGTTTAGCCATGGCCTAAACACTCCTCTGAACCACCATCTTGAAGCAATGTATTCAACAGACTTGGAAGATGCATTACTTCGAGCAAAGCCAATCATCCAAGAACTTAAATCGGGCAATTGTGACAAAGATGATTCCCAAGATCAGGACAAGAGATGCCACACGTATGGAGAGATAGGGCACATCTGTGAGAGATGTCCCTACCGTTGATGCTTCCACTGCAATGAGCTAGGGCACATCCAAGCAGACTACCCCAACTTAAGTTCAGAAGATATTGAGCCTCCAAGAAAACGAAGCTACACAAGTACAGTCTTTGGATATATAGAGGAATCACATGAAGATGAAGACCTAGAACCCACTACACCTCTTCAGGATTATTGGAAACCCTAGAAATTTGAATGACATATAATAGAACTTATATTGGAATAAACCTTACTCTTGTAACTACAGTTAACCCGAGTAATATGAGTTGCATCATCTTTGAGCCTAGAACTTACAAGTGATCAGAGATACTTTAGCAAGGAATGGTAGTTATAACTTGCAACGAATTTCTTTTAAGTTGTTTCTTCTCAACTAATATAGATTGGGTTTTACCAGAATGTCGAAGCTTGGGAGTATTCTTTAGTATTACAAGCAAAGCCGATTGTCCATGGATCTTAGTCCAAATCTAAAAAGAGGACAATTTGGAAACAGAGTTTCCAAGATAAAGGACCACTTCAGTCTACTGAAAGGATCCTAGGGCAATTTGGTCTAAAGAAGAAAATCCTGCCAAAGACAACCAAGAAACTTGTGACCCCAAGTGGTAAAGCTCCGCGATGTTTCTATTGCAAGGAGCTAGGTCATTTCAAAAGGGAATGTCCAAAGCACCCTAAACACCGATGCTCCTAGTGCCACAGCATTGGACATATCCACATCAATCGTCCCAACACAACTCAAGATAACTTGAACTTACAAGGAATAGTTGTACGAGCTTCACTGATCCAGAACCTACCAGGAAATTATCAAATACTTAGGAAAAAACCTAGAGGATATTCATGAGATGTAACTACAATAACTTTTCTCTTGTAATCCAAACTTGGATATATCAGATACAATAAGTTGTTTTAAAAGACCGCATGCTTATGAGTGGTCAAAGTGTCGCAACAAATGCGCAATGGGTCCTACCCCACAGGTTCCAGAATGAAATCCCATGTTTCTTTCGAGATGAGGACATCTCGAGTTCTCTAAAGGGGAGAGGATGTAATTAACCCCTCCCCCATGTGTGTTCCATAGCAACCCCTCCCTCCCAATTTTCTACTAAATTATTGCAAATTTTTTTATCTCCTTTCCCTCCCTGTCGACGCCGAATAAGTGGCGAGAGGGAAAGAGGAGTGAAGAAGGCGATGATAACGAATATGCGGGGGGAGGCCATGTGGCCTACCCCCCCCCTTTGGCCCATCTCAACAAAACTGCTGGCCACTTGGGGGGATGAGAAGCCCCGCCGCCATGCACCGTGCTGCCAGGTAGTGGGTGGGGTGAGACACCACCACCACCCTCCCATACCACTTCCCCTCACCTCCCCCATTATAAAATCCCCCCCCCCCCCTCCCATGGCAAGGGAAGGAGACGTCTGGCACGCTACAGAGAGAGAGAGAGAGAGAGAGAGAGAGAGAGGGGGGGAAGGTTCTAGAAGGTTTTTTTTCCCTCCTTAGAGGGAGTTCACACGCACCTCCCCTTTCCTTCTATCCCACGAACCTTTTCCCCCATTTGCCCCTCTATTGAGCAAGAGAATGCTGAAGTCCCTGCGGCAGGTTTGCACTTAAAGAGAGGAAGATCGAGAATGGCCCCCCAAGAGAAGAATATCACGTGCGGATGGCAATCCCACAACTAGCAACGAAGCTTCGTGCAAGGATATCACCGCTAATACAACTATGATACCAAATATAAAAAATGCATTTCCTAATTGTCAGATGCTTGCTTTGATTTTAGCATAAGATACATTAGGCCCGTACTATACCATATGAGAATATTTCATTGAAAAGGATGACTTTCATATATTCGAAAAATTGAGTTTTCAGAATGCATAAATCAAGAGAAGTTAGTTGTACCTAGATGCTATGCAATAAATTCATACATAGCGTAAATAGCATATAAGGTCCCGGTATTGTCAACTCCCCTTTCTTGCAAATAATAGGTATGTTTTCACCGCATCGAATGTATATATTGTAGCTTGCATACCTAATGGATTGCACGGTAAGCAATCTAAGTCTAAAAGAAATTCATTTTTGAAACTCTAGATCTTTGCCTAAGCTCTTGCTGATATCGTGAATTGAGAGCTCAAGTTTGATAGTTTGGCATCTTGGTGATATGCGTAGTTACTAGAAACAATGATCATAAGGATTAAAACTAAGATGCCTTGTGTCATGAGGACATATATTTTTGAAACCTCACTTAATATATGGATTAATTTTTAATTACATGATTAAGTAAATGTTGCACATGTGAGGTGCAACTAGGGTAAAAGTAAATTTATGAGCCCGGGACCCGAAGAAATCACAGGATGTCAAAGGCAAAAGCTGCTTTAAGTTATGCCGCATAGGTATTTGGTGGTATCTGGTGCTAGTTGTTGGCCTAGGTTATCCATTTGGCCATAGGTGTCAGTTGGTGACACTAGAGAAGTGGCGTTTAATGGTACTTAACGCCGATCTGATGGTCAAAGATGGCGCAGAGACACTCGAGAATGAAAGTTGCCTAGCCAATTTAATTATTGGCCAGTCATATTATTTTTCAGGTCCGAAATAATTATTAGAATATTTTTCAGTATTTAAAGACTGAAAATTAATATTTAATTATGTATAATGCTGGAAAAACCATTTGGGAAGGTTGCCACTTGTCAAAAATGCCCATGCAATACTAAAAAACGTCTTTAGAGACTGGAGAGAGACATTTTTATAAATTTAGCCTACAAGAGAGAGGGAGAAGAGGCTGCTGGTCTAATTTGCAGCCATTGGAGGACCTTTTGAGGCTGCCAAGGGCAGGAGAAGGCCAATCAATAGTAGAAGACAGCATCTATAGACTGTTGAGACAAGGCAGCAACAGTAAATGACTGACTTTCTTCAGTTCTTTGCATCTACAAGCTGTTGTGGTGGTAGGGCAGCACTGCATTTGACTGATTTTCAGTCATTCTTCGCGACAAAACTCTGAATTTTCTTTCTCTACAACTTTCTCTCTCATCTCCCAATCATTTCACAACCTTGCTACAAAGATCTCAACATTTGGACCCTTGGAGATTGAGAAATTGCAAATTTCTCTACTGTAAACCCTAATTACAGCAGAAATTAGGGTTTAGCAGCAGCCTCGGGAAGCATGCCAGAAATTGGAAGCTCCAAGACTTGAATTTTTGAGGATTGAAGGTAAATTTCACCTAAATTCAGGTGGAGGACTAGCTAGCCATTGAATTTGGGGCATTTCCATCGTCTATGAAGTGGGTGAAGGCCAATTAAGTACCCAAATCAAGGAGCAATTCAAATTGAAGACTTATTGGTCACTTTGGATAGCAAGGGGAGTTTGGATTGCGAAGGGGATCGGGATAATGCCATTGTAAATCACCTTCTTCTTCAATAAAGCTAAAGAAATACGGAAAGGGGCGTCAATTTTGGGGCCAATCGGGTGTGCATATTGTCCAAGATCAGTAGGTAAATTTGTATTTCTAGATTTGCATTAATTGTTTGTTGTTGTAATTAAGTTGTAATCAAGCTATCCACGAAAGGAAGACTGGTTACAAGAGCATGATAATCAATTGCTTTCCGATTCCTCGGATCGATGATGTTATGGATAGATTGCAAGGGACAACCGTATTTAGCCGTATAGATTCGAAAAGTGGGTATCATCAGATACGCATTAGACCAGAAGATGTGCCTAAGACAGCTTTTAGGACATCTTTTGGATTGTATGAGTTTCTTGTTATGCCTTTTGGACTTACGAATGCTCCTGTCACTTTTAATCGGATGATGGATCGTATCTTCACGCCACATAGAGGATTTATAGGCACTTTCTTTGATGACATGATTGACTATTCAAAGAACGAGGCAGAGCATAGAAGACACTTGGATATTGTGTTCAATGAACTGTGTGACCATAGGCTGGTTATCAATGACAAGAAAAGTGAATTCTTCTTACATGATATCCACTTTTTGGGGCATATTGTATCGGCTGATGGTATTCGCATGGACCCTGCAAAGGCTGAAGCAATACGATCATGGCCACCTTTGAGGAATGTGCATGAGATCCACAGCTTCTTGTGTTTATGTTCTTACTACAGGAAGTATGTATGCGGGTTTACTGAAATTGCATCTCCATTTCATGCCTTGCAAAAGAAGAATGTGCCATTTAGATGGACAGCAATGGAAATTTCAGCATTTGACAAGTTGAAGGAAATGATGACTTCAAATCATGTACTTGTGTTGCCCAATCTAAGGAAGTCATTCATAGTTCAATGTGATGCATGTAGTAACAACATTGGAGTAGTTCTTATGCAAGACGGCCGAGTTGTGGCTTATGAGAGCCGAATTCTCCATGGTGCAGAAAAGAATTTGCAGGTCTATGAGAAAGAGCTCTTGGCTGTAATTCATGCACTGTCTACGCGGAAACATTATTTGTTAGGGGCTGATTTTATAGCGCAAACAAACCATCAAACTTTGAGGTACTCTCTGACGCAGACAAAGTTGTCAGAGAAGCATATGAGAAGGGCAAACTTTCTCTCTATGTTTCATTTTCATATTGTACATATTGATGGTAAAAAGAATGTTGTGGCTGATGCACTGTCACGTAAGCCACAAATTTCAATTGTCAGCATGGTTTATCACACTGAGTTGGATGCCATGAAAGAGTAATATGCTGTTGATTCGGACTTTGCTAATGTTTATGATCAACTTTGCAATGGCCAAAGGCAAAAACGCTTTGTGCTAAGAGATGGATTTCTAATGACGCATGGACGATTATGTGTCACAAAGCAGTTAAGGCCTAGAGTTATCACTGAAAATCATGTTCCTCCGTATGCAGGACACAGAGGTATTGATGCCACGGTCAAGGCAGTGGATCATTTCTTTTATTGGCCAGCTTTGAGGCATGATGTAGAACAGTTTGTTGAGACATGCATCATATGCCAGAAGGTAAAGTCTGATAAGCAAAAGATGTCGGGTCTATTGCAGCCCTTGTCTATTCCAAATAGGCCTTGGCAAAGGATTGCAATGGACTTTATTTTTTTGCTTCCTAAGACACCTACAGGGAATGATGGGATATGGACTATCATTTGTTGGTTTAGCAAATAAGCCCATTTCATTCTGGTGAGGAAGAAAATAAAGGCTGATCATATGGCACGATTGTTTTTGCAGCACGTCTTTAAGTATCGTGGTATGCCAGAGTTGATCATTAGTGATTGAGACCTTTGGATAACCAGTTTATTTTGGAAGGGCTTGTTTGAGGATATGGATACCACGCTAAAATTCTCATCATCCTTCCATCCGCAGACAGATGGTCAGTCTGAGGAAGCAAATTCCACAGTGTTAGATCTTTTGAGGTGCTATGTTTTAGACCACAAGACACATGGGAGTAGTGTTTTCCCTTGGTTGAGTTTGCTTACAATAACACAGTGCATAGTTCGACGGGTAAAGCTCCATTTGAGGTGGTAGAGGGTGGTAAGAAAGTACCCTCTATTTTGCACACAAAAGATAAGATCTTTGAGTTTGATCGCTATGTGGAAAGCATGGATGCAGCTTATCATAAGGTTAAGTATGTGCTTCAAAGATCACAAGATAAGCAAAAGAGAGCAGTTGATCATCATAGGCGTGCTTTGCACTTTGTAGAGGGCGATTACGTATTCCTGCAATTTGAAAAGGCACAGCTGAAAAAGATGAAGAGCAAAGAGCGATTGTATCCAAAGTTATCTATGATATACTATGGGCCATTTCAAGTGTTGGAGAAGATCAACGATGTGGCATATCGGCTGAAATTACCTCCACATTGGCGAATACACAATGCCTTTCATGTTAGTTTGTGGAGGCCTTTTCATGGTGATGTATCAGAGGATACGTCTGCTGAAATTCAACCTAAGGTTGAGGAGCTAGATGAGATTTTGGTATCTGAGCAGATTTTGGCACATAAGGAAAGAAAGGTCAAAGGTAAAGTTTCCAGAAGATACTTGGTGAAATTTCAAAATTATTATCCCAAGGATGCCAAATGGATGGAAGAGGATGACTTGACAGACCATCCTCAGTTGTTGCAGCTTTACCTAGATGCCTTTCAATTAGAGTCGACTTTAGTTCGAGCTCCGTCAGGTTCAGCAGAGCAAGGGTCCCAAGTATTGCCCAATGCTCAAGGGGGAGGTAGCACTTCCCCTCCTCCAGTTATGGATAGCTCTCATATGTAGTGGATCTCGGATGAATTCAGCATGCATCCCAGGTACTGCGCTGACAGTATGTTTGCCATGAGGTCACTACTTAATGTACTAGTTACTCTGAGATGTATGCAGATGAGTGTGAGTTTCACCCGGGCACTGGAACTATACTTTTGCATCAGCTTATGATCAATTTAGCATGAATTTTGCCTCCATTTTGAGATAAAAATTCTAATCAATTTCAGCTCAGTTTTTTATCAGCTTGAGAACCATTTATGGTCTCTTTTTGAATCATTTGTGCATCAATTTTTGCACTAATTGCTAGTTAGTTTTTGCAATGAGTTTGTGATCAATTTGGGGTCACATTTACAGCAATTTGTGATCAGTTCTCAGATCAGCAAGTGATCAGTTTATGATCAGATTATGCTCAGTTTTCAATGGTTTACATCTAGTTCCATGAACAATAGCACATGTTATGATGCCATTGATGTTTTAGCCATGGTTTATGCTTGGTTATGCTATGCTATGGTTTGGTTTTTCCAAATGAGTTCGCTCATGAGAAATAGACATGTCACATGATAATCTCGCAATGTTTTTGAGATTCTTTGTGAATCTTATGTTATGTTATGTTGACTGGTAATTTTCAGCATATGTTGGGCCTAGGAATGGTTGACGGCAGTGCACAATGTTGTATTGACTATGCTGCCCTATGAAAATTCCAATGTAGTACTTTGCTTTTGATGCATTTGGTAGTGCAATCGAGAACAATTGCAAAGATTTCAAGGGGGAGGGTTGTCATAAGGACATATATTTTTAAAACCTCACTTAACATGGAGATTAATTTTAATCACATGATTAAGTAAATGTTGTGTATGTGAGGTGCAACTGGGATTAAAGTAAATATACGAGCTCCGGACCCAAAGAAATCATGGGATGTCGAAGGAAAAAGTTACTATAAGTTATGTTGCACAAGTACTTGGTGGTATCTAGTGTCATTTGTTGGCCTAGGTCATCCATTTGGCCATAAGTGTCAGTTAATGACACTAAAGAAGTGGCGTTTAATAGTACCTAACGCCAATCTGATGGTCAAAGATGGCGCAGAGACACTTGAGAATGGAAGTTGCCCAGCCAATTTAATTATTGGTCAGTCAAATTATTTTTCAAGGCACCGAAATAATTATTAGATTAATTTTCAGTATCTAAAGACTGAAAATTAATATTTAATTATGGATAATGCTGGAAAACCCATTTGAAAAGGCTGCCACTTGTCAAAAATGCCCATACAAGACTGAAAAACGTCTTTAGAGGCTAGAGAGAGGCATTTTTATAAATTCAGCTTACAAGAGAGAGGGAGGAGAGGCTATTGGTCTGATTTGCAGCCATTAAAGGATCTTCTGAGGCTGCCGAGGGCACGAAAAGACCAATCAACAGCACGAGACAATATCAACAGGTTGTTAAGACAGGGCAACAGCAGTAAATGGCTGATTTTCTTCAGTTCTTTGCATCTACAAGCTGTTGTGGTAGGGCAACAGCTGCATTTGACTGATTTTCAATCATTCTTCGTGACAATACTTTGAATTTTCTCTCTCTACAGCTTTCTCTCTCATCTCCCAACCATTTCACAGCCTTGCTCCGAAGACCTCAGCATTTGGACCCTTGGAGATTAAGAAATTGCAAATTTCTCTCCTGTAAACCCTAATTTACAGTAGAAATTACAGTTTCGCAGCAACCTCGGGAAGCATGCCAAAAATTGGAAGCTCCAAGACTTGGATTTTTCAGGGCTGAAGGTGAATTTCACCTAAATTCAAGCAGAGTACTAGCCAGCCATTGAATTTGGGGCATTTCCATAGTCTATGAAGTGGGTGAATGCCAATTAAGTGCGCGAATCAAGGGGCAATTCAAATTGAAGACTTGTTGGTCACTTTGGACAGCAAGGGGAGTTTGGATTGCGAAGGGAATCGGGATAATCCCATTGTAAATCAACTTTTTCTTTGATAAAGCTAAAGAAATACCGAAAGGGGCGACAATTTTGGAGCCAATAGAGTGTGCATTGTCCAAGATCAGTAGGTAAATTTGTATTTTCAGATTTGCATTAATTATTTGTTGCTGTAATTAAGTTGTAATCAGGGATTTACTGTTAGCCAGTCATTTCCTGGACAGTGAGGACGTCAATGCCACATCAGCAACAAGTGCCACGTCAGCACCTACAGTCGAACAGTTTTTTACTACAGTCGGCTGCACCTGTTGCAGCTATTTTCTATTTTTCAGCTATTTATAGCCAGCTTTGTGTGGCACACTCCAGCATTCATTATTTCAGATTCTGATCTTGAGATCTGTTGGCTGAGATAGACTGTGCTTGGGCTGACGGAGATCGAAGTCATCGAGTCGGATACATACGCAGATATTTCCTTTGCCCCCTTGTGTATTTCTGCACTCTTATACAGCATACTATACCGCAGATTTTCTGCGTTTGCACTGTCTCCTTTTCTCTCTCTCTCTTCTCTCTGTGTTCACTCTCTCAATCTTTGTCCTACCCTTCCGCATTGTTGCACTCTGACATGGTATCAGAGCGGTGAAGATGGATTGACTGAGGGCTGAACCTATCTGAAGAGGAGATTTCAGCGCGACACAAGGCTGCGTTTCCAGGATTCTAGGGCAAGCGGGAGGGCTGCGCATCGAATCAAGGCTGAAGCAAGCATGGGCATGCAGGAAAGGAGTCTAATTGGTAAATTTGCTGCAGGTTATTGCTGTTTGAAGGGGAGGAAGGCTGCGTTTGAGGCCTTCCATTGCAGATTTTACCTTTTCATCGCCTCCAGCGGGTGAAGAAGGTTTAGGCAACGGAGGAACCAATCCTAGAAGGCTGTGTTTTCACAGTCAAAGGGCTGATTTTGTGTTTGTGCAGGTATTACACGTAAACATGTCTACACAGACTGATTTGGAGTTCCAAGCGATCATGGACAGGAAGGTGCCTGTCCTACCAGCTCTTCCATCGGATCAAAAGCTTGATGGTGACAATTACCGCATCTGGCGGGTGATGATGTTGGCCATTTTGGAGTCTTATGATTTGGCGGAACTGGTGATGGAGGAGATTAACAGGCCCTCGGTGAGGGATGAGTCCAAACTCTCTTCCAATGCTCGTGCGGAGTTGACCAAGGCCCAGTCTTATTGGGACAAACTGAATGCTAGGATTCAATCTTTTCTATTTCTATCTTGCACCACAGCCATGATAGCTCACATCAAGCACTTGACGGTGGCTTGAGAGATATGGCTAGAGCTCGATCAAATGTACAACCGGATGACCCTGACGAAGAGGGTTTCTTTGGAGGTGCAGATACGGACCTTGTCCATGAATAAGTCTTCTTCGCTTCGGGAACACATCAACAAGCTTCGGCAGCTTCAGATGCACATTCAAAATGCGAGGAAGCCTATTTTCTCCGAAGACATGGCGATCACTTTACTATCCCAGTTGCCGCCATGATTCGGTACTTTTTATTCCGCTCTTTTTGCATCAGTGTGGGAGTCGACTCTTCGGTGGGAAGAGTTGGTTCCTATGGTCTTGGACCAGGAGGAACAATTAAAGGGACAGAATGCTTCCAAATCGGAGGCATTGGTTGGTCAAGCCTCTCAGAAGAAGGGGAAGGACCAAAAGAAAAAGGAGGACAATAAAACCAAGAAGGACAAGGAGAAGGAATCGACTTGCCATATTTGTGGAAAGACCGGTCATTGGAAGAAGGATTGCCCCGACAAAGACAAGAAGGATACCATGAAGAAGGACACGAAGGATTCTGGAGCAGTGGCTGCACCCTCATCAGCTGCTTTTCTACACTTAGCAGTCATTGAGGACTCTACACCGAAGACTTCTGATGCTGCGATGACAACTCCCCAAGATCGAGAGTGGATTGTGGACAATGGTGCCTTACGACACATGACTCCTTCCGTTGGTGTTGCCCATTTGTGACCTTTGCGTGGGCAGATTCTCATTGGAGACAGCTCTTCTGTGTCTATTGCTGCGCGGGGTAAGATGTAGCTTATTCCAGATGGACGTGGCGGTACCCACACCTCTGAGGTATTATATGTGCCAGGTTTGGGGTATCATTTACTTTCGGTCCATAAGATTTGTGCTCTTGGCCTCTTTGTGGAGTTTGACAGTGATATTGTTCGAGTCCTTGATCGTGGATCGAGGAAGGTTTTCTCTGCAGGGTATGAGGAGAATGGTGTCTACAAATTAAAGTCTTCTTCAGCTCTTACTTCTCTTCTTCTTACTTCTCAGACACAGTCTAAGCTATGGCATGCTCAATTTGGCCACCTGAACTACGAGTATCTTCAAAAGGCGTCTTGAGGATCGTTTGTCCAAGGCTTGCCGGACATAGTGGTGAGCCAACAGCCATGTGTCTCCTGCATTCGTGGGAAACTACATCAGGATGCAATTCCCAACAAAGCTTCTAGGCGGTCTACTTCGCCCATGGAGCTTGTATCTACGGATCTTTGTGGCCCGATGAGAACCGAATCCCTGAAGGGGAGCTTGTATTTCAAGTTGATCGTAGATGACTACAGCAGGATAACTTGGGCCTATTTCTTCACTTTGAAGTCGAAGGCTTTCTCTCACTTCAAGGATTGGCTTCTCTTTGAAGAGAACCGTTCTGGCCAACGACTAAAGACCTTGCGTTCAGACAGGGGAGGTGAATTTATGTCTAATGAGTTTGCTCGTTTTTGTGCAGATAGGGGTATTCACCAGGAGTTTGCTAACACAAACACTCCCCAAGAGAATGGCATTTTGGAGCAGAAGAACCGAAGTGTAATCGAGATGGCGCGCACCATGATGGAGCACCGATAGACACCTTCGTTTCTGTGGGCCGAGGCAGTGGCTACAGTAGTTCACATCCTCAATCGATCTCCCACTTCGGCCGTTGATAGGATGACACCTTTTAAGGCTTACTTCGGGACTAAGCCTGATGTCTCTTATTTCAGGATCTTTGGGTGTGACGCTAATGTGCACATTCCGAAGACGCAACATGATAAGTTCGAGGCGGCTTTCCGACGACAGGTTTTTGTTGGCTATAGCTCCCAGTCCCAAGGTTATCGTTTGTTTGATCCCGTCAAGCGGGATGTCTACACGAGCCGAGATGTGCGGTTCGTGGAAGTTCCGGCCACAGAGGGGGGTGAGGAACACCCCGTCCTTGGAGATCCAGGGGAGAGTTGGGTTCCCGAGACAGTTTCTTTGGAGCCAGAGCCTCTTGATGGAGATTCTTCTTCTGATTCAGAGTCTTCTCTTCCACCGGCAACCCCTGAGGAGCTTCTGCCAGTGGATATTCCTGAGTCTTCAGCAGATGGAGAGAGACGGGGAGAGGTTCGTCCTCCTCCTCGTTGGGCATGTGACACGCTCCGAGATTCAGGGATCGAGGGGGTTCCTAAGAAGTGGGCACCGCAGGATGGACCGTGAAGGCCACAGAGGAGCCAGGCACATTCTTCGGAGCTTGTTTGCTCCAACTATTGTTTGCTGATCCGTATTATGCCGGATCGAGAGTCCACTTCAGTGAAGGAGGCTTTGCAGTCTGATCATTGGCGGAAGTCCGTGGAAGCCGAGTTGGAGGCTATTGAGAGGAATGGCACTTGGTCTCTTGTGCCTCGTCCCTCTCACATGAAGGTGATTGGTGTCAAGCAGATCTTCAAGACCAAGTACCTTAGCGATGGTTCTTTGGACAAGCATAAGGCTCGCCTTGTTGCAGCCCAGGCATTGATTTCCATGATACTTTTGCCCCCACTGCTCGTATGGTAACTATTCGAGCTATTATTGCCTTGGCTGGCCATAGGAGATTGGCCTGTTTATCAGTTGGATGTGAAGTTCGCCTTTCTTAATGGTGACATGCAAGAGGAGATCTATGTTGAGCAGCCTCCTGGCTTTGGATCCTCAGATGGGAAAGTTTACAGGTTGAAGAAGGCCTTGTACGGCCTCAAGCAGGCTCCGTGTGCATGGAACAAGAAGATTGACTCATTTCTTCAATTGAAGTTGGGATATCGGTGCTCTACGGCCGATCCGCACCTTTATGTGCACACTTCCGAGGTTGGTCGTGTGTTGTTTGTGTTGTATGTTGATGATTTGATTTTGACAGGGGATCATGCACAACAGGTCCAAGAGACCAAGACAGCTTTATATCAGGCATTCGAGATGACGGATTTGTTGGGTATCTCACACGCCTTACTTACGCCTACGCTCATATGGGAGTGTGCGGGTGATCACTAGGACACTGGGGCACTTTTTACTCTCGGTAGGAGAGGTTTTTTCCCCCAGATTATGTGTACTATTTTGTATGTGCTTGTGGTGCACACTTACGGGCACTTACTGTGTTCGGGTGTGAACAGCCCCTTATAACCCTAAGGTATAAGGGTTATCATTTGTACTTTCATCTAACACTCTATTCAGTACTATTGCATTGGGTGTCGTGCTTAACTCTGTCTCTTACTCTCACACTGTCTACTGCACTTCAGCTGCACCTCGATCCTCTCCCATCTGACATTTGGTATCAGAGCTGGTCAGCAGCTCTGTTCGGTTCCCGAGGACTTGCGTCAGCACTGACAGCTCGTCAGTACCTGTCTGGTACAGCACGTGTAGCCTGTACCTTCGTCAGCAGCCACGTCACTTGCAGCTCCACCTGCCAGGTTAGCTCCAGCCGCCAGCGCAGCTCCACCCGCCAGCGTCAGCTTCAGCCGCCAGCGCACAGCTCCACCCGCCAGTTGCAGCGCGCCATCTGCAGACGTCTTCAGTCCAGGCGCAGCCTTCTCTGCCCAGCGCGCTGATTGCAGACGCCCCCAGCGCCACCTGTCCCAGCGTGCCACCTGTCTGCAGACGCCGTTTTTGACCACGCATAGCTCGCCTGGCCGCCTGCTCGCGTCAGCAGCTCGTGACTGCTCATCCCGCCCGTCTGACGAGCTGCTCCCGTCTGCCCGCCATCTGACGCCCTGTCCCGCCACTGGTACCCTGTCCCGCCACCTGTCTCCTGACACGCCACCAGTGCCCTGACGTGCCGCCTGTGTCCTGACGCGCCATCCTGCACGCCTGTACCTGTGCGTCAGTCCGACTGTACCCAGCAGTCATTACCTCGGGAATCGTGCCCGTCGTCAACACGCAGAGGTAACATTCTGCACTTTTCTGTTACACAGGAGTTCGTGCAACAGGTTCAGGTTCAGCATTGGGAAACGTGCTGAACAGCAGGTTCAGTTTTCAGCATTGGGAAACGTGCTGTGTCTGTCTGTGACACATTGAATGCACATTTTGGGGCTTTTGTAACAGACATTTGTGACAGAAATTTTGGGCAGAAAATTTTGGGGCTTTTGATGTTTTAGTGCTGCTGAGCACTAATTGCACCTTGGAAAGCGTGCATCAGTGACAGTTTTTGTGACAGAGTACCCTTTGCACATTAATTGCAGACTTGTGTTTGCTGCAATTTCTGGAAATTTGCAGATTTCCAGCCCGTACTGCATTGACATTGCTCAATTGCCTTTTGGGAAATAATGGCAAATCAGGGAGGAGATGTATTCACCTATGTGTCCAAGGAAGACCGATTGGATGGGAACAATTATTCCCTTTGGTCTTTCATGATGAAGAATGTATTAGTGGCAAAAAATTTGTGGGATTATGTCAGTGGAGAGGAAGCACGACCGGGAGTTGTGGCTCCCGCTACTCCTCCTCCAGGAGGACGTGCAAGAGGGCAACCTCAGCCCCCTCCACCTCAGCCCGCTCAGCCACTTCCCCCAAGAACTGCAGCTCAGAAAACTTGGGATACACGGGATGCACAGGCTATGTCGCTGATTGCATTGGCAGTTCAGCGTTCTATCATTCCTCATATTCGTTCAGCAGCTTCTTCACAAGAAGCTTGGTTGATATTGGAGCAGATGTTTGCAGGAAAGAATGAGACTCGCATCTCTTTCTTGAAGAAAGAGCTAGAGACTCTAAAGATGAATGAGGGTGATTCTATGCAGGATCATCTCAACAAAATTCAGGACTTGCGGGAGCAACTCATGAATGTGGATGAGTACTACTCAGATGCGCAGCTGATTTCTACGACATTGAATTCACTGCCTCCCTCTTACTTGGCTTTTCATACTGCCTTGAACCTCACTATGAGGATTTCGAAAGAGCCCATCACTTTCATTCAGCTTGTCAGTTTGCTTCTAGAGGAGGAACAAACTAGACGGAACAGTGGTGTGGATGGTATAGCCTCTGAGCAGGCTTTTATGTCAAGGCAGAAGGGTAAAAACAGCCAAGGGAAAAATGCTTTGCAGAGTTCTGGTAGTAGTAACACTTCACAGACAAGTCAGAAACAGGGGGGCACGCAAGCCAAGAAAGGAAAATGCCATTACTGCAAGAAGCCTGGCCACTACATCACTGAGTGCAGGAAGCGCATCGCCAAAGAGAAGAAGAAGGAGTCAGGGATGTCTGTTTCTGCAGCTCCTTCCACTGCTAGTGAGTCCGCGTCCTTTGTTGCAGACAGGGACTATTGTTTTTACACTTGCAGTTATGATGTCTCTTGGGCTGATAGAGCATTTAGCTCTACAGAGGATGCTGACACTTGGTTCTTTGACAGTGGTGCTTCACGGCATATCACATCTCGTAGAGATTTGTTTGCTTCTCTTGGTGCACCTCCCGTTGGGAAGTCTGTTCAGTGTGCTAATAATGCATCATACCCTGTTCGTGGTATTGGGGAGATTCAGCTTACAGCCATTGATGGCTCTATTCTCCGCCTACAGGATGCTTTGTATGTGCCTGGCATTAAGAAGAATCTGCTTTCCATTTCTTCTATGGCACGTTGTGGTTTGCAGGTAACCTTTGATGATGACCGTTGCATGGTCCGTGACAAGGAACACA
Source organism: Lygodium microphyllum (assembly GCF_053477565.2). Lineage (NCBI taxonomy): Eukaryota > Viridiplantae > Streptophyta > Polypodiopsida > Schizaeales > Lygodiaceae > Lygodium > Lygodium microphyllum. Next base: position 29,864,195 of record NC_141153.1, on the reverse strand, counting down.
TGACATTGGTCTTGACAGGTTCTCTGTGTCATGGGTTATATGAGTTGGATGCTCTTTCGGTAGATCAGTCTGCATATTTGACATCCACTCTTACTCCTGCTATGTTAGAAGCAGAGTTATGGCATGCTCGTTTGGGGCATGTAAACTATGGCAGCTTGATGCTATTACAGCGTACTCAGATGTTGGATGGATTACCTCTCTTGGAGAGACCTCCTGAGCATTTATGCGAGGATTGCATTTTGGGGAAAATGCATCGTTTCTCTTTTCCCCGTGATGTTGCTTTTAGAGCAACAGCCAGATTGCAGCTTGTGCATTCGGATGTTTGTGGGCCCATGCAGACACAGTCATTGGGTGGTTGTTACTATTTTGTAACATTTATTGATGACTTTATACGTTTGTGCTGGGTCTATTGCTTGAAAAAGAAGTCAGAAGTGTATGATGCATTTTTGGCTTTCAGTGCACTTGTGGAAACTCAGTCTGGTTGCAAGATTAAGACTCTCCGTTCGGACCGAGGGGGGGAATACATGTCCTCTATGCTGAATTCTTATTTGCAGCAGAAGGGCATTATCCATCAGTACACTACCGCATATACTCCACAGCAGAATGGGGTAGCAGAGAGGAAAAATCGGTCACTCATGGAGATGGCCAGATGTATGCTGAAGGCAAAGAGTTTGCCTCATAGTTTTTGGATGGAAGCCGTCATGAGCGCTTGCCACATTTTGAACAGATGCCCTACCAAGGCCTTGAAAACCATCACACCTTTTGAGGCTTGGCACAGCCGCAAACCTTCTGTTGGCCACTTCCGTACTTTTGGGTGTCTTGCATATGCCCATATTCCACAGGTACTTCGAAAGAAGTTGGACAACAAGGCTGTAAAATGCATCTTTATGGGATATAGCAGCGAAAGCAAAGGCTACAGACTCTATGATCCCGTGACCAAGAAGGTTTTTGTCAGCAGGGATGTTGTATTTGATGAAAAATCAGAATTATCCTTGGCTGGTTTTGATACATATCAGGCTGCCCGTGATGTCTTTGAAGGGCTGCTGCCCATCACATTTGGTGATTCAGCTGGTACTTCAGCAAATGAACCTAATGTTCAGCCAGCTGCTCCTATGGAACATGCAGTAAATCAGCACATTGCTGAAACTGAAATTCAGCAGGAACTTGTACACAGTCAGGAAGCAAGACAGGTGCCTAGATGGTACACGCAGACTATGAGAGATAGTCATTTGGAAACACCCTTGGCTGGTCGTACTCGAAGGCAAACTCGACTGCATGATTCAGCACATTCCATGGAGTTTGTTATGGCAACATGTACTCATGATAATGAGGAGCCTGAATGTTTTGAGGATGCACGACATAGTGTGCATTGGATGGCAGCCATGCAAGCTGAATTGGATTCTATTCATAAGAATCATACTTGGGATTTGGTGTCTTTGCCAGTTGGCAAGCGTGCCATTGGTACGAAATGGGTCTACAAATTGAAAAGGAATGCAGATGGATCCATAGATAAGTACAAGGCACGGCTGGTAGCTAAAGGCTACGCACAGAAAAAGGGCATTGACTATGAGGAGACCTTTGCTCCTACCTCCCGTATGACGACCATTCGGTCTATGATTGCCTTGGCTGCACATTTTGGTTGGAAAGTGCATCAGCTGGATATAAAGACTGCATTCTTACATGGGGAACTTCAGGAAGAAGTGTATGTACAGCAGCCCATTGGTTTTGCAGTTGAAGGCTCAGAAAATTTAGTATGCAAGCTGAAAAAAGCTCTATATGGTTTGAAACAAGCTCCACGAGCTTGGTACGCAAAGATAGATGCTTTCTTGCTTAGTCAGGGGTTTGTAAACAGCCCATCTGAGTCTACCCTTTATGTACATAAAGAAGGGGGATCCATGCTGATTTTGTGTCTATATGTAGATGACCTTTTGCTCACTGGAACACGTGCTGATCAGATTTCAGCATTCAAAAATAATTTACAGCAAACTTTTGACATGTCTAACTTGGGTATTTTGCACTATTACTTGGGCATCCAGTTTGTACATGATGCTAGAGGCATTGGATTATGTCAGTCAAGGTACATTGGGCAACTTCTTGAGAAGTTTGGCTTACAGGATTGCAAGCCAGTTTGTACACCCATGGAACCTGGGCTCAAACTGTCATTACATGATGACAGTGATTTGTTTGATATCCATACTTATGCTCCAGCAGTGGGATGTCTCATCTATCTATGCCACACTCGGCCAGACATACAGTTTGCCGTTTCAGTTTTGAGCAGGTACATGCATCAGCCTCGTATGTCGCATTGGCAAGCTGTGAAGCGTGTGTTTCGTTACTTGCAGGGTACTAGAGCTCTTGGATTGCTTTATGCCAAGGGGAAACCACTGCAGTTACATGCTTACAGTGACTCTGATTGGGCTGGTGATTTTGATACTCGTCACTCCACTAGTGGCAATTGTTTCTTTCTTGGCTCGTCATGCATTTCTTGGCTTAGCAAGAAACAATCCACTGTTGCCACGTCGTCATGTGAAGCTGAGTACAAGGCAGCCTTCACTACTGCAGTTGAGTGCGTATGGCTTAGACGCTTACTTGCTGATTTGGATGTATCTGTTACGGAGCCTACTCCTTTATATACTGACAGTCAGAGTGCCATTGCAGTGGCACGGAACCCTGTGTTTCATGCTCGCACGAAACACATAGAGATTCACTACCACTTTGTCAGAGAGAGGCTACATGCAGGTGATATCAGCCTTGTCTACTGTCCTACCACCAGCAATGTGGCAGACATCTTCACCAAAGCTCTTCCACGAGACAAATTTGAAGCATTTCGCGATGCTTTGAATTTGACGCCCTTTGGTGGCGGATGATCCTTGTACACTTGATCACTCTTCACTCCAGGGGGGTTTGTTGGGTATCTCACACGCCTTACTTACGCCTACGCTCATATGGGAGTGTGCGGGTGATCACTAGGACACTGGGGCACTTTTTACTCTCGGTAGGAGAGGTTTTTTCCCCCAGATTATGTGTACTATTTTGTATGTGCTTGTGGTGCACACTTACGGGCACTTACTGTGTTCGGGTGTGAACAGCCCCTTATAACCCTAAGGTATAAGGGTTATCATTTGTACTTTCATCTAACACTCTATTCAGTACTATTGCATTGGGTGTCGTGCTTAACTCTGTCTCTTACTCTCACACTGTCTACTGCACTTCAGCTGCACCTCGATCCTCTCCCATCTGACAGGATTTGGGGCTTCTTCATTTCTTCTTGGGTCAAGAGATTTATCAGTCTCACAAGGGGATTTTCATCTCTCAGTAGAGATACATTCAGGAGCTCTTGGTGACTTTTGAGATGGAGACTTGTCGGCCCATTACTACTCCTATGGATCCGAATTGGAAGGCCACTTCACACTCCGATTCTCCCGTGATGGATACTTCACACTACCGTCAGTTGATTGGATCCTTGATTTGGCTTCTCAACACTCGTGTTGATCTTTGTTTGCTGTGGGTCTTTTGGCACGGTTCATGACGGAACCCAAACAGGTGCATTGGCAAGCTGCCCTGCGGATTCTTCAGTATTTGAGGGGGACCTCTAATTTAGGGATTTCTTATCCCGTAGGTACAGATGCTTCAGATTTGGTTTTTGCACGTTGGAGCGACTCAGATTGGGCTGGCGATGTGAACCACCGACGGTCTACTACAGGCTACTGTTTTATCTTGGGTACAGGTGTTATCTCTTGGAGTAGCAAGAAACAGTCCACGGTCGCCCTTTCTTCTACTGAGGCGGAGTATCGGGCTACGTCTTCCACCACATGTAAGGTTGTGTGGCTTCGGAGATTGTCGGAGGAGCTTGGCTGCCCCCAGACTCGTCCTACTCTTCTGCGATGCGACAATGAGAGTTGCATTGCCTTGGTACGAAATCCTGTATTCCATGCTCGGACGAAGCACATTGAGATTCAGTATCACTTCATTCGGGAGAAGCTTTTGGATGGGACCATTGATGTGGAGTATTGCAAGACGGAGGATAATCCTATAGATTTTGTTTACGAAGGCGCTTCCCCAAGCTCTTCTTCGGCAGCATTCCAAATCCCTCAGTCTTTTGACCCGTCAGAATCTAAGAGGGGGTGTTAGCCAGTCATTTCCTGGACAATGAGGACGTCACTGCCACGTCAGCAGGTGCCACATCAGTACCTGCAGTTGGACAATTTTTTACTACAGTGCAGTTATTTTCTATTTTTCGACTATTTATAGCCGGTTTTGTGGCACACTCCAGCATTCATTATTTCAGATTCTGATCTTGAGATCTGTTGGCTGAGATAGAGTGTGCTAGGGTTGACAGAGATCGAGGCATTAAGTCGGATACATACGCAAATATTTCCTTTGCCCCCTTGTGTATTTTTGCACTCTTATACAGCATACTACATCGCAGATTTTATGTGTTTACACTGTCTCCTTTTCTCTCTCTCATCTCTCTGTGTTCACACTCTCTCAGTCTTTGTCCTACGCTTCCGCATCGCTGCACTCTGACATTTACCACCCATCCACGGAAGGAAGACTAGTTACACCTTGAGATCCGCCGTCTGATAACTACTACTTTCATCCATCCAATTCGGAGTTAGGCTAGATACAAACAGCAACTCCACACCTCAAAGGCAAATCGAGAGCTCAAGGAATAGGAAACCCTAAGTCAAAGGAAAGACCAATACTTTTAAACTTGTTGGGAAGAGGGTTGGGTTCAGTATAAGTGATCAATAGAACTTACATCGTATATAGTTGTATGAGACCTTAACATATACCTTAGCCGAAGGGAGTGTTAAGAAAAATTTTGCATAGTATCGCTCTTAGATCCCAAGGGGGAGAGCGAATATGCGAATGAAAACGTTATCGTGTCTATTCTTGCATTGTTTGGAAAAATACAATTGGTTTTGTTGGTTGATCAAACAACATCCTAAATGCTTTTACATTCAACTAATTGTTAGATTGTCGTTTGGATAATTATTCTAAGTGCTTGTAATTGATGGTAAATTCATAGCAAGGGTCTATGATGAAAAATTGCCATGGGGATAAAGGAATGTTTTCTTGGAAAATGATACTAGGGCTGACTACCTTGACCGTGCTTGATTCGTAAATGAATTAATTAATGAAAGGTTTTTTGCACGGGTGGATCACCTCCAAGTTTGCATCATGGATAAAAAAGGGCACTGCTCGATTTATGGGCCGAAGGTCGAGTAGTAAAAAGGCCAACCACAGGAATAATGTTTCACTCCTAGCTAGCTTGCAAGTCAGATGGAGCTCTGAACATTCATTGCCAAGTCTGGAATGGAGTTGAGAACCTCCGTGGCCCCAACGTCTGTGGCATTGGAAGATCCTATTCTAGACAAAGGATGGAAATTGTGGTGCTATGTGATTTGGACCAGTTACTTCTCCTGGGCAGAAGGGATATATAATTTCTTCTGTATGAACAGGAGACAGAGATTAACTTGAAGATAAGTTAAGAAACCTGTTTGAACTTGTTTGTCAAAAAAATTGCTTGCTCTATATTCGTGTCTGTGCTATAAATTACGCAAACAAACCCTATTCCCTTAAAGGCTTAATTAAGGAAGCTGATTTTAAAATTCACACATAATTGTGGTAAGACCTAATTAAATAACTAAGGAATGCCTATTGAGAGAAGCGAGTGGGCAGAACCCCCGACAAGTCCGCCTTATGGCAGGGTGGTCCCAGAGAGCTGAGAGGCTTCTCACAAGGTTTTACCGACATCCCGACCCTTAGAAATTGTTAGGTTAAAACTCCAATTCATGCCGTTTTAGGGGCTCGGAATGGGACTATACCCTACGGGTAGAGAGGTTGAGCGACGCACCCCTCTCATTTTCCATTCTCTTTAAACCAAATGCGGCATGTATCTGCTTCAGCTACTTCGGCTTGGGTATCTTTGCGTAAAGTAGGATATCCAAGACCCAACGCTAGAATGCTATCAAGAGACCTTGACCACTAGGAACCCAAATTACAGGTCGATCCTAGTGGGTTCAGCCGCGAACATTCCGTTGCGAGACGGACTTAAAAAACCCTAGGCAACAAATCCCGTAGCATTCCATGGAAGTGCCGAGCAGTATCACTTAGATTCGTCTCTCGATGAACCGCTAAAAACGTGCCAAGATAGCCGATAAGCAAACGCATTACACCACTGCTTGAAAGGCTTGAAGATCATGGGATCGATTTGATTCCTGGTAGTACTAAGAAGCATCATCACTGCTTGATCCCATCTCACTATATAAAAGCATCTTGCTTTAAATGCTTAGCTAAGAACAATTTCAGCACTTGAGCAAAGCTTTTAACTTCTAATCAGATACCTCGAGCAGCCCACCAATTCAAAGGATTTGATGGTATCCCAAAAATGGAACCTTGAAACCAACCTTCCTTCTTCGAAAGAGTGGTAATGACTTGATTAACACTTAATTATAACAAGAAGCAAATTCACACAAAATGGAATACATACTTTACTACTTAATCTTGGACAGATAACATTTGATTTGCCCCAAAAATTGGCACCCCTTGCGCTATTTCTTTAACTTGTATTGCAAATGGATGAAATACAATTGAGATTCTTCAATCTCCACTAATCTAAGTGCCTCTTGCTGTCATAAATGACTAGCAAATCTTCAATTCAATTTGCCCCTTGATTGCTAGGGTATTGGCCTTCGCCCGTACTCCTTGGGAAATAAATTAGATACAAATCCAATACTAGCTAGTTAAACTCTTGAATCCTCTTGAAATACACTGATTTCAACTCTACAAATTCAAGTCCGAAGCCTTCAAATCCAGGCACGTGTCCCAAGGTGGCTGTCAAACCCGAATTTATGTCGTAATTTAGGGTTTACAACATAGATTCACCAAAAACTCCATATCCCATGGTTGGATTGCTGCAAAACTTGGAGCAAAGCTGAGAAATAGCTAGAGAAAGAAAGAGAATGATGTAGAGAGAGAGCTTAAAGATTCCTCACAAGAATTTGGTGAAATTAAGGTGTTGACCCAGTTTTCCAACCCCAAATGGATCCATGGACAGCAAAGGAAGCATCTGAGGCTATAATCTTCAGGAGAAGGCGTATTAGCCATAATTGCCAACTTCCCCTGGTCAAGAATACGCAGTCATTTTCACCAAAATGGTTTCCAATGGCTAGGAAATGGCCCCAAAAGCAAGTAGCAGCAATCCAACAACTCTTCCCAATAGCTCCAAAATACAAAGTTGAGATTTCCTTTTCCCTTCAGCCCCAATTCAGCTTTCCCAAACTTGCATGGGCAAGTTTTGCCAAGTCGCAACACCTAGAATCTAACAAACATAACTTGTTACACTTCTGCCTTTGGCATAGCCTATATTTTGAGGTCCTTGGCCCACTACCGTGAAATAACTTGCTTGCACATCACATGCATCTCACATTTGCACATTTGATTGTTAAATTAATCAAATGCTAAGCAAAGCATTCAAATTTCACATCCCTGTGTCTAGTGTCCTCCAAACATCTAGCATGCTAGTGGCAAGTGCCGTTGCAAATTTCTCTAATGTGCTAAAGATGACCCTAAAACACCCCTTCCCCAACAGGGTTACTTCAGTCACCTTCACAAGGCTGAATATGAAAGCTGCTTGTGCCATGTCTTTCAATGCGTGAATTGCTGGTTTGTCGCCTCATGATCAGCATGCCAAAGATGACTCCCCCAGCAATTAGGGGGATGAAAGGAGGGGCAGGTGGGGGCTGGAGGGGAAGGCACAGCTGGAGCAGGAAGGGCGGAGCAGCTGGGGAAACAGGTGGGGGCTGGAGGGATTCAGAGCTGGGGCAGGAGGGGTGGAGCAGCTGGGCATAGCTGGACTAGGAGGGCGGAGGGTTGGGGGCAACTAGCGACTGGCAAGAAGGGTGGAGCTGGAGAAGGAGGGGTGGAGCAGCTGGAGGCAGGCGAGGGCTTGCAGGAGTGTTCAAGGAGCTGGGGGGGATGAGAGGAGGGCCAAGTAGGGGCTGGCAGGGGCAGAAGGGAGTCTGTCACTGCTGACAGGGAGGTGGTGTGGTGCAGGAAAGGCAGCAGTGGCAGCACTCCAGCAATGCTAGCTGGTGTCACCAGCAGCAGCAGGGTCAGTTCCATGTTGGACAGCATGACCTGCACTGTATCTACTGGTGATGACAAGGTTGCAATCGAAACAGCAGCAGTTCCACCAAATTGCGCAAGGATGATGCTGTGACAGGCTAGCAATGGCAGCTGGACACTCTGAATGATGGTGATGACAGTTGGAGAGGGCAGGAGGGCTGCCTGCACGTGAGTTCCTGATGGAGGGCTGATGAAGAGGCAGAAAGCTGGGTGATGAATGATATATTAGTGGCTTCTCCATCCTGTACCACCCACTGTAGAGATCAAGATCCCCAAAAGCAGCTACATTTATAAGGGAGAGGGTGACTAGTATATTAAAAAGCCATAACTTCATCATCAGCTTCTGGATTTGGGTGCATTGTCCCTCTAGGGGGAGAGAGGACCACAAGCCTTCATATAAGCTGAGCATCAGCAGCTCTCATTCTGGAGAATTGGGGTCTCAAGAAGGTGACACCAAGGTTGACATAGGATGATGCTCGCTCCACTACATTGTCCTAGTAGATGAACTGTAGTCTGTGATGCTCACTCCACTATATTGCACTAGTAGATGAACTCTGAGACAGTGAGCCCAAGGTTGACAAGGTTTCCATAGGATGATGTTCACTCCACTATGTTGCCCTAGTAGATGGACTCTGACGCTGAAGCGACAATCCAACTATTAGAGGTATTAAACATCATGACCTTGGTCTTCCTTAGGTTCATAGAGAGGTCCTGCATCAAGATGATGCTGTAGTTCCTCAGGAGATTCTGGAATCAGTACAACGTCATCAGCATACAGTAAGTCCAGGATCAAAATTCATAACAAAATGCCAGACTAGAAAGCCAAAGATGGGAAATCTATTATTGCATTGTGGAAGGCAGGAAGCAAAAACATGGGATACATTATGAAACCAATAAAACAATGCAGTATCATAATCATTCCATTCTGTGTACAAAAGTTTTATATGTCCAAACACATCTCTATTGAGTCACAACATTATAGTCGTGTTTTCATAATCTTACATTAACCCTCAAAAGCTACAGCAGAAATGTAAAGAAGAGTTACCTCCTTTTTTTTATCATCTGGCAAAGTTCCTGGCATGGTAATATCTAGAACGTTCATCACACTTTCTGCTGCCTGGCGTGCTTTAATTCTTTCTACTTCATCATCTCCACCAAGGTTTTCATCTAAATTTTCCTTATTTTCAATGTCAGAAACTGTCTTGTTGATGTTGGAATCACAAACTTCAGACCGATCAGGCCCTTGAATTTGAGCTGGCACACTTCTTTTTTCAACCCTGTTGATGTCTTCCAGTGGTTTGTAGAATGTATGCTTATCACCTGTCCTTATCTGCTGACCACTATATTGACCAGTGTCCCGGAACTCCCAGTCCACAGTCTCAGGTCCTCCAAACTTGTCATGCTTTCTGATTCCAACTGAAGGATTTCCTTTTGTCTCTTGTGACTCCCAATTTTGAGGTCTATTTGGCTTGCTAGGAAGACTCCTTTCTTTTGAAGGCTTGAAAGTCAAGTCAATACTCTGTACCAAAGGATGGCGCCCCTTTAAGAAAGCCAGCTCTACTCCTGCAAGCCACTGTTTGTGAAACCTTTTTCAAATACTATGCAAGCCTGAAATATAAATAAATGGCAAATCCAAAACAAAAAAAAAAAAGAGAAAAAAAAACAAAGCATCTTGATGCAGCCTAAAATTAGTTCTAGTATACCTCAACAATTAATGGCTCATAGTAACCTTCTATGGAAGAAGAAGATGCATCATCGTTTGGTTTATGTATTCCCGGAGCAAGACACAAAATTAATGTAGTGAATGGGCTTTCTTCAAAAACATGACGTGGTATAGAAAAACTTTTTGCAGTACTGTCATGATCCTGGAAAGATGAAAATGAATCAATAAAAGTATTAACTAGCAGGTAATCAAGAGAATGTAAATATGATGATATACCAATAGGGAACATCCAGTTATCAGTTGCAAGGACATACATAAAGAAATGCAGTCAGTAACTGTTGTCAACAAGAAGATCGTATCCTAATGTCAGAAAGAAGTGTTGAAATAATTTCATTTCCTACAGACTAACTACTTACCTGAATACACAGCAAGGGTATCCTGACTTTGTTAAGCCATAATTTACTGCTAGAATTCTTGTAGAATGCCTCTAATGAATCAAAACCATTTGCTACTCGGGATATCACTTCATCAAACTCCCTTACTGATCTTGCGGATAAGCCTTTTTTAACATCAAATCCCTTACTCTTCCCTTCAAACACCATCTGCAATAGAAAATTTCAAAATAAGGCACAGTGAGCAACTATCAAATAGCACCATTTTGAAGTCTAGACACAAGCCACACTCCCTAAGGAGCGCAGTGGGCATAGATGCCCTACCTTACAAGTCACATAGCTATAGATAGCTTAACCTTTTTGAACATTCAAAAAGATTGATTGGTGACCCCCAATCCTTTGTTGCCTTGCTCTCTCCCATTGCTATAACGATAAGTCCTAAAGTATAATCAGCATTGTTAATTGCCAGGCTGTGAAGCTTACACTCATTTATTTTTCATATTGCACTTCAATCCTTTCACTTCTACAGCTCTAAGGGAAGTCATTCCTTTGTTTAATTCTTGAAAGTCAGTTGGGCATGTCAGCCATTCCTCTGCTCAGGCTTGAAAGTCACTTGGGTGTTTCAACCATTGGCAAGAGTCCTTGACAATCTCTTTTTTCCTTTGATTGGAGTTTGCATTGCTAATATAATAGTGTTGGCTACTTTATAAAGGCCCACTAGATCACCCCAAGGAATAATGTGGTGAATTCCATCTTGCTTTCCCTTATTCCTTTTTTGTCTTTTATTCCAAGCAATGTTTGTGATATTTATGATGGTTTGTAAAAGTACGATGCTTGTAAAATATTTTTTAGTTGTTGTTCCTCATCATGCATTGCCTAAGAACAGGATCATAAACTCATCAGAATCGCTTTTTAGTTATGGTGGCCAAGAATCAAATTTCCTTTTTATGCTGTTAACCCAACCATGCAAAAACATGGCAACGACACATATCTATCATCAAACATATGACTTTTTCTCAATAAGCAAGAAAATCTTCTTAATACGAAAAGGTTACTTATTTTAAGCTTGCTATAATTATTGTCAAATCAGGTTATTACCACCCTATCTGAGGAGGAAGGCTGGTTTCAATTCCAGCCCCATAAGGTGATCTGTAGTGAAGAACAATAGATGTGATGAGCTGATAGTATCAGAAATTCAACCTTGGGAGAGAAGCCACAAGCTCCGTTACTCCATGTTGGAAGGTATACGAAGGCCTAGCCACCAAACCATGGCCGAAACATCCAAAACCCTAAAGTAGAACGAACCTATAGATCCTGCTTATGATGGAAAATCAATGGGTGAGAAGGCATGGAGATGTCAACCACCCCAAGAAGGTAAAGGGTTGTCATGTGAAGAACCACAAGATGAATAGGGACCTCATCTGAAGCAAAAGGAATGGGATCCCCCTCTAAAGTAGAAGAAATATGAGTTCTCCTCTGAGTCCCCTTTGGTGTGAGATAGAGAATCAAGAAATTCATGGATCACAGCCTCGAGAGAGTCTAATGACAAAGGAAGTGCCAATGGCAGTGCCAAAGAAGGTATCTGGGGCTCCAATGGAACAAAAGCTAGGCAGCTCCCTAAGGTGGGCTCTCGAACTTGAGTGGAGGAGGGAGTGGAAGGAGGGGTATCACATAGAATCTCCTTGATGCCCGCATCAAAGGCGGTGTTCATGGAGCAATACAAGGGAGATAAGGTAATAAATAGCTCCTAAGGAGCCATGGGTGAGCAACACCCAATATCTCTCAGTGGAGCGGAGTGCAAAGTTCAAGGAGTCAAACCACCACTATCTCTCGACAAAGTGGACCGCCGACAATACCCAATAGCCATTATCTCTCGATGGAGCAAACTACAAAACCAATGGCTCGAAAAGCCACTGCATCCGAAAATGGGTAGGGGAAACCTCCATAGCACATCGCGGTGGTCTCCAAGAGATCATAGGCCTGATGACATGTTAGATACTCCTTTGGCTCGAAAGGACTTAGTGCACATCGAATGCATCGTATTGCCTTAAGCATAAAAATATGATAGCCGATGTAGAATAATCTCTATAGCCCAAAAAGGTGAGGTGGCACAAGGAGTACTAGGGGAAAGACACATATACTCCGGTGAGATAGCAACCAAAGGTCAATGTCAACAATCTTTGGTAGTATGACCTTTAATGTCAGAGGAGGAGCACCCAATGGCCTGTCCATAGTATGCCATAGCACCAGTGTGGCAAACCTGTAAAGGGAAGGTGGAAGAAAGAAGAAAATAAAAGTGTCTCCCAAAGAGACAATGGAATATAGGGGAAAGAAGATAGATTTAATTATGAATTCGCAACCTTTGCTTACCTTCTCTAATGAAGAGGATTTTTAGCTCTCTGAGCACCTTTGCTCTAATACCATGTCAAAATAGTGTGGCGGAATGCTATGTTAAAACCAGCCTTCCTTCCGTGGATGTGTGGTACATCCCTAATTACAACTTAATTACAGCAGCAAACAATTAGTGCAAATCTGAAAATACAAATTTACCTACTAATCTTGGACAATGCATACCCGATTGGCCCCAAAATTAGCGCCCCTTTCTGTATTTCTTTAGCTTTATTGAAGAAGAAGTTGATTTACAATGGGATTCTCCCAATCCCTTTCAGTATTCCAACTCCCCTTGCTATAATGAATCACAAGCAAGTCTTTAATCCGATTTGCCCCTTGATTTGGGCAATCAATTGGCCTTCACTCGCTTTGATAGAGATGGAAAATGCCCCAAATTCAATTATTTGCTGGTCCCTCCACTTGAATAGGCTAAAAACAGCTTCAATCCTATTGAATCCAAATCTTGGAGCTTCCAATTTTTGGCACGCTTCCCGAGGCCGCTACTAAACCCTAACTTCTGCGCTGCAAATTAGGGCTTACAACAGAGAAATCCAAAATTTCTCAGCCTCCAAGGGTCGAAATGCTGAGATCTTCGGAGCAAAGCTGTGAAATGGCTAGGAGATGAGAGGGAAAGCTGTAGAGAGAGAAAATTTAGAGTTTTGTCGCGAAGAATGACTGAAAATCAGTCAAATACAGTTGCTGCCCTATCAAATGGAGCTGTTGCCCTACCACAACAGCTTGTAGATGCAAAGAACTGGAGAAAATCAGTCATTTACTGTTGTTGCCCTATCTCAACAACCTGTAGATGCTGTCTCCTGCTGTTGATTGGTCTTCTCCTGCCCTTGGCAACCTCAGAAGATCCTCCAATGGCTGCAAATTAAATCAGCAACCTCTCCTCCCTCTCTCTTGCAGACTGAATTTATAAAAATGCCTCTCTCCAGCCTCTAAAGACGTTTTTCAGTTTTACATGGGCATTTTTGACAAGTGGCAACCTTCCAAATTGGTTTTTCCAACATTTTTCATAATTAAATATTAATTTTCAGTCTCTAAATACTAAAAATTGATCTAATAATTATTTTGGTACCTTAAAAAATCATCTGACTGGCCAATAATTAAATTGGTTAGGCAACTTCCATTCCCAAGTGTCTTTGCACCACCTTTGACCATCAAATTGGCATTAGGTACCATTAAACGTCACTTCTCTAGTGTCACCACAACTGACACTTATGGCCAAATGGATGATCTAGGCCAACAACTAGCACCAGATACCACCAAGTACCTGTGTGGCATAACTTAAAGCAACTTTTGCATTTAATATCTCGTAATTTCTTCGAGTCCCGAGCTCGTAAATTTACTTTAATCCCAGTTGCACCTCACATATGCAACATTTACTTAATCATGTGATTAAAAATTAATCCACATGTCAAGTGAGGTTTCAAAAATACATGTCCTCATACACTCACAACATATCAAATAGACAATAGGGTTTGCGGGGAGAAATATAGAGTATATGGCAAACATTGAGAGAGGAAGAAACTCAGAGAAAACACAAAAGAAGAAGATGATGAATGATGAATCATTGAATCGTGCTAAATGAACCTAGTTGATACACCAAAGTCGAAGCTCTAAATATGACTACACCATCCTATTTGATCAGGCGGCGACAATTGAAGGAAACCTGCATTGCAGAGGGAGCAAAACATAGTCCTCTAGCAATAGGATATCGAAGTAAATGTTGAAGATGGAGGACAACTATCAAGGGAGCAAACCGTAGTCCTCTAAAGCTAACAAAGTTGAGGAAACCAGCTCTACTAACGCGTACTCCAAAGGGTGATCAAGGACAGGACAGCCTACCAAATGAAGAAATCCAATCCCAAATGGAGCAGGAGCTGCAAAATGCGGCTTCCTGGGATAGCAGGTACCTACCGGAGTCGATGTCGAGAAGGTGTCTGAACGGCAAAACACAACCAATAGACAGCTAACAAGCTGATGGAGAGGAAGGCCACTAGATAAAGGAGGAGCCACCAAACTACCAAACACAGCTAAGTAGGTGACACCAAATGCTAGGAGACCGATGCCAAATGGAAGAATGTTGCAAACACAAGCCTGATGATGACACTAGGTGAGGAGGGCTAACACCAAATGATGTAGGCTAAACATCAAATGATGTAGGCTCAAAATGCCAGGTGAAGATATATGTAGAAGCCATGAACCATAATGTCCTCCTTGTGGGGTATGAACAGCAATGGAGAGGATGGGGAAAGGAGAGAAGGATATGGAAGAGAGTGACAGAGTGCCAAAAGGAATGAATGTGGAGCATAGCAAATGGGTGAAGTCTATGCCATATTTTTAGGCACAAACTGTTTGGAGTGGCACCCCAACCCTCTTGAGTGGCACCCACTAAAGTCTCTCAAGTGGCGCCCTAGCTCTCTCAAGTGGCACCTAGACACTAACTAATGATCCAAATAAAGCCTTTTTGGGGGGCTATAAATGGAAACCAAAATAGGAATGAAGGGGAAGAAATGTATTGAATGACTTGGTTTCTCAACAACAACAATAAATCCTCTTCCCATATGCTTGATCCTCCTCTATGATGGCTCTAAGCGTAAGCACATGGTCCAAGTCCTTGTAGCCCCTCTTGAAAGCAACCTATCATGAGGACATCTATTTTTAATGCTTAGGTTTGGCATTATTAAGTTGTACACATGTGAAGTGCAAGTCAGTTAAGTCACATTGATGATCTAAGTAACCCAAGTGAGCAATGGGTGGCATTGGCAAAAGTTATATAAACTTATGTTGAATATGTACTTGCGGGTGCCTAGTGTTAGTTTGGGTCTAGGTCATTGATTGGGCCATCAAAATATCCAATGGTGACATTAGGATACTAGGCATTGATTAATGAATTAATGCGAGTGTAGTCCAAGGCCAATTAATGTGGGACAATTAAATATCCCAAGGAAGCACATTAATTGTCAATGGACACTTGCCAGTTCATAGCCAGGGACAAGGAATCATCAATTAATTTTCAAAAACTAAATTCTGAAAATTACAATTAGAAGGTTGTCAAGTGGCAAAACCAGCTACCACTTGTCAAACTTACCCATGCAAAGTGACACAGGTGTCATGGGGACGTAAAATTTTGAGATGCTTTAATCTTGCTTATAATATTTGATTAAGTTATTAATCAAATGTGCAAGGTTATTTAGCACATGTGATGCACATGGCAGTTATTTCATGGTAACATGCCAAGGACCCCAAGGATGCAATGAGTATCAAAGGCAAAAAGTTTTGATAAGTTATGCCAACTGGGCTTTGGGGATTGGTTAGTGTCAGTTTCGACCCTAGGACAATTATTTGCCCAATCCAATAAGTGTTGGTGGTGACACTAGAGACTAGCATTAATTAATTAATGCTAGTCTAAGGGTCAAGAGAGGTTGGGGACCACTCCAAGTTGCAAATGGCCTAGCCAATTTAATTATGGATAGGCACATTAATTTTCGACTGAGTCAAAAGGACTGATATTAATTTTCAAGATTATTTAATTCTAAAAATTAATTAAATGATTGGATAATATTGAAAAATGGGTTTAAAAGGCTGCTACTTGTGGCAAAAATGCCTATGCAAACTGAGAAAACGTTTTTAAGGGCTCGGTCTAAGCCATTCAATTAGTTTATAGCTTGGGAGAGAGAGAAAGAGAGAGAGATGTTGGTCCATTTTCGAATCAAAGAACAACAATTTGTTGCAAAAGACAGCCATTTAGGGGGCTCAACAAGCACAGGACTGCAAGGAGTCACCTTCCAAGAACTGGCAACAGCATTGCTGATCAAGTGACAATATTTGGAGGTGTCTGGCAATAGATGACTATATTAAATGCAGACTAGAGCAGGCAACAGACAGAATTTAGGATTTTCTCTTGAAGAAAATCAAATTTCTCTCTCATCTTAGCTTTCTTTCACCTTCTCCAACCCATTCTTAGGAGATCTCAGCATTTCTCAGTCATTTTGAGTAAATCTCAACCAAATTTGGTGGACAATAGAGAGATCTCTGTTGTAAGCCCTAAATTTCTATAGAAATTAGGGTTTAGTAGCCATCTAAGGACCCGTGCCAATTGCTGAAGGCATAGTATATTGAATTCAATACATGAAATTTGTATAAATGTCAAGGAATTCAAATGCCAGACCATTCATTGTAATTTGGGGTAGCATTTGGCAGGTTGAAGATTCCATTCAAACAAGTCCTAGGGTGAAAAATCAAGAGGCAATTGGCCCAAATTGATTGCTAATTGTTGCTACAGCAAAGGAGATTATAAATCCCAACTTGTACTCATTCCATTAGCAATCAAGTTAAAGAAATACCGAAAGGGGTACCAATACAAGGTGTCTAATGTTCGAGATTATTAAGGTAATTTGTGCATTTTAAGTTATGTTCATTTGTTGATTATTGTAATTAAGTGCTTAATCAAGAAATTATAACCCTTTCAAAGAAGGAAGGTTGGTTTCATGGTTCCATTCTTGTCTAGTCTGGTTAGGATACTTGGCTTTCACCCAGGTGACCCGAGTTCAAGGGAAAGGTCTATCATGGGGACGTGAAATTTTGAGATGCTTTGATCTTGCTGATAACATTTGATTAAATTATTAATCAAATGTGTAAGGTTATTTAGCACATGTGATACACATGGCAGTTATTTCATGGTAACAAACCAAGCACCTCGAGGATGTAATGGGTGTCAAAGATAAAAGTTGTGATAAGTTATGCCGATTGGGCTTTGGGGGTCAGTTGGTGTTAGGTTCAACCCTAGGCCAGTTATTTGCCCAATAAGTATTGGTGGTGATACTAGAGACTAGCATTAATTAATTAATTAATGCTAGTCTAAGGGTCAACAGAGGTTGGGGATCACTCTGGTTGGAAATGGCCTAACCAATTTAATTATGAATAGGCACATTTAATTTTGGGCAAGGTCAGAAGGACTAAAATTAATTTTCAAGATTATTTAATTAATTAATTAAATTTCTGGGTAATGTTTAAAAATGGATTTAGAAGACTGCCGCTTGGCAAAAATACCCCGCAAACTGAGAAAACGTTTTTGGAAACTGGGTCTCAGTCATTCAGTTAGTTTACAGCTTGGGGGGGGGAGAGAGAGAGAGAGAGAGAGAGAGAGAGAGCGAGCTGCTGTTTTACGGAAAAAAAAAAGAGAGAGAGCTGTTGGTCCATTTTTTAACCAGAGAATAGCAATTGCTGTAAAAGACAACCAATCTAGGGGCCTCAACAACCATAGGACAGCAAGAAGTCACCTTCTAGGGACTAGCAACAGCATTGTTGATTAGGTGACAGCATTTGGAGGTATCTCACAATAGTCGCAATAGTAGATGATAGCATTGCTGATTAGGTGACAGGATTTGGAGGTGTCTCGCAGTAGTCACAATAGTAGGTGACTGTATTAAATGCAAGCTAGAGCAAGCAACAGGCAGAATTTAGGGTTTTCTCCCAAAGAAAATCAAATTTCTCTCTCAACTTGGCTTTCTCTCACCTTCTCCAACCCATTCTCAGGAGATCTCAAGCATTTCTCAGTCATTTTGCGCAGATCTCAGTCAAATTTGATGGACACCTGAGAGATCTCTGTTGTAAACCCTAAATTTCTACAAAAATTAGGGTTTAGCAGCCATCTCAGGACCCATGCCAATTGGTGAAGACATAGTATACTAAATTCAGCACTGAAATTTATGTAAATGTCAAGGAATTTAGATGCCAGCTCATTCATTGTAATTTGGGGTAGCATTTGGCCAGTTGGAGTTCCATTCATACAAGTCCTAGGTGAAAAATCAAGGGGCAATTGGCTCGAATTGATTGCTAATTGTTGCTACAGCAAAGGAGATTGTAAATCCCAACTTATACTCATTCCATTAGCGATCAAGTTAAAGAAATACCGAAAGGGGCACCAATACAAGGTGTCCAACGTCTGAGATTATTAAGGTAATTTGTGCATTTTAAGTTATGGTCATTTGTTGATTGTTGTAGTTAAGTGCTTAATCAAGGAATTACCACCCTTTCTAAGAAGGAAGGCTGGTTTCAGGAGGACTATTTAGGGGCTGGCTAAGTGTCATTCCAGCCATTCAGAAGATTATCAAGGCTGAGAGAGAGAGAGAGAGAGTGTGTGTGTGTGCTGCTACACTAGGCACCAGCAGTGCCACTGCATTTCCAGCCAGCCAAAGAGGTCCAAATAGCAAGCAACATCTCCCAGGGTGTGGCCAGCAGCAAGTTACTCCATTCTGGGGTAGGAGATACCCATTAAGGGCTCCCTGATCAGCAAGTGACAGAATTTCTATTGTCAAAGATCAAGCAGCAACTTGTTCAAGCACTTTTTGGTGATAGAAAACTTGAATTTCTCTATCAACATCTTTCTCTCTCTCCAATCATTCCCTTAACAGTTCTCAGTCTTTTTCAATTTTAGGGGAAGAGCAATTGAAGATATTGCTGCTGAAACCCTAATTTACAGCAACAAATCAGGGTTTCCACAATGACCAAAGCTGAAGTACTAAAAACCTCGTATTTGGTCTAGCAACTCAACAAGTACAACACCCCTAGTGTAATTGCAAGCCATAGTGGAAGCCAAGAAGGCATATCTATTGCTAACACCATAGGTCTACTTGAAACAGTGAAGTCTCGTACATCCAGCATCAATGTAGGTGACTCCATTAGGTAGTCTATTGTTTTGTCCCCTACTCTATTGTTCCAACAAGTGCATCTCAAGATGGCTAGCAAGATAGAGAATTGAAAACTAATAGGCCATGTGTGCTGGTCAAGGCAAGAAAGTGACTCCCATACTCACTTGCATCTGTTGTGAGGAGTGTGCAAACTCACTGCATTTACAGCCAATTCCCTGCATATAAGTTCATCAATAACATATAGAGTTGCCTAATTACAACATGTCAAGCACTAAAATCCCCCAATAGTAGAAAATCTCCTAAACCAAAGAGTCTCAAGATCCTTGTGCAATGGCATATGTGGTGAGTCACCTTGGAAGGCATATCTAGAGCATACAAGCTAGAAATAGTAAATCATAACATATATATTATGAGCTCTATGAGTGCTTACACTAATCCACATGTAACTTGTGTCTATATACTTATGTACCAAATCAGCTACATCCCGAACGTCCTTTCTGTATATCCCTGCATATTGATGCGCCTCTGTATATATAGCAATGTCCCTTCCTTTTATTGTATCTTCAAAATACCTTGCATTCAGCTGTACAGAACCATTGCAATTCCATACTGCCATTCAATAATAGGGATCCATTGCAGTTCCATACTGACATTTCCAAAGTCTCACAGGCCACCCACCATCATGTTGACCATCACTGTTGAATAAGCACTCTTCCATTCCATACTCTGACTATTTTTCTTTCTTGTGGAGAGGAGAGAGAAATAAAGAAAGAAAGAAAGAAAGATATATTAGCACCTACAAAGGGTGTAAAGACTTATGAGACCTGAGTGATTTGTATACTTAAAGATGAGATTTCATAATGATGTGCTTAAAAGATGAGATGCATATCAAATGAAAAGTACAAATGTCAAATAGAAAGTTAAACAAAATGAACTATCTGGTCTAATCTAGATCTGAAGCTAACTAAAGGTACTAACCATGTGTTAGAGGAGTCAGTTCCTGGACAGCAGTGTGCAGAGTCATACGGACAGAGCAGGTGCCACATCAGCAGTACACCAGGATGCCACGTCAGCAGGGTGGACAGGTGCCATGTGGCACTGGTACAGTCGGACAGCAGTTCTGCACAGTCGGACTGTTCTGGTATTTCCTATTTTTTGGCTATATATAGCCAGTTGGTGGCACACACTCTTATTCATTATTCAGATTCTGATCTCGAGATCTGTTGGCTGAGACAGATTGTGCTCGGGCTGACGGAGATCGAGGTCATCAAGTCGGAGACACACGCAGATATTTCCTCTGCACTCTTATACAGCATACTACACTGCAGATTTTCTGCATTTACACCGTCTCCTTTTCTCTCTCTCTCTTCTCTCTGTGTTCACTCTCTCTCAGTCTCTGTCCTACGCTTCCACATCGCTGCACTCTGACACCATGGGCTTGTCATCTATGAGCATCCATCATATCTAGTGTACAGCCACCCCTCTAGTGTATACTGTGCCAATCATAGGATGGTGCTGCTGCTGCTCTATTTCGTCTATGCTCAAGAATCTAAGTGGGCATCTCTTGTGTTGGATGATAACAGACCTGATCTGGTGATAAAATAGACAGCAAGCTCATCTCTGCATCAAAGGTCTTCCCTTTGGCTGCCAGCCATCACTACAGGGTGACAGGCTTTTTACTAAGCATTCTTGATCCTTGGTAGGATGCCTCAAGCGACTTTGGAAGGGAAGCATCCACCCCTTTCCACTTCTTCCCTCAGTTGGGCCTTTGACATGGGATGACACAAAAAGCCTTTAATGTTGATTCTCCGAGGATTCAGTCTCCTGATCCATGATGAGAAGATCAATAGCAACAAGCAGCACCGTTAGTACAATTTTGTGACATAAGGGTTATTTGAGAGCATGGAAGCAGCTTACCCAAGCTTGAGGACTAGAGCTTCTTTAAGATAGGGTGGTGATACAACATTTACATCATCAAAATAGAGTTTCTGATCGATCATAGGCTTGATTTTAACCCCCTCTTCATCTGGATTCCTTGTTTCCTCAGCTTTACTAGCTTCTTAAGTCTTTCTAGTGATAACTTTAGTTCTTTTTCTTGTTACACAAGGTTTCAAGAGACTTACTCCTTTGGCAACCTTTCCACATAGGGCCAGCAGAGTTGATTGACAAGGATAAAGGAGTCAAGAACTCCTTTTGGCAGCTTTCCAGCATAGGGACAGCAGGGGTGGTTGACAAGGATAAGGTAATGATATGGATAGAGGTGGTTAGAGACACTAGAAGGGCTAGGTGGTATTGACATGGGATTCCCTGCATGATTACATGCTGGCCTATGGCCAAGTATACATCTGATTCTTTAAAGAATCCTACAATAGAGCAGAAGGGAAAGCAACAAGAAGTAGGAAATTTGTTTGGGCAGTTAGAAACTAACATATGTTTGTTTCATAGAGAAAAGTTGAAGATGACAAATACACTTTTCTGATTTCCAGAAGTATTAAGAACTACATGTGCAACTTTATCTAAGGAGGTTATTTGCATTATACCTGATTTGACTTCAAGATTTTCAGAAATCCATTTTTTATACCTTCGTCATATGAAGGACTAATAATACTCTCAGAAGATTTGGTAGATTCCTCTAAATCAAAAGGATTGCCAATGCAAACAGCTGCTGTTAAAGGTGTGCTTGCTTCTTCTTCCCCAAGATATTTAACAAGCATATTTGCACCATAGCCCCATCCAATGGCCATTATAGACGCCCAAGGCCTTGACCTCGACACAAAATCAACAGCAGTGCGGATATCATCACTATCTCCTGCAGTAAACAACCTAAGCCATAAAAACATAACACTTAGCTAACAGCGGTATGAAGACACCATGTGCATGTGATGGAAAACATTCTATGCATATGACTGTTTCTCAAACTTCTGAAAGGAATGCACTGCAAAATTTCACAAGTTTCAATTGTAAGTCAACAATTAGTCTGAACCACAACATTGCTCTGAGTACATGTTTCTCAACAGTATTTCCTTAAAGGAAAGGCATGATGCTATAAAGCTGATCATACGATCTGGTAGACCTCTCCCAATCTCAAAATGACCTCTCCCAAACTCAAAATAACATGAAGGACAGAAGCTGATAATTCCCCACTATCTATTGTTGGTCTCTGTGCAAATAGTACTAAACCTTAAGAGAATCAAAAACGAATTGCAAAGACAGGAATAAGGCATGATGTATTCTCAATTGCCTCAGACAACCACATTGATAAAGGACTGAAATCACCCCAGGTTCTTCACACTTGGTGGCTATTTTTTAATGCACTATGTCACGACCAATACATCAAACAATTATTGATGGATGAAATACAAGCCAGGCCAAAATTTCAAGTTTTTCGGACAATAGCTAACGGCTTCATGCTTTTCTTACTTTCAAAATTCACTGCTCATCACGCAACAGTTACTCAAATACAATAACAGATTTAATTATTTATATATAAGCTTCCAAGCAAAGGGTACAGTGTAAAAGTATAGAGAAACCTGAAATAACACAGAAAAAAAAAAGGATTTTGACTTCCTTTTCTCTGTCCTCCTATGCAGATATATTCCCCAGCTTTGATTCTCTATAAGACGTCGCAGCAGCCACTCTGTTGCCCACAACAACTGGACATCTCTAATTCACCTATATCAAGCAGTACCAGTCTGCTGACCCAAGATGAGATAGACATGACTCCCGTGTATCCTCATATCACAATAACCCAAGGCACTCTACAACTGGCATAAAGATATTATTTTACAATCTTTTGAAGGACTTTTGGAAACTTCTTTGGCATAGCTTTTACCACCACCGAGTTCTTATGTTTTTTGGTCTTGTTGCACATCATAGCTTTGCACTTGGCACCTCACTTGGAAGAAAAATATAAATTCCATAGCTATCACTGAATTGGACTTTCTTAAAAATGCATTGGTACTAATTGCTAACGGACTTGGGAGGTCTGGCTCCAGATTTCCATGGTCTCTCTTCTTGACAGAAACAGTGACCCATGTGCTAACCTAGGAAGCTCTGGCATGGCTCGCAGACAGTGGCACCACAGAGATTCATATGCATACACTGTCATAGGTTACCAAGATACATAGATGCAAATCTTGCAGGATCTCTATTTCCAATTACAGCCAGATTCACAGGGAGGAGATTTTGGATAGCCCAATGTAATGCAGCCATTGACCAGTAGCATACCTCTTTGGTGGACAGTGTGTCACATTTGGGCAGATCTCACTCACACCCTCAGAACACTAGGATCCCTTACAAGGCACATTCAAGTGTGGCGTAAATCATCACCGTGCTTTTCCTTACCACCTAGCCCTTCGCATCCTACAAGCATTTCCAAAAAATTTATGCTGCCTCACAAGCTCTCTTTCAGGTCTCTATTCAGTCCACGCTTCATCACAGGCAGTGGGAATGATGGAAAACTGCAGTGGAAACACGGGAAAATTGTCACCTTCAAGCATGCTTAATCAACTCAGCTTCCCTAAATGACCTGATATGAAAAAATCCAATCCATGTATTTAGCCTGATAGGTACCTCAGTGAGTCAGTATTTAGCCTAAAAGGTGCTACAGTGAAGCAATTTCACTTGCAAAACTATCATTGTTGCAATCAAAAAGTGACACTGCTCTTAGGCAATCTACACAAGTGATTTATGCCAACCCTAGCAAACATCCTTTCAATAGAACCTGTCAGCATACTCTAGTTTCATTGTGTGCAAATCTGTTTCCAACAATCAAGCACATTGTGATTACTCCGCACTTCCTGACATTCTACCTTCTCTTTTCCACTCAATAATCACAACCTGGTTCAGAAGTCCACAATCTGCTTTATGCTTAGCTAACTGGTGTTAAAAATTGCTGAGGACCCAAACACATACAGTTATAGCAGCCAACATCTGGTTCCTCTCTGCATCCCTTCTTCTTTCACTGTTAAAGAAGAACAAATGATGTGTAATTGAGATGTGTGCAGCTAATAAAATCATAAAATTTCTCAGGGGGCCATAGAGGCAGCAAAGGTCAAGTTATCTGAGTTGATGATGACAACATAAGACAGTAGGATTACTGTGTAAAGTTGAGAAGAGACCTTGGAGTCGTCAAAGGGGAGCTGGCACAGCCCCTCGGATTCACCACAACAGGGAAATAGCCACATCGGAGACTCCTTCGACCAAAACTTCGCACCTCTTTTTTACCACTGCCTTCTTCTGAGCCGGGAATGAGAAGAAACACAGTGTCCAATCCATGCTCTCCTGATAAGTCCAAGTGAGAAGGCCAATCTATGGCCAAAACACCCCCATCTGCAGTGTGAATGCATGTGCGCTGATAAGCAGGAGAACTTGTAACGTCTTCCTTTCCATTACCTTCTATGGACAACTCAGTGGCCCCTGGAGCTACACTCAGCAAAGCACCTCCCCATTCCTCATCCTCATTCTCCAAGCTCACAAAATGGCGGCCTTCTTTTGTAAGCTTCTGTGCAAGGCCTTCATACACATCGGCCTCATTGAAGACAATGGAGGGGCACCTCATCAACACGAATCGATTGAAAGGGCTGGAGCTCATGATCAGAAGCCACTCTTTGTCATATGGTCGTGCCATGTCCCGATCCTCCCGGCCAGAATGCCTCTTTGTTTCTTTCTGAGGTAATATCCTAGCCACATATATGGTCGCTCCGGTTGCGATCGCAGCTAATGCAGCATCAAGGGGCAGCGAAGGCAGCCCCCAAAGCTTGCTCAGCAAGCTCTCGCTCTGACTATTCATAGCCTCGTGCTGAGAAACCAGAGAGACTCCACTTTGAATCAAGTTGAGCAAGCTTTGACCTAATTCAACCAAAACCTGAGTCTGGGCTTGAAAATTGAATCCGCTAGCCACCATCATTTTTCTGCGTGAGAAGCGTCCTGAGGCTGGAGGCCGGTTCAGCAATTCGATCAAGCTCCTCTTCAAAGACAAGCGCCCATAGCGAGGCGAGGGGGGGCGGCTTGAACGGTGGTGGAGGGAGGTGCAGCAGAAACTGAGGAGGACGGCGGGCTCTGGCCAGGCAGAAAGGGAGGCGACGGCCATGGCCAGGGCCAATTTGGCAGGAGCTAATATGATCGGTGCATAATCACCATAGCCACACACACACACACACACACCCCCACCCCGAGAGAGAGAGAGAGAGAGAGAGAGCTTGCTGGCACGAATTCGGTTGAGAGCGAGCAAGCCTGTGTTACCAGCAGGTATTCATTCGGACACAAGTCCAGTTTGCCTTTTCCTTCTTCTCATCACCCTCACAGTGGCATGTCGACACGTGGCACCCCGTCCTTCAACGCCTCTTGGTGCTTGATGTGGCATTAGGTCCCTAGAGCCTGCCACTTGTATATCGACACGTGGCAGCCACCAATTCAAAGCAGCTTGGTGCTTGGTGTGGCATTGAGCTAGTGGAACTTTGCCAATGGTATGTCAACACGTGGCAACCCCGTGCTTCAAAACCTGCTGGTGTTTGGTTGTGGCATTAGGCTAGTGGTGTGTGGACACCCGCAAGTCCCTGCTTCGTGTGGCACCAAACTATTGGAACATGCCATTGGCGGCTCACAACGCATGGCAACCCCTACTTCGAACCTCTTCCTGCTTAGTGTGGCATTACCAACACTAATCACGAAAAACCAAAGTTCAGTGTAAAATGAATTGTAAAATTTGCCAAGATTTGCTAGGTCAACAAGCGGTAGCAAGATGATGTGTTAAACCCAACGTCAAGGGTTTCATTCTCAAGAGCAGCTATGCAGGCACCTTGGATGTTGTAAAAAGTGATTATGGCTCCACTTAACTAGTCACTAAGATGGATGTTTGTAACGGATCACATATTGAGTTGGGAGGCTTGGGTTGCCCTTGGTTTACAAGTATCAATGTAAGCCCAAATATTCAATTAATACAAAACATTTCACATCCAAAATGAATTGCAAAATTTTCTAAAAACTCTTCAAATTTAGAGGGAAGGGTTAAAGCATTGACTTTACAAATCTTTAGTTATAAAGATGGCAAATACGTGTGTGTAACTTGATGCAAAAATCCCTCCTAAATTTTGTGTTAAAACTGTCCATATTTGCTAGCAACAATGTTTTTGTGAACATTGGCCGACATTAGTCTAGTGGAACTTGCCAACACCTAAGTAGACTTTGCTCGATGAACTATTCAATACGTGTTTGATATATGTGAACTTGAACTTTGTGCTCTATAGGACTTTGTCAAATTCACATAGTGCCCTCCTCAAAAATGAGAGTACTATGCTTACGAATGTGAATGAAGCCTTTGGTCCACCATTTAATGCCAAAGTTACATGTGCATGTTTGCAACATCATATACTTGCAGGAGGTCAATGACCCACCATCAACAAGTTTTTTGGTACTACACAAAGGAGAGGTAAATGAGGGCACTCTCGTTACAAGTTAAAGTTTTTCCAATGTGGCATGTATATATTGGTTGAAACCAAAACATTTGGTTTCTTTCTTCCTTCCCAACACAAATGTTGGCTTCTCTCTCCTTCTCAACGCACCTATTCGCTTCTCTCTCCTCACTAACCTTGGGCTCCAAACCAATTGCACATGTTTACAAACTTTAACTTGACTAAGTAGCACCCACAAGTCCATTTACTTGCACATGCCCAATGCCTTAGTCGACTTGCATGTGTGGCTAAGCTCTCATGTTGCCTAGCAAGGCTACTCACTTTGCCAAAACTCACTAAATCAAGAGGAATTGAGGATGATGTTGAACCTAAGGTCAAGGGCTCTCTCTCTCTCTCTCTCTCTCTCTCTCTCTCTCTCTCTCTCTCAAAAACTATCCCTAGCCAAAAACCCTCCTTTTCTACTCTTCTTTCACAAATCTCCTTGGCTTAAATGTTGTTCATCACGATCTAGAACTTGAGCTATAGCAAGATGGAAACCAACCCAAGATTGATCCTCGAAAAGCATTGTAGGGAAAAAAAACATTGTGGAGCTTATAGCTAGCAAACTACTAATCCTCAAAAAATAAAGGCATTGTGGAGCAAAACTCATCGCTAGCAATTGAGCAAGAATGCAATTTGCAAAATCAGGACTTTAGTGCAATCTATTTTGAGAAAGAAGAATACAAGTTGCAAAATTCTATTTGTTCTTTGCTTCAAGTTTTAAGATAACAAGGAATAGAGACTTCCAATTTACGTGATTGCCTAATTCAATGAAAAGAAATGTAGAAGAGATTGCCTAGGAAAGACACTTACCCTTCTAAAGAAAACGGAATGCCAATCCACATTATGATCTTCAATACAAGATTAGTGTTCATGAAAACTATAACACCTTGGACCAAAGAAATCACTAAGAGCAATGATATGCACATTGTATGGAGCTTGAAACACGACAGCCAATGCTTCTTTATCATCCAAATATGCTTGAGTTGTTTTTGTACACCTCTTGATGGAGAAATTGCAATTAAGATTATATGATCCTAGCTATCACAAGAACTCGTCATAAAATGTAAATGGATCTAAAATCATCGCTAATCATAAGCTATAATGTTGGTCGTAGCCCCGTGTATTATATAAAATGCACATGGAAATAAGTTTTTTGGAATGTTCATTATGTGGTCTACGCATTTGATATGGTATTTGTAAGGTGTATTGTCAAAGCTAGTGGATGAAGACTCAACCATATTGTAGTTACTTAAAAGGTACCAGTGGCTAATTTCAAAGGTGGTGAAATGGAATGTATTGTAGGTGAGAGCTTTTTGGAAGATCCTTCCAATCTTCATGTGCATGATATCAACTTTCAAGGTGCAATAGTGTCTAGTGTGCTACTACAATTGAGACTACAAAGATGATGAATAAGTTCTTAAATGGTTACCTATACCTACCTAGACAATAACAAACATTCATGTTTTTCCTTTTAGGTTGGTGCATGTCTCTCAAATGTGTCACACCCATACATGAACACATGTCTATTTGATCATCTTCTTACTATAAAGACTTGGAAGTAGAAGCATGGAGGAGAGTCATTAAGAGCATACAAGATGCAGTTAGCATACCAGCACAACAATAAAACAAAGCAGATGTGCTAATACTAAAATAGAGTATCATTCTATTGGTGGCAAAACTTTTCTATGTCTTCCATCGTGTCCTTGGTAGCTTAGGCTCAACTTCTCTGCATGTGTCCTTGAGTGATTGCAAACATGCCTTATCTTCCTCTTACTTCCTTCAAGTTTTGGTACTCCCTTAGGAAACCTTGATTGCAAATGGAGTTTGGACCAATGTTCACAAAAAATTGAGTTTTATTATTTTTAAAAAATATGAAAAGTTAAAAAACCTTCAAACCTTTCTTAAAATTATTTAAAACCTTAAACTTTATAAAAAATTTATAGGTATCAAAATGAAAATTACATGCACAATTGATTCAAAAAATCACCCAGATTTTTGACTTAAGGTTTCTGTATATGCTAGTAAAAATATTTTTCATGAACATTGGTCTAAACTCTAAAATGTGTGTGTGTGTGTGTGTGTGTGTGTGTGTGTGTGTGTGTGTGTGTGTGTGTGTGTGTGTGTGTGTGTGTGTGTGTGTGTGTGTGTGTGTGTGTGTGTGTGTGTGTGTGTGTGTGTGTGTGCGCGCGCGTGCGCGTGCGCGTGTACGCATGTGCGCGTGCGTGCGTGCGTGTGCGTGTGTGCGTGTGTGGTCCACAAAAAATTAAGTTTTATTGTTTTTTTAATCTTCAAAACTTTTTAAAATTTATTTAAAACCTTAACCTTTAAAAAAACTTACAGCTATCAAAACTGCAATTACATTCACAATTGATTCAAAAAATGACCCAAAATTTTGACTTAAAGGTTTTTGTATATGTTAGTAAAAAAAAATTTCATGAACATTGGCCTAAATTCTAAAATGAGAGAGAGAGAGAGAGAGAGAGAGAGAGAGAGAGAGAGAGAGAGAGAGAGAGAGAGAGAGAGAGAGAGAGAGAGAGAGAGAGTGTGTGTGTGTGTGTGTGTGTGTGTGTGTGTGTGTGTGTGTGTGTTTTCAATGTCTAAATTGTCATTAAGATCATAATATAGGTATCAATTGTGATCATAGATGGACACACAAAGAGTCCCTCAAAGAGAGAGAGAGAGAGAGAGAGAGAGAGAGAGAGAGAGAGAGAGAGAGAGAGAGAGAGAGAGTGAGTGAGTGAGTGAGTGAGTGAGTGAGTGTGTGCGTTTTCAATGTCTAAATTGTCATTAAGATCATAATATAGGTATCAATTGTGATCATAGATGGACACACAAAGAGTCCCTCAAAGAGAGAGAGAGAGAGAGAGAGAGAGAGAGAGAGAGTATGCTTGAGATTAATATGTTCTTCATCGACCAACCATTTGGTAGCCATGGAACTTGACTCTAAAGATGAGGAGGAAATGGTATAGTGCATTGATTTGCAGCAAGTTGTTAAATGCAACAAGCATGCTACTAATGATCCCTTGTAGTGCTCTAATAGCCCGAACTCTCTATCACCTCTAATGCACTTGTATGCTCAGGTCACAACACAATTAAATGATTCATAGGATCTGGATTGGGAGCATCTAGTGGATTTGACAATAACTTGTTAAGGGAGTATGTTGATCATAATCATTGTAATCTTTCGGATTGTGAGATAAGGAGAATGTATTCGATACTCATGTGGATACAAAGAAAGTGTTGTGTGCTTTTTCAACGTTTTACAAGAGAGATGTTATCCTCTTTTTAACGTCCAATATTCTTGTGCTCTCTTGGATCTTCCGACGCTTGTACTCTGTTTTACAAGGGGATTACATGGAAGAGATATTTGTAGGTCCAAGAGGTTTTTATCAGATATATTCATCAATGCCCCACCCTCATAAGGTATCACTAATGATGATCCATGGTGCTCAAAGTTGAAAGACCCTAGTATGAGGAGAAGCCATGTGTGAGCTTGGATATTGGTAATCTTGACTTGCATATCTAGATGATGAGGTTTATGTGACCAGATGGCAAAAATGTGATCTTTGTGGGTCTAGTCTTTGGGTTAGATAGGGTAGTTAAGTTGATAACAACTTGAGGCATACTGCATCGAATTGCAAGATGTGTGAAAGTTATCAAGAACCCCTATTTTGGGGTCCGAGGACCATAGAAGCGGCTTGGCTAGGGGGTCTCAAGGAGGCTAGCATCCCCTTTTATGGGGATTCAACGGTAGCACCCTCATCCTGATGGTAAACAGAATACTCCCTAAATAACTAAGAAAGGTTCATAATATGGTCGAACAGGCCAACCAAACCACCTTCTCAAGATATAAGAGGGGGACCTCTCCCAAGTGATCAACAATCTATCTTACACCCTATCAGAGTTCTTCTAGCTAGCCTTAACCTCTTCACCCATCATCTATCTAGATTGCCATTTAAGCTTCACAATGGAAGTACACAAGTGGACAGAGCTATATTTGTATCAATGTGTTTGGAATTAAAGAAGTCTTTGTTCTTCTATTATTTGTTTTGTAATCTTTATTCCCTGCTTAGATTTTGTATGCTGCATTGTGTAATTTTAACATGGTATCAAAGCCTAGTGGGCTCTAGTGATGAGTGAAGAGTATGCAAGAGGCAAGGGCTTTAACAACAAAGAGGAGAAATGCCATCATTTGGAAGTGGTTCTAGCATATCAAGAAGTGGTATTGCTACACCCACATTTCAAACTTTGAGGATTTGTCCACCAACCTTGAGCAAAGGCAAGTTAGATTATATAAACTACACTCTGTGGAAGTTTGAAATTACAATTATCCAAGATTCTTATGAGCTTCTAGAAATGATAATGGAAACTAACCCAAAACCACAACCTATCCCCAATCCATAAAATTCAAGTGTAATGATTCCTCCAAATATTAATCTTCTACGACCTTGGAAATGAAGGAAAATCGATTCATTGTGTACCTTAGTTGGTTCTGATAGTGTTTTGACCTTGATTCAACATATACAACCAATGCATCAAAGGCTTGGAACATACCAAAGAGTCAGTATGAAACACAAGACCAAACAAGGATCTAAAGCTTGGAGAATCAACTAGCAATAGAGAAGTTCGTTGAAGGAGAGAAAACTGAAGCATTCATCTCTCGAATCAAGAATTTGCACAACCAAATGGTTGGCACTAGGATACTAAAGGCTAGCAAGAAGCTAGCGAGGAGGTGCCTTCAAATTTGTTTACCAAAGTTTGATGGATTAATAATTACTCTTAACACTCAAGTGGGATCTCAAGCTTTGACGTTTGAGGAGTTTTGTGCACTACTAATGGAGGAGGAGTTGCGGCTTAAAGTCTAAGATACTATTATTTATCTTTTGCTAGTATATATGTATATTTTGTAGTTTTGTTAGGGTACACAAATACACCCCATGCACATGTTTGACCATTAAAAATATCGTCTCATATTTCAATTTTTTAAAAAAGGAGACGGAAATAGATAGTGTCTATGCATGCGTATGTGGCTATGTGAATGCATGTGTGTGTATGTGTGCATGTGAGTGTTTTATATGTGTATCTATATGTCTATGTGTGTATCTAAATCTACACACACACACACACACATGTGTGTGTGTGTGTGTGTGTGTGTGTGTGTGTGTGTGTGTGTGTGTGTGTGTGTGTGTGTGTGTGTGTGTGTGTGTGTGTTTCATAAGTGTGCGTGTTTTTGTGGTTTTTATAGAGTACACATATACACTTGATGCACATGTTCAACCATTAAGAAAAGATCTCATGGGTTCAATTACTAGAAAAGAAGAGAGAAAACCGCTACATAACCATCTATATATTTTGTGACCAAAAGGATAAAGAGAGAAAGCATAAGTGTGTGTGTTTTTGTGGTTTTTATAAAGTACACATTGCACTCCATGCACATTTTCAACCATTAAGAAAACATCTCATACGTTCAATAGAAAAGAAGAAGAGAGAAAACCATTGAATATCCAAGTTGACTCTCTCCCCTAGAGGGAAGGAAGAGAGAACATCTAACTAAGAAAAGTGAGAAGGGAAGGGAATAGGTTAGGGAAGGCTTCAATGGGAACATTGTACGCCTTAGTATGGATCCCTCAAATTGCAATTTACAAGCAATAGTGCATCTACAAGCAATATGTAGATGCACTATTGATCACTTTATGAAATCATTATATGCTAATTTAGGAAATCATGATTATAACAGCATGCACCATTCAATTTCTAGAAGTAAATTATGGAACCTCAAATTTTCAAGTTTCTTTAAGCCATTTCCCCTGAAATACATTTTAAATTTATGTAGTGTCCTTTAAAAGCGTTATTAATTCAATTGATCTAGAAATCACATCATATCTTCAAGGTTGAGCCTAGTCAAGCCTTGACATGTTTATTAAAGTAAACATTGTGAGCATTGACAAACGTTTGTTTCTATCAAATTTTCATGTGTCTTTATCCCTTCATTGAGTATTTCCTTTGTCTTTTCTTTGTCACAATCCCTTGGTTTGGAGAAGTCAACTTCAACCGCCTCTACCTTTTGTAAAGCATAAGAAATGGCTTTAACTTGTCTTGTGAGCTTTCCAATCTTTCCCTAAAAATTTGACACCTATTTCAACAAACATATCTACCAAGACCGGTAAGTAATTAGATGTCCTCGTGTTCTTCAAACCTTTTGTTGAAAAAGGTTGTGTTTAGGTGCATAAATAAAGTCCTAAATCAAAAGGAGTCGTGTGTACATTGCCTCTCTATGTACACAAATGTAGGTGGCATCCTTCAACAAAGGTCAATATAGTGCTAGGAAGCCTTCAACTTCCACCCAGATGGTTAAAGTCAAAATCATGTTAGCTATGTCAACTTACGTTCATGCTTCATGCACCACTAAAATATGCACTTCACTTTTGTGTTGTCTCTCTCAATGTGGTAGCTTGTGCTAAACAAGGCTTACATTTACTTACGTTCATGCTTCATGCACCACTAAAATATGCACTTCACTTTTGTGTTGTCTCTCTCAATGTGGTAGCTTGTGCTAAACAAGGCTTACATTTTTGCCTTACTTTGAGAAACACAAATGCAATGGATTAGCTTACATTGTGGGATAAGAACTAGTGTTATGCACATGAGAAGGTTTATTATTTTATAATGAAGTTTTCCTCTCTCTCTCTCTCTCTCTCTCTCTCTCTCTCTCTCTCTCTCTCTCTCTCTCTCTCTCTCTCTCTCTCTCTCTCTCTCTCTCTCTCTCTCTCTCTCTCTCTCTCTCTCTCTCAACTACAGTCCAACCTTGAGCAACTATAGTACAAGTACAGATGACAACAACACTTCTATGTTGCAATACAATGATGGAATATGATAGAAAGGACGGAAGACAAAAATGTGAATCTCACATTCTAAATAACAAAGCAAATAAGCCTCAAATACATATCTGTCACATATATCAAGTAGTATAAATCGATCCTAATGAGGGTCCACCAAAAGGTACAAGAATACTCAACTTACCATGCATTCGTACTAAGATCATTAGTGTTAAAAAGAAGGTCTAAGTCAACCTTACACAAATTTGAGTGCTTTACCAATAGACTTAGGATCCATCACACATGACACAAGTTTAAGTACGTACTAATTGTTTTAACTTCTACAAAGGTGAGTGAAAGCTCCATGATGATGAATGCAAACATCTATAATAAATTTGAGATAGGTAAGTGTGAGACTTCTAGTAAAAGTAAGTGTGTGCATAGATTTAACCATGTAAGTGAAAGTCTACTTGTGCATGAATGTGCACACTTGTTGACCCACCTCATCCCAAAAATATACATCTTCCTTGTACACAC
This sequence comes from Lygodium microphyllum, assembly GCF_053477565.2. NCBI lineage: Eukaryota > Viridiplantae > Streptophyta > Polypodiopsida > Schizaeales > Lygodiaceae > Lygodium > Lygodium microphyllum. Next base: position 29,830,148 of record NC_141153.1, on the reverse strand, counting down.
CCAAAAAGAAGCTAATGAAATCCTTTTCTCTAAAATAAGACACAGGTGTGCGTGTGTGTGCATGTGAGCGTGCGCGCACACGCACACACACACACACTCCCTCCCTCCCTCCCTCCCTCCCTCCCTCCCTCTCCCTCTCTCTCTCTCTCTCTCTCTCTCTCTCTCTCTCTCTCTCTCTCTCTCTCTCTCTCTCTCTCTCTCTCTCTCTCTCTCTCTCTCTCTCTCTCTCAACTGCCAAGAAGGAAGTGCCTCCCCTTCCAAAATTACTAGAGGGAGCTAGCAAGATGCACTTGCAAGCTTAGTGAATGATAGAGTCTGATGGCATTGGGATCCTTGGTGACTTACTTAAGGATAAGATCAAAGAAATGTGGAGTCAACAAGAGCATGTATTTATACAAGCGCACCATGTGAACATATGTATCCAATGAAGTGATGCACACCTAGCAAGATTTGAATCCAAAACCTAATGAGTATGATCCCACATGTGTTAACCTCTAGACCATCACATATTGGGACAAACTAAATTATAGCCAAAATACATGTGTGACAATCCTAGTTAAGGTAACTATGAGTGACAGTGCTAGGAAAAGTAAATTTATGCAAATCTATGGCAAATTAAATATACACAAAATTGTGACTATATTACTTGTAACTTTGTGTGTGTGCGCATGTGTGGCCGCACATGTCCACATGAAGATGCCCCTTTTTCTAGCAAATACCAAATGTTGTGCCAAATTTTTGCACCAAAAACTTAACATAACATATGTCTTAAAGTTAAGGTAAATGTGTGAAAATGCTAATCAAAAATATGTGCAATTTGTGATTATACAAGCTACTCTGTCCATGTTTGTTCTGAAAAGTACCCCTTTTCTACTGATACCAAAAGTTATGCTAGTTTTTCTCACCAAGTCAAGGAATGTATGAATGATAGGGGTAGTCAATGTAAGCATGTGCGAATCTATGGCTATATAAGTCACTTTGTGAGTTTGTGTATGTGTGCATATACCACTTGGGGGGAGAGGACTAACAACATACATAACTTATCGAGCATCACTTAAAGTATGATGAGCTTTGCTTCCATTGTACAGCTAGAGAACAATTAGAAACTTCATGCATCTCAGAAAAGACACCATGACATACCACTATGGTCTTCATGTAAGCAATAGAATGGTAATAGTCACAATTATGTTTACAATTTTAAATTCATCACTTAAATGAGTCACAAATTCTAAAACACCCCGACTTTTGATTTTCTTGTGGGATTTCCATTCAATTTTAGATATCATTCTCTCTCTCTCTCTCTCTCTCTCTCTCTCTCTCTCTCTCTCTCTCTCTCTCTCTCTCTCTCTCTCTCTCTCTCTCTCTCTCTCTCTCTGTGGCCTAATGGAAGCTTCATGCAATGGTGAAATTATACAAAAATCTTATTCTTTTAAGAGCTTCCATTTTAGAATAAGCTACCTCTCACATTGTTGGCTTGTACTTAAGGTCTAAGCTAACCAATGCCCTCTTCACTCAAAACCACTAGTTTAAGAAACCAAAGGAAGATTAAAAAATGATATAGTGGGATCATCGTATTGTACCTCTTTCATTTTAGTCCAACCTACCTAGAGGAGCTCTAATGGCCTCGTGATTCAAGTGATTCTCTCTAATTCATTAAGACACATCTTGAATGGAGAAGGGAAGCTTCTCTTTGGGTCCCTGATTCCCTATCTCTTTATCACTCTCTCACCTTGTCACTCTTCCCTTCTCTCAAAAAAAGATATGGCCACCTCAATCTCTCCAAATGGGGATTGGCATGAGAGACAGAAGAAGAAGAAGAAGAAGAAGAAATGAAAGAGAATGGAGAAGAGAAGCTTCTGATATGATCTTTCACACTCTCTCACTCTTGCAATCTTCGGCTACAATGAAAGCAATAAGGGAATGAGAAGAAAGCAAGAGATATCAAGTTTGCACAAAAGAATGAGCTCTATATTAAAATTTGCACATCAAATACATAGGGTTTCATTTAGATTGACGCCCTTAATCCTTTTGTCCATGTCTTGTCCACTAAAATGCCTAGTCTTTAGCTCGTCTTTAGACTAGTCTTCAAATTGTTCTTTAGACTTAGGCCTTCATGGCTTGACCACCAATTATTGAAATTCATGTATGGGATTCTTCTATTTTCCTTTTGGGATATTCTAATGTCCACAAGCTTGATGAACCTTTTGGTTTTACTTGCAATGTTATAGAATTTGTATGGGACTAAGGCCAATGCTCAAGTTTTACAATAAATAATCTCCATGTGTTGATGGTGTGTTAAGAGCTAACCATAAAGTGTTATGGAGCAATCACATAACTAAAAAATAAAAAAAACATACAATTAAAAAAAGATGATGGCGCCTTAAAGGTCTTTAAAAATCAATCTAGTATTATTTTGACTCCCACCTTATCAACCTATCAACAACCACTTACTATTTCTAATGGTTATTATTTATGGCAACTTGTATAGATGGTATTTTTACTAGCTCCTAGTACCCTTAGCAACTCCTTTCACACTTATGATCTAGCAGATGCTATTCTAACCATTCCTACTTTTAACAACTATATCTTTTTGCAGTTTTTAACATTGGTCGTATTCTTAGTTTAGCAACTATATCTTTTTGTAGTTCCTAAAATTGGTTGATATTTCCCCTCTAAATCAATGAGAGTCTCTTAGCGCTCACTATTGAAGGTAGTGTGCCATAGTACACACCATATATTGGAACATTAGGACTTGAGTAGTGAAGTTAGTAGAGGAGAAATTGTGGTTGTTGATGGGAATGTAGCTCATGTTGTGATATGTGAGGAAGGCATTTCACCTTTTGGCTTGATGGACCTTCAAAAAGTGGTTGATCTCAAGGATATATTGAAGATGATATTGTTGTTAATATCACTAACCTTGATTGATGAGCCTTTCATAATATATGTGACTTGAAGTTCTAGAAAGGAGGAATTGCAAGTTGGCAAAGAATGAATAACTTAGTTTTTGAAGGAGAGATGAAGAATTAGGACTCTCCAAGCCTTAATGCTTGCAATTAAAGCGTCATGTGCAATCACTTCTTAAGGGCAATGCTAGGCTTATTGTGTATAGAATATAAATCGTTGGGTTGGGAGATTGGTCTAATGTTACGTGACCTAGAACTCCCTAGGTATGTCCCACTCTTGAGGATTCAACCCATGTATAAGTTGTAGGGTAACTAATATGTGAGTACATGCGCCTTCATAGTGTTGGCCTAAATTCTCAACAATGGGATGTTGGATGGAGCTCTTATTCTTTCAAGAGCTTCAACCACCATGACTATACTATCTCTCACCTAGTTGGATTATTATCCAACTCTAGACCAACCAAGTATACCTCTCTCTATCCTAAGAAAGCAAAGAACACAAGAATGGCTTTGAGGTGTACTAGACTCACCTACTTACTTTCCACATTGTAGTCTTAAAACTTGAGGGCTTGAGGATAGTCCCATGATCCAAGTGATGTGCTTTAGAAGCAATTATCTTAACTCATTTGTATCCACATCGAGCATGTCCACCATTGAGAGAAGAAGATAGAGAAGAAGAAGGAGAAATATAAGAAGAACGAAATAAGCTTCTGCTCAACTAATCCCTTACTCTCACTCACAAACTCTCCCTTATACACATCTCCAAAATAACAGACTATGGAAGCTAGAGGGAAGAAGACAAGGAAAGAGATAGAGATGAGTTGCACTCTAGCTAATACTTCACTCAAGCTCAAATTTTCACTCACTCTCATTCCTATATTCTCATGCAATGGTTGCACAAGATGGAAGACAAAAAGCAAAAAGAGTAATAGCTCAAAGATTTCATAAAAAGGAATGAGATGCTTCATTCACTTTTTTCCTTTCATGCATTAGGGTTAGGGTTAGTATTTCCACCCAAATTAGGGTTAGGGTTTGCACCCCCAATAAACATTAGGGTTTTCACCCAAGTTGGATGCCTTACCTACTCTCGTGGCTCATGACCAATCCTCTCTCAAATATGCATATGCCATAGGTAATTAAGAGGTAATTCAACCTAATCTAGGAAAAAAGTAAATTGAGTTACATATTCACAACCCTCATATTGATTGCAACTCATCAATCTATCTATAGGAGATGTTACAACTTGCTTGGGAGTGAGCACAACTCTTACTAAATATTACAAAAATAATGATGTCTTACAATTGCATGGAATAAATTACGACAACATAAACTATAGATGGATAGCACCTAAACTAACATATTAAAACTCAAAAAATAATCCTATTCTAGAAATAAATTTCAACAGTTTGAATTTCATGCTTATACTTTGAATTTGCCTTTACATCCTTTTTTGCCTTGCATCTTTTACGACTAACATTACCCACCTCCTAGACGAGTGCTAGTCTCTTGGCACTCACTATCAAAGATAGCATTATGGAGCTTGCACTATAGATATGGAATGCTAGGGATAGTAATGATGCAGTTCATTGGAGGAGTGGTGTTTGTCATTGTTGATGAAGATGAAGAATGCTTTTAGTACTTTGGTAAGTTATGGTGGTAATATTACTTTTAGTGGATGGTATCTTGATTAATACACTCTTGATTGATGGTCCCTTCTTGTTAGATAGAAATTTAATGGCCATGGAGAATGTATTTTAGGAGGTTACAGAAGGTAGGAGAGTTCTTGTTAAATGAGTCTGCATAGAGTATCTGATATTAAATTGGGAGATGAGTCAAACTTTAAGCAAGCTTGAAGTGTTACCCCACACTTGACGATCCAAATTGTGTATAGGTTATGATTTAAACATATGAGTATGTGTGCTTACATAGGCTAACTTGTAGTTAGAAAATAGCTCCATTCAATTCTTCTTGTTGTCAATGATGACTGATGAAGTAGGGAAACTTGGGTTGATGAAGGTGGAAAAAATCAATGTTATGAGAAAAGGGATACTTGAGAAAGTTCATAGGGAGATATCAAAAGTAGGATGGACATACTTTGAGTCCAATCCAAGTAGTTTTGTACAGGCATGGTCTCCAATGGCCAAGAAGCAGTTGATGAAATCAGCCACTTGTTCAATGAAGTACCTTTTTTTACCTTGCTTGAATGGTTTGATTGGTTGGCATTGAGTGAAGAACGTGAATAGAAGTACACATGACTCAAGGAGATAGGTCTAGCTAAGGTGAGTCAAGACTCCCTAGGTATGTCTTGTCCTTGATGGGCCTTGAGTGAATGTGAAAAAAGTTAGAAAGAAGTCTTAGGGGCTTAGAGATGAAGTTAGCTGACCAAGGCCATCAGACAACTCTAACTTGAGGAGCCCTAGCTATAGTGTAGTATTTATAAGTGTATATTTCATTTCTCTTTTTCTTTTTGGAATAAATATAGTGTCACACAATTAGGCTTGTAGCCTTACACCCATAAAGTGAATTGGGAAATCCTAGAGATTGGAAGGCTGATGAAGATAGCAAACTTGATTATCAAGATTGAATGATGCACATATGTGTATACAATGAATAATGAGCCAAGACAATCAAAATACAAGCCTTGATGTTGATGCACATGTTGTTGAAGAACAACCACAATTGTTGGTGAAAACTTGCACTCTTGTTGGAGTAAATTACAACTCCTTTCGAGGAAGATAATGGCCGTTTGAAGTGGAAATCAAGGAATATCTTGCTAAAAGAAAGGGCCTTGATGTTGATGGTTCTTTCATTGTTTGTAAGGATCCTTGAGGCTTCAGGCTGATCTTGTGTCTTGATCCTTGAGGCTTCAGGGTGAACTTGGGATGTTCTCGAAGCTTCTATTGTTGATGTCATCTTGAAGCCTTAAGTTTTCATTTCTTGCTACCTATTGTATCATGATTTTCACTTGATGAAGCTTTGAGAGAAACATGGAGTTGATTATGGTTCAAATGAATTGAAAGAATGGAGTGAAATATGAGCTTCTTATCACTTTACCTTGTACCATAGCTTGAAGCTTGTGTCTCCCTTTCATGATAAGTGCTACAATGCTTTCAAGCATTGCACGGTTAGACTCTTGTGGTGTATGGGTTTTATCATGTTGGAATTTGTTTTACACAATCAAGAATAATTGTTGCTTTATGTACGAGTGAAAAATCTTGGGTTATAATACAGGATTGCTTGGTCTTGGAATAAGACATTCATAGAAGTGAGGATTGTATTGAAGAGCTGCAATATCATTCATAAGATATGGTGACATGCCAAGAATAAGATGTAATAAATCATGTCTTTGTTCCACATAGCTTGATGTCTCATATAGCTATGAGCACTCAAAGAGAAGTAGGAGCTACGTAGATCGGATCATCTCATATAGCTATGAGCACTCAAAGAGAAGTAGGAGCTACATAGATCGGATCTTCTTTGCTCTACAAGAGTCATTAGCTAGTTAACTATTTGAGAACTAGAAGCACTGATGGAATACCATTCTCATTCAAATGTGTTGTGTCCTTTTGTTTATCATTCTAGCTCTTCTACTTCCTTTAGGTTGTGTTGATGAGTTGTGCATGAAAAGATGGAATCAATAAGATATGCTTAGCTAAGTGTTTAGAGCTTGTCCACAATCAATGGGTATCATGTGTAGATGTGTCTGTGCACTTTCCATGCCATCGATGAAATGAGAAGTGGTTCATGCTCCTTCGATAGAAGACCAATGTCGATTTAAGTGTATACTCAAGAAAATGACATTATCATATCCTTAATCTCCTTAATATACTTATTCATTGGTTGATTCCCTTTCTGTGCCATTCTTTGAATATCCCCATAATAGCTCTCTTGATCATCTTAGGCTTTAAGTTCACTAAAGGTTTTAGTCAAGAAGAGCATGGCTTTAGAACTTGTTGGGTTGATTATGCTCTTTATTTTAGAGCTTTTACCCTTTATTGTTGAGCCATTGGGGGCTTTTTCTTACCTGGGTTATTGGGTTTGGTCACATTTAGGGGACTACAACTATTTGAGCTCTACTTCGGATTTGAAAGTAGTAGCTATAGATTCAATGGGTTCAGTAGTCAAGGATGACTACTTACTTGGATCCTTGGATTGATTAGATGTAGTCTCAAGCTTAGAGGCTTGAAGTGTGATTTTGACAATGCTCTTAGATGGCCATTTCTAGGCCTTTGGTGTTTCCTTGTGTTTCCCTTTAGGATCCATTATCTTTGTTTGAGGTGGTGGTATGGGGTTGTTGTTGTTGTGTTTTCCATTTTAACTTGGGTGACAAATATCCTTTTAGATATTGGGACGGTTGCCTTGGACTATTTCTTGTTTTCATTGGATGGTTTTATCACTTTCCTCCTTTGACTTTCTCTTGCGAACTAAGCAATGTCACAAGGATACTATTGTTTCATTTTCTCCTTTCAAGTTGATGGTTTCTTAGAGACCTTTAATTTCTCTTGTGGATTGGCAACTCATCACGCTTTTGTACTTCAACAATTATAGGCATTAGTTCTTCTCTTAATAGGCAAGAATTGGCTCTTTTATCTCTAATTTGTCAAAGAGACTCTACAATTGGCTTGGCTCTTGGTTTAGATTTGGGTTTAGTTTTTTTCCTATATAATAAACTTATTAGAGCTTTGGGGACCCATCATGGCTTTGATCTAACTCTTTATTAATGCTTATGATTGTAAGCCCTTGGAATCTTATTCCTTCTTGATGAAACCCTATTGTTGGTCATCTTGGGAGTTGTTGTCTTGTCCTTGGTGATGATTACTATAAACTGAGAAAATAGGGAGCAAGCAACACAATACATCGAGCATGAATGGATTGACTATGTACATGAATTAATACAAGGTAGACTATTTTTGTACTATAATTTTATTAAGAAGAGCACTTACTCCCCTATACTTGCCATTGAACTAAACAGACTAGTCTAAGTTAAATAACACAAACTCATGCCATAATTTTAAGGACACTATCCTAGCCAAAATTAGAAAGAGACTATCTTGGCCTACTAAGCCAAAACTTACATTGAAAAACTATGTACATATGAGACTTGATGCAATATTTACTATTTTCATGCTATACTTTATTTGAGAAGAGTGTCTTGTCAAGACCAAACACACCAACGTGCACTAATTAACAAATATTTGTGCCAAAAATTAGAAGGACACCATTCTTGCTAAAATGAGGAAGAGACTATTCTCCCCTACCAAGCTAGAACTCACATCCAAATACTAAGTGTATGAAATGCAAAATAGTATAGTCAAGGCTTTTCCTTTAAAGTCAATTAGTAAGGCCAACAAGAACCAAAATGTGAAATACATCACCATATCCTCCAAACCCAAACTTCACTTCTAAATACAAACCATCATGTAGACACTAGTCATAGAGGGTACATTGTGACTCTTCGATAGTGCTTGGGTGATGTCCAACTTTGTTAAAGTTGCTTGATGCGCATATTTATGTATTGAGGGATCCAATCCAAGAACCCTAATGAACAAAAAATATATATGCACACAAGGCATATAGGTCTTTCTCTTTGATTCTCATAGAGAAAATTGTGGTAAAAGCACCTTGGAAACTCACACAGGTTCACAGATAATGCAATCTACATAGGTACACAACAAATGCAATTCCTCTCTTCTTTGATTCCGCTATTGCAACCTTAAAAAAGTGGGACTCACCATGGATGATTGCAATCTCACAAATAAATTTTCCTTGCAAAAGACAATTATAGTCAATGCACTCTTTCATTATTTACCTTGCTTAGTCTCTCTTCACCCAGTAAGATGACCATCTCCTCCACTCATTAGCACACCTTGAAAGGTGTTTAAAAATTTGGCACATTATGTGCCATACCCTTTGAAAAAAATCTCAAGGAAACCAATTAGATGTCTTATCTATAGTTAAACACATCATGTTAGCTACTTTCCACACAAATGGTGCTAGGCATAGCTCTATGTGGCTATGCTGAAATGTGGAAAAGACAGGTGTGGAAAAGAGGATCTTTATTGTATATTAGGTAGAAAACCCTAAATTACAAAAAGATCCTTAGTATGCAAAGCATAGTTCCCTCTCCCCCCCCCTCCCCCACTTTATTTTTAGAAAAAGGAGTCAATTCCACATCTAAAGTAAGGGAATAATTGTCAAAAATGGAGGCATAGATGTATAACATGCTCTACCTATTTAAAATAGTATTCATGAGATATTTTTCATGCAGAAAAAATTACAATGAGACGTTATAAAGTGAGGAAAACAATATGTGTGTGTGAGGGAGAGCAAGACTATTTGGAGAAGCTCTTTTTCAACTCTTGTAACATTTTCTTCTTCTTCTCTTTATTCACAACCAGTTGGAGCATACATGGATCAAGTTGAAGCCATGTAGTAGGTGGATTGAGAGGCAACACTTGGATTGTGGAGCCACTTGCAAGCCCATCGAGTGATGAGGACTATAATGTGATAAGTAAATAGGTGAGCTTGCAAATCTAGTCATGCATTTGTTTTCTTGGTAGATCTACAAGTGCTTGGTTGGATAGAGGAGTGTTTGTAGTTGAGAGACAGTGTAGGGGTATATGTATGTTTAGGTGGTACAGTAGCTAGATATTTTTGGAGTGCTAACAAGGGGGTTAGTTTCATGGTAGCTAGTGAATTTTGGAGAAGAGAAAGGCTCTTTTTCCTATGGAAAAACAATAGTTTAATAATACAGAATGAAAATTTAAGCAACAATATAATTTTACAAAAGGAGAAAAACAATTTTATTATATATGAAAATCTATAAGGAAATATATAGTGAGTGTAGAAATTGTTGAAAGTTCAAAGTAATAGTATGTGATACTAGGAAGCAAACATGGGCCAGGATCATGAAGCCATAGTGATGTGCAACCCAAGTGAGACATAGGAGACGTGCACAATGGAATAGCAAGGAGGGCGAAAGGAATGCAGAGAAAAACATCCTAAATAAATTATAGAATGCTCCTAAGAGTTCATCCAAAGGCTAGAAGAGATCTCCACTATACTCTCCTATCCCATTCAAGTCACTAGTATCAATTCCATCATCCACCGACAATGATTCCGATACACCTCCACCCTCTAATAAAGAGAATGAAAATAATACAAAATCTCAACCAAATTTGGCTAGTATTAAAAAGAAGTAGAAGCACACCATGGCAAATTCCAACACTCCAAATACAATGGTATTAAATTCATTGTGTTTTAAATTATAATTGCATGATTATACATCATCTGTTGACAATGATTCTGATACACCTCCACCCTCTAATAAAAAGAATGAAAATAATACAAAATCTCAACCAAAATTGGCTAGTATTAAAAAGAAGTAGAAGCACACCATGGCAAATTCCAACGCTCCAAATATAATGGTATTAAATTCATTGTGTTTTAAATTGCATGGATGTTGTTGCATACATGCATGTTGCTTTTAGCATGTCTACTTGTAAATTGATATGTTCCATGCATTTTTTATCGTGTTTTTATCATTACTTTATTATTACATTGTGCTCATGGATTGTTCTCCCCAAATTTTGTAGGGGAACTTGCGTTGGTGTCTACTACATGTGTCATTTGAGAGGAAGTTGGTCTTTTGTCTACTAACAAAATCCCATGCACTTGAGGTGTATGACCTTCTTAACTCAAGGAAGGATGCTTCAATGCTTTATCAAGGCATATTTGACACCCTTTAATTGATTGGCCTCCTTCAACGAGGTGCCAAAGAGGGGAAGCGAGGTGAAATGCAAGGATATAAAGGGAAAGTTTTGGCCTAAATTCTACACATTACTCATATGTATTTATCAAGAGCCACTAGGAAACTTTGGTATGGAGGTCACAAGAACATTTGCCAAAGATTTTTATATAAGCATCTAAAGGGGCCACTTGGACACAATAGTCATGAGAAGAAGGTAGAAATGTTGTCTGCTTTATTATAAGATGTGTTGATAATAGCTAGTTTCTCCCCTGCATCACCTTCATGACAATAATGTATTCCTTACCTCCATGTATACATGCATCAAGCTCCTTTGTCATACTATCTTTTGAATGCTCTTGGGCATTTTCTTCCTCTATCTTCTTCTTTTGTGCAGGCTTAGGTTTATGTAGACATGATTAGTAAGACACAAATCACCAATCACTAGAGGAGTGGAAATAATATAATAATAAGTAGCTATCAATAGTAGCTACTAGTCCCCCCAAAGTAGCTAGTTTGATACTATCATCTACCAGCCTGGGACTCATACCTACTAGTAGCTACAAGTCTACCAGTTTGGGACTTGTAGCTTCTAGTTTGATATTGGTAACTACCAGCCTACTAGATCAGGATGGTTTGGGATTGGTAGCTACTAGTCTATCAATATAGGGTTGGCATCAAATATGGTAGCTAGCAGATAACTACTAGTTCCAAACTGGTAAAACTAGTTATGGCTATGATAGCTATCAATCTAGACTAAGAGCCATTAGTTCTAGTGATAGCTACTACTACAAGCATGTAGCTACCAACTAGCTACAAGTCTAGCAAGGGTACCAACTAGATACCAAGATAAGGAGCCCCACTGACTAGTAGCTACTAGGCTAGGATTGGTAGCTACCAACTAGCTACAAGTCTAGTAATGGTAGACTTCCTAGAAAATGGCAACTATGAGACCCCTAGACTAGTAGTTGCTAGTCCTAGAACGGTAACTACCACTTCAAGATCTCTCATTATCATGGATAAAAGATACTTATAACTTAGAAAGCACACTTGACTTGATGCCTTTTTCAACATCACAATCCTTGAAGAGCGTGGAAGATGGTATTGTTTGTGCATCATTACTCTCTAGGATAAATGATGACCACATTATGTGAGATATTAGCAACATGATAGTGGTAGATACTAGTAGGATAGTGGTAGCTATTGGTGTGATAGTGGTAGCCACCAGTAAACCTCTAGAAGGTTTAACTACTTATAGTCCATGATGTGTTAGAGTCATCAAAATATTGAAGATTTTTTAGTGTAATTTTCAAGACCTTTACACTATGGTTCATGGTCGATATCACCAATTTGAAGCTAGAAGCCTTAAGCTCTTACATTACCTCATGCGTTACAATCAATAGGTGTCAAAGCTTAAGAACTTCATCATTACATCATGGTTTAGAGTCCTCACAACTTTGAAGCTTCATGATATTAAAACAGGTACTTGAAAACATCAAAGTCCTCACATACAGTATTGTTTAGAGACATCAAAATTTTGAAGATGTATAATATTGACTATACAATAGTTTAGATCATTGTTTTGAATATATCAAGATTTAGGATTTTTAGCCAAAGTGCTCTAACAACCACACATTCTTGATAATACTAATCTCAATATCTATATTTTGCTCCAAGAGTGAGGTTATTGAAAAAATCTTACAAATTTTTTTTGTTAAGCCAATTGTTGAGCCGACTAGAGATAGTATTATAAGAACTTGCCACATAATTCGGTTTGTGTGTACTAGTAGCTACCTTTGTTCTACTAGTAGATGCTCTCTTCTAGTTAACAAAAGTGGAGTTTTCTTGAAGTTTGATTTTCTTTGATAACTATCAGTATAAACTTTGTCTTCATAATGGGAGGTATCTTAAAGCTACCAATATCCTACTTTTTTTCCCAATAATGTTATTAAACTAACATTTTAAATTCTCTTTTAAAACATAAATTCATAATAAAGTAAAATTAAAAATGTGATCTTATGTTCAATATAGAGGCAGGATAATAAAAGCCTTAAGCAAATAAACTTTTATGAACTTCATTCACGATGATAGCATGGATACTTAGGAGCCATGTAGAAATCAATGTTGACTAGATAGAGCAATGGTATACATTAAAAAAAAGGAGTGTTGTTATAAAAAGCCTCATATACTTCTAGGGATAGTAGGAACTTTCTACCTCACATCCTACTTTCTTCATTGGAAACTTGATAGCTCTAACAAGGTGGGATTGCAAGGTAACTTTAAGCTTTGATTGTAAGAGCTTGAATTCATAGGCATTTCCTTGTGCTTACTGGTACCAAACTCTCTTGACAACTCATATGCCTATAGTACAAATACTCTCCCATGCATCTTTAAGAAAAGTCTCGATCCTTGTGTTTTCCTTTGTGCATTTCAAGGTGTAAAAATCCACAAGCTCTTCATTACATGTGGAACTATACTTGCAAAATTAACACCAACACAAAGTGCATTAGTCAAAGCATCATGATGTCCTTCATACATTGGATCTTCTATCTTATCATCATCCACATCATCTGAAGGTTTCAAGATAACATACGTCCATGATGGTGAAATATTTTCTTTTTAAAACACTTCCTTCAAAGGCCTTGCATGTAAGCATTACAAAAGCATGAAAGTTTCCTATACCTTGGAGCCTTTCCATTTGCTAAGGAGTAGCTAAAAATAAAATGTAATCCGCATGCATTGAGCATAGGTTTATAATCCAATGACATGTTTCCATTCACATCACCTTCCTTAACCTCCCAAAACACTCAAGTAACTAGTTGTGGGAGCTTTCGCTCAACCGCCAAGACCCACGGACCGCTTATTGTTCAAGCATTCCAAGCCAAGCACTAATGGCTACCTCTCACATCGCCAACGCGCCATCCATATCTACGGGTGTAATGAGCTTACCTCCATGCTGATCGAGTTACCTCCTCTCCCGCGCTCCACCCTCCAAGCTCCATCCTCAAGCTCCACGCTCCAAGCTCCATCGCCGCGAGCAAGACAAGAGAAGAGGAGAGAAGAGTAGAAGAGAGGAGAAGATGGAGAGCTTCTTCTCCCCGGTCCCTCACCCTCACACACTCACTCCCTCACACTCTCACACTCCCTCTCTCAAGCACAAGCTCAAGCAAGCAAGAAGAAGAAGAAGAAGAAGAAGAGGAGACCCACTTTTGGCCACACACAAGAATGAGCTTCTCATTCACTTTTCAACTTTATAAACAAAACCCTAAATCCCTTTTGGGCGGTCATCCCCTTATCCCCTTTTTTACATGGCCGGTCGTGGCCTAGGCCCTTTTTCCCATTGCCCTTCTATCTTCCTAGCTTCCTTCCTACCGCCCATCTACCTTTACAAATTGCACGAGTAAGAGTCCGGTGCTCTTTAAATTAAACCATGATGCGCTTGGACTCTTTTACAAAAGTATTGACTCACGCTTTTTCTTGTGCGCCTTTTTCCTTTATTTAGGACTTTTCTGCATTTCTTGTGCTTCCATATTTTTCTTGGCACGCCTTCGTCTTCCGTTTCACTTTTGCCTTGGCCTTTGTCTTCTGCTTTAGCTTTTCCAGATTTTCCACCTTGTTCATCTAACGGTTAACATTACCCCCTCCTAGATGAGTGCCAGTCCCATGGCACTCACTGTCGTAGGTAGCAGGCTTTAGCATGCACCGAAGACGTGGATGGCAAGGACGCCTGTGGTTTCCCTGAAGGAGTGTTGGTGGTGGTGTGGAAGGTCCTTGGGGGCACGTTGGTGGCCAAGGTGGCTGGTGGAAGGGTTGTTGGAGTTGGTGGTAGGGATGTTCTTTGTTGGGGATTGAATTGATGGCCAACACAAGTGCTGGTTTGTTGGGGATTCTGCACATGACGATTCTTTGCGGGCTTGCAGGATGATAAGGGATAAGCATTTAGAGTTGGGTGTCGATAAAGAGAAAACGACATTGTCGTTGGAGTCTTCAATACCTGCAATTCGAAAACCTCTCATAAGTGGTCTCTCCCTAGGGATAGTGCTAGTTTTCTCTATCGTGCACAAGACATAGTTCAATTAGTTTGGGAGACAGGTCAAACTCTAAGCAAGCTGAGAGTATTGTCCTGCACTTGAGGACCCAAACTGTGTATATATTTCGATGCAGATATTATATGAGTGCTCATGCATACTTAGATATTACGTAGTTAGAAGACCGCGGGCGGGTTTCTTGTAACAATGTGTGGTGAAGTAAAGTTGTCTATGTGGAGAAGAAGTACGCGTAAAGGTGTATGAGACAGCCTTTGCGTTGTGACTGCACGATGTAGCATAATTACACACAGGGACACTGCACTTTTGGTATAGCTGGGAGCTATTGGACTTGCTTGATGAGGGCGGTGTACATTTCATGGCCATTCGTGTGGTGCTTACCACGATTGATTGCAATGGTATTAAGGTAGAGTGCAAGAGGGAATCAGGTGAATAGGTTAGGGTGACAGGTCTAACCATAGATGAGGCAAGCTCCCTAGGTATGTCCTACCCTTGATGCGCCCTGAACAATTGTGGGTGATGCTAAAGGGCTAGGGGACTAGGGACGAAGCCAGCCGACCAAGGTCACTGGACGTACCTAATTTGAGGACCCCTAGGTATTGTGGGTGCTTCGTATCTTTTCATTACATTTCTTTTCTTTTGTTTTGTTTTCTTTTTCTTTTTCTTTTTTGGGACTTGCCTGAGTACCACCATTGCAATATGTTGAGGCTATCAGCCTTTCCATGGGTTGGAAAATGTCGAGCTTCGAAGGCTCAGGAAATGGATATTGCATCGATGATTGTGCCCTAGCCTCGTTGTTAGAGCACCAGTTGTTGAGATGGGGAGATACACTTGAGATTTTGCAAACCTCTTTGTGACACGCAATGTTGGTACAATTGAAGTAACGACTGCCGTGAGCCAAATTCAGAGCTTGACCCAGAAAGAGAGCATAGCCCATGACTATGCTTTGGGCCATGCGATGTGGGCACTCGCACGGGTGATTTTGCTTTCGGCAGCATGGCTTTGTTGCAGCTCTTTGTGGGGTTGGTGGTCTTGCGGTGCTTGGGCATTGAACATTTTGGCACGACGGCTTGCGTCATCCTACGTCCACTTGTCACTTCATGAGAGTATATGCCAGTCGCATATATCAAGTACAACAAATAGATGCCATCATGTTAAGATATTATTTTATCAAAATCCTATGATGCTGATTGCAATGCATATTCTGGTGCTTGTTAAAGACGTGGCATATATTAGCAATATGTAAGGAAAGTGTGTACAGGTGGGGAGCTTGCCCCTTTAACCATTTAAAGACAAAAAGTTATGGCAGGATGGCCTTTGTTAAGTTGCTTATATATCATAGGGGCTACTCGATTTGCACAAGGTGGGGTGAGTCCGGGTGGTCAGGCGACTGAGGCTCTGCTCGTGAGGGGCTCTTGTGAGGTTGGGCAGGGAAGATGTCGGTCGGGACCTGAATGGTGTAGTCCTTGGCCGCAACCATTTTCAAAATGCTTTTGAACAATGCATCAAATTCTTCCTTGTCTCGAGCTGCCTTCTCCGCTTTCGAGCACCTGGTGCCCAAGTGTATGTTGGGGGCCCGCACAACCGGTGTTGCCATGCCTTGTGTGCTCCCTTGAGCTGCTATTCCCCTGGCCTGGGGATTTTTCGGCCTACGTTCGGGGCGGTGTCGCTTGGGACCTCGTTTCTTTGCATACCTTTTGAGGCTAGGCACATAGGGTTCCGGCGGAGGAGCTTGTGCGGCATGCTCCCTTCGACGGCAAAGAGCATATTTGCAATCCAACTGCACCGGGTACTGCATGTCGGCTACCGTAGGGGGACCCGCAAAATGCGAACCAAGGATTAGGCCTTGAGGCAGGATAAAATTATTCGCATGGAAGGGATTATACAGTGGGCTATCAAGCGCATATGATGAGGAGGGGAGAGGTGAGGCATGCAATGTTTGTTGTAGAGGGATGGCCCCCATGATGATGTTCGTTTTGCCTCCAGCCATTAGCAGATCTTGGCTCATACTAAGTTACGTGGACTGGTTTTCATGAAGTGGGGCAAGGCTTATCCTTGGAAGGATAGACGGAAAGGGGAAAGGGTATATAGAAAGGGACGGTACCCCGTCTACACCATCACAGTTATTGGTCAAGGCTTCCTATGGCGGTAATGAGGGTTGCATGCCCTCCCGTTGGGGGTGGGAATGGTCACACAACTTCTAAATGTGTGATGATTTGAGGACCTGAGGAGCTTAGAATATCAAACCCAACTCTTCTCCCTGCGCTTGACTATCATTGCTCGTGTGTGTTGATATTGTCTATACAGGGTCACAAAAATCATTGTTTATTTATATACATATTTACGAATCCATGTCACTTCACGAGGATAAAAACCAATTTTAGAACTCAGGATTGTACTGGAGTGTGGCACATTCATCCAGTACTCGTGGCAGCCTTCTTAATAACATCAGGTATTTTGCAATGTCAAGTATCATGGTACCTTGTCCGAGTCTACTTGCAACATGTAGCTCCTCCTCAGTGAGAACCTTATCAGCCAAAGAGTTTTCTTGGCTAGTTTCAGCTAAGTCTGTACCTCGAATGGCAGTTAGCACTCGAAAGATAGTTGGCACCACATAGGTTGGGTCTCTTTGAGACCACTATTTGGCCGATCGCTCCTCTGAGACTGTCATAATCTGGGCTCCTAGTTCGGCCATTGCAACACAATTTTCAAACCAACATTTTTCAAATTGACTTCGACCCTCTGATTGTCGCTTTAGTTGCTCTATCTCTAATAGATTTGGTTGGTAGAGCACATCATTGAATGTTACAGTTAAGCGTAGTTCATCGACTTCCTCATCAGAGATGAGTCGCATGCATTCATGCAAGAGCCTGTCATAGTGCTCGTTAAGATGTTCTTGCTCTTCCCAAGATAGGGAAAATGACAAGTATTCTCCAAGCTACTCCTTAGGGAATGCACCCATATCCGCAAGGACGTAGACATGTGTGAACACTTTGAGCTTAGCATCCAACTTAGTTAAGCATTCAGCAACACTTCTATGTTCAATGAGGGCTTGCTCGGTTGCTATCTCATGCAAGGTTCTAGGATTTTCCCTAGGCTTTAGCATAGCTGGGGGCTCAGATCTAGATGAGTAAGATTGGTCAACACTAGGATCACTTACGCTCTTGGGGTTTGTGCATTTTTCCTGAGGTTTTACTGCTATTTTGTCATGGTTCTCCTCAGATGTGACTAGTATAAATTTGTCACCCTATTGTGACAGCGTTGTATCCACTCTTGATTGGTCAATGCGAGTTATGTTGTCAGTGGATTGAATGTTACAAGCAACCGTTGATGGTAACGACTCCTTTGATTTTTCAGAGCACACAGATGTGTCTGAGGTTTCACTTCTATTAGGAGAGACATCAATGGGTTCATTGGTGGATGGACTCAATGCTTTATCCCTCAGCTCTCCAGCGCTCTTGGTCTCAATATTCTTGGGGTCCACAACCACCTATAACTGCTGTTGTTTTCGCTGTTTTCTCCTATTTTTCTTGGTCAGTGAAGGTGCATAACTTAATGACTCAGGACCCTGAACTAGGTCAGCCGCCGTTGATGTGCTTGGTTGGGCCTCAGCTTTGCCCTTCATAGTTGCACCCCGTTGGATAGCCTTGCTAGGTTGAGAGGATACAACTACCTCTCTTTTTGGAGAGTCTAGCTCTTCAGTCAATTCCCTTCTGTTTAACTCCTCCAGCGTAGGCTTTATGCGCTTTGGAAGTGCTGGAATTTTCAAGAATGCTGGTTGCAGCACCTCCTCCCCAGGTGAACTACTAAGGACACGCTCCGCAAGGGGTGTTGTCATGGCCAAAGGCTGTGACTGTTGTGATCCCTGATTGGAAGTAGTAGCGGCTAGTCTAGTGGGCTGGCTACCCTTGGTGGATTGCGGTGTCAAGTCCCTACGGTGATCGAAAGTGGCCGTGTCTTTTGTTGCCCTTTGAGCATTCATCTGTGTAGATCGAGCATGAGTTGATCTAGTCACATTAGGTTGCTCAGGCACATCCTTGGGTCGAGAGCTACGGATGGTGTCGTGTCCCACCTCTTGGACATTTGGAAGCTTAAATGGAGATAGATATTGGGATTGAGCAGCCACCCTTGACGACTGCTGTTGTGCTTCCTGTGTCTGTTTGGGAAAAGAGGGTGTAGGAGATCTAGGACTCTTAGGTGGATGTGGCACTGGCTGAATGATTTGCTCGAGGCTATTAGACGATTGTGCCATTTTCTTTGTTGAGCAATCAACCTTCTCACGAGCAGCGTTGTGCCTCTGGTGCTCCTTATCCTCTTGGGAAGTCAAAAGCTCCTTGAGCACTAGTGGTCTTTGTGCACGCTCAATGGTTACATATGACATCTGCTTATTAAGCATGCTAGGCTGAGGCTCTTTCTTTCGAACACTCATGTTTGGTTTCTTGCCTCAAGACCTGGAGTTTCTCTTAGAGTTTCTCCTATGCTTTGTTGCTTTTGATGCAATCTAGCCGTCAGCTGATAGAGGTGGTTTAGCAGGGGTTTTGGTACCCAAATCCATCAGTTTTCTGCATAATACCCTTGAGCACGTAGCAACGCTTTGGATATCCATCTCGGCATTGTATTGGCTCTCCATCGATGCCTTCGTCTATAAGGCTTGGGATTCTTTTGGGGTCTTCTACAATATTTGTAAGTCCAAAGCCCGTCCTTGGCATTGTCTCTTGACCTTGTTTCAGGCATGGACTCACTCACTGGTTCTCGTTGTTCGACCTGTGCTTGCATCAACTCTTCCAACAAGTCCTTGCTCTCGTTAGCAAGCCTGACTGTTATGTCAGTACCCTCCTTGCCTTTCCCTCGAGGTTCGATGAGGTCACCCTTGCTAAAGGTTGTGACTATCCTCACAATCGGTAGTGTCAGGTGTATCCTCTGTGCTACATAGTTGGCCTCACACTTGGTCACCCTTTTGAAGGGTCTTCCTAGGAGGGTTTCCTTCCCGTACTTAGCACTATTTGGAGGAACATGAAATAGGGTAGGCAAGCTTTCAGTTTCAATTGTTGCAAGGATTTTACACTTCCCTATGAGTGCGTGTGGGTGTCCCTCGTAAGGGCTAACAGTTGCATTAGTCGGTGTGAGCTCTGGTTGGCCTAGTGGGTCCATGATTCATAGGTCAAGATATTAAAATCTGCTCCTTCATCAATCAGAGCATCGATAGTATGCTCTCTTTTCGCAGTGAGTTTGACCCTAAGATAAGCCAGAGGTACTATGTCTTCGTCTTCCGGGTCTTGGCTTGTAAATTTAAACCTTCTAACAAATGCCCTTGAGTAACCAACTGCACGACCAGATGTGGATTCTCCACTGATGTCTTGGAACATCAGTGTAGTGCTATTCAAGGAGCATCTATCATCAGGACTGTCATATCTAGTCATTCTCGTTGTTGTAGCTTGATGTTGTTGCTTTCCACTTTGACCAGATGAAGTCCGAATGCAACACGTATGTGTTTTTGCAGTGTGGCCTTTTTGCCGTTGTTGGCTAGATTGGCCCATTGAGGTTCTAGGGTCTCTGTTTGTCTTTGTTCGGGTATGGGCTTTTGGTTACTCTTTTGCAAGTGAGGATCCATGCTCGTGTAGAGCCATTACTACATTAGGGTCTATTTTGGAGGACCTATCACGGCACGTGTTTCCTCTTTGACCTACTCGGGGGAAGTGCGGAGGGGGTAGAGCCCCCTCTGCGGGGGTCTGAGGGGGGGGGGGGGGGGGGGGGCAGTCCCCCCCGGCCCACAAGGCCATTACGGTAAACACCATGCGCAATTTAGAGGACCGTTTATAGCCAAATTTTGAACTACCTGCTCTAAGTTTTAGCCCAGTGATCGGTCTATGATATGGTTTCGACTCTATA
Organism: Lygodium microphyllum; assembly: GCF_053477565.2. Lineage (NCBI taxonomy): Eukaryota > Viridiplantae > Streptophyta > Polypodiopsida > Schizaeales > Lygodiaceae > Lygodium > Lygodium microphyllum. The sequence goes on along the minus strand of NC_141153.1, from coordinate 29,809,563 downwards.
TGGTCTCTTGGTCAGTTTCACTATCTTCAGGTTAAAATTCGAAAAAATCTAAATTCGACCCAACAAGTCCAAATTGTAGGGGCCGAGTGCCCGATTCGGCCTGTCCGAGGGCCGAGTTGAAGGGACAAATGTAACTGATCCGAATGTCAAATTCGGCCAGTCCGAGTCTGGTTGTCTGAGGGCTGAGTCAGGGGCCGAGTCAAGTGGGCCAAGTCGGCAGGGCCGAGGGCCGAATTTCAAAGTTGGTTCGAATGGTCAACTCGGAAGGGTCGAGCGGTGGGTGTTCGAGTGGTAGTGGGCCGAATGGTCTGAGGGCCGAGTGGGCCGAGGGCCAAGTCAAGTGGTCCAAGGGCCGAGTGGCCGAGGGCCGAGTCGAGTGGTCCGAGGACCAGTTCTAGGACTCGGCCCAGAATCGCCGTCACTTGAACATGCCAAGCGCGGCGCATTTTTTCGCCGGACTTCACGAAATTCACTGCGTCGAGCGTTGGAGGCCTTCCCCCTGGTCAAGTAGCTCCAGATCCACCCTACTCATGTAGGGGAAGGTGTAGAATTACCTAGGCTGGGAAAATATCTCCCGAATGACAAGATCAAAGTGGATCCACTCAATGAAGCTTTCTTCTTCTCTCCTGCTCTCCTGAAACCCTACAATGCACAATGTGGCCTTTCTTGCCACTCTTGGCCCCTTATCACCCTGTCCAAGCTTGCACTCATCTCAACATTGCCTCCCTTACTAATATTTAACCCAAAATTTCATTTCTTTCCCTTCTTTTCCCTGTTTCAACCTGTTATACAGCAACAGAAAACCCTACTGTTTGCTCCAATTTTTGCTCCTATCCTTCCTAAATGCAAGAAAAAATTATAAGAAAAATACCTACACTACTCCATCATGCTTTCCTTGAAACGGCTATTAAAAGAGAATTAGTCTTAGAAATGATTGATGGGATGCCAATGATACCAAAGTTGAGTGTGGTGTTGAGAACTTATATAAGAAAGTCACTCCTCTTCTCCAATGAAACAGGCAATCATTTTTGTGTTGTTGCGGCTAAGGTTGTCATTTGTGATGAAATTGTATGTTTTTCTAATCTTTTGCATTCTCAGAGGACTCAATGGACCATGGATATAGCCAAGAAAAACATGAAAGATTCAATCTCTAGACTCCTTGAAGCATTACCAAAGTTAAATGATAAAACAAAAAAGTGTTACCCTTAGTTTAATAGCATCTTAATTTTGATTTCATTAGCCCATGTACAAGAGCCACATGTTTCCAAATTGTCTAGTATTGGTTCCAAAAGTTGATTGAATGTAGTTATTTAGATGAGACTTAGAGGCCCATTAGAGTGGTAGTTTGTATACTTTGATCATGTTCACCATACTTATAGGTAGACCACCATGAGTGCTCATGTGTATCATGCATGTGCTAGATTGTTGCTTACTACCGCCATAAGTGAGTTCAAGGTTAAAAATACTAATGATCAAGTCCTTTTTTGGACTTTGGTGAATGAATAGATGGCTTAGTGTGAGTTTTTAGGAGGTTAGTTTACTGGGTTCATGGTTTATAAGGCTTAGGCAAATTGATTGGCAGTATACGATGTTTTCAACAAGGGACAAATAATAATAATGCACTACAAGGAGAAGAGGTTATGTTTCTTCAATTGGGAGAAGAGTATGTTGGAGCACATAAAACAACGAATGAAACCACAATTTTAAGAGGAGCATGAGGATCTATACCATCAATGAAGGGATCCACCAAGTGAAGTCTCCACTCATGTAGCAAATGACAATCCCATTAACTTTTAGAGATTAGGTCATGCACATGAGGACAAATTGTACTCGTTTGACACCTAGCTTTCTTTTTCCACAATCCAAAGTGGATGCTTACTAAAGGAGATGGATATCACTTTCTCCCCACAACCAACCTTTTTAAGTGTAAGCATGCATCTATGAGGGCATCTCTTGGATATGCTTAGCAAGTTAACTTGTACTCATTGTAAAGCATATTTGATGGGAAGACATGAGGGCTTTGGACCAAGTCTTAGAAATATATATGATAGGTTTATGGCTAAGGATGAGGGAGTACTAGCTAGAAAGCATTTGGTGGATCTAACATCAATAATGCAAGAGGAACAACATTGAATAAATAACTAAGCTAGAAGTATTCCTAAAGAGACTTATGTGGATGTGAAGGAATGGTACTTGTGAGCAATAGCAAATTTCAATCCAATTTAAGGGTGTGCCTACACCATGCTTCAAGGTCCAAAGAGACTGTGAGGATAAGGAGATTTGACAAACATTTGGTTTTGCTCCTCAAATGTAGTTCACTTAGTGAGGATTCATGCATGTTATGGCTAGAAACCATCATGTTCATGCTCTCCTTCCTCCTTGTTGAGGAAGGCCTCCTCTTCTCAGTGATAGTTGTAATCCATTCCCATCAAAAATCTTGGTTGTAATTAAGGTTAGAGCTACTACCATAGGTTTATACCCCCTACTCTCTTTGTTTGAAGGGCATCTATAAGATCCAGATTGATTTCATATCTATAGCTCCACATTCTTATTAACCCCAACACATCACTTTTCTCTCTGTTTGTTTAATGCATTCTTTTTTTGCAAGTGACATCAAATTGCCATTACCTCTTAGACATGCACTCTATGATTCATGCATTTGAACTACTATGTCAGCCCATCATATAGTCATTATCTCATAAACATGTACTTTGTGCTTCATGCCTTTGAATTGTTGTGTTAGCCCATCCTGGTTTAGTAACAATAAATGACATCTCTACTTTTAACACATCAGACGCTATGCATATTGTTTAGGTTATCCAATTAATGTTTATGTTTACTTTATAATAATTTTTTCTAAAAATGGAAAGCCCTTGATTTGACTATGAATAATGTGTCTATTGCATAACTGATATGTATGATGTCATATATTATGTGTCTATTCATAAACCACTTTTATGTTTGCATTAATGAATTTTTCAAAACTACAAAAACATCTAATTCGGCTATGAAAAATGTGTTTGTTGCACCATTCACAATGTTTGTCTACATGATTTATGTAGATTTTTTAGATCATTATGAGTTTTGCTTACTTGTATTTGTACATTCATGATGGTATAATTCTTCGTGTATATTCCTTTGTGCTTACGAGTTAGTAAAGAATATGCTTGCTTCACTACTCACTATCCTTTTTGTTTAAAATATATTTCTTCTTCATACGATTAAAGGGGGGGTTTCTTTTCTTCAACTGGCCCCGCTACCTAGCTTTCTAAATTTGTAATGAAAAGACCTGTATAAATTTATTGAATCATTGTTTGGTCTTATCGCTTCCAAAATAAAAAATGAGTGCATACCTATATAGTTAGGGTAAGTATGTAAGATGGGTAGCTATCACATTGGCATTTACCCTAACAACCTTTCACTTAAAGGCCAATGTTCCTTTAAGTGAGACAAATGAATGAGGGAATATGTGATGTATAATACATATGAGTTATCCTCACCCAATGTCCATCAACTCCCTGCAATGTGCAAACTCTTTGGAGGGTAGATTCTTGGTGAGAAATTTTGTAGGGTTATCAATATGCACTTTTATAGGCCCAACTTTCTTATTCTCAAGCACTTGACAAATGAAGTGATACCTCGCTCCTATGTGCTTGGTTTTTACATAAAACACAAGATTCTTTGCCAACGTGATGGCACTCTAACTATCATTGTGCAACAATGGTACTTCTTCACCAAGGCCCAACTCTCCCACTAGATGAGTAAGCCATATGGCTTCTTTTCATTCCTTTATGACTGCAATATACTTAGCTTCAATGGTAGATAATGCCACACATTTCTACAAGTGAGATATCCATGAGATTACACCACTATATAAGGTAAAACATATCCTATGGTTGACTTTTTCTTGTCAACATTTCCTACTTAGTTTGCATCTATGTATCCAAGTACACCACTACTACTTCTCCCAAAACATATACACATATCTCTTGTACCACTCAAGTACCTCAAGATACCTTTCATTGCTTCTCAATGCTTCTTGCTAGGATTTGACATATACCTTCTCACTACTCCCACCACAAATGCAATGTCCAAGCTAGTGGCAAGCATATCATACATGAGACTATCCACACATGATGAGTATGGGACCTTGGCCATGGCCTTTAAGCGTGGGATGACACTCTAGGATCGCTTGGAGTTTGACCTATGTTCCAAACCAATAAAGCATGTCATGTGTATGAAAAAGAAGACTAACACTTTCCCTAAGAAGGGAGCACATGAGAGGTTTTCTAGTGCAAGTATAGAAGATCGTGATGACTTTTGTGCCATCATCTATCCATCAACTGTTGCTCATCCACCTACACAATCCACAACCCCATGCTCATGCAAGTTTTATCTAGCCAAAAGGAACCTACAATCAAGAGCACTACCATTGACCATAAGCTCTTCAACAACTTTGTCACCACCACCAATACTTACAACCTGCAACCACCATGTACCAAATGGCATCCCTCGTCAACAAATAGCACTACTTCTCCAAGGTCAAACTCTTGATGTTTCAAGCATTCCACGTCTCCAATGCACATTAAAGTATGCTACCTATGATAATGAGTGCCTGGGATTGGCATTCATCTAGGAGGGGTTAAAAACCACAATGGTGAAAAAGGATTTGAGTCAATCAAAAGCACAATGTGCCACAATCACGTTGCAAATAATTATTATAATTTTTTGGATTGCATTGTGTCATTTTAGGCACTATAATTCACTATGTGCAATCATGATATATTTACATTATTTCTTACAATTGCACACTTATTTTGTAACACTTTACAAGATCATGCAAACTCGCTCTTGGAAAATTTGTTAAGTGTATCGAGGTGAATTGGGAGACCCATTGTCACAAGAGGTTGTAGGTGCTATCTTCTATTCACTTGATGGATCAGTCCAATCAACTTAAAATGCATACATAAAGTGGAAAGACCGATCAAGTCCCAAAAGTGGGATGGGTGCCCAACTTATGGGGGTGGAATCCCAAATCCTAATGTCCATGGATAAAAGTTAAAAAGTGAATGGAAGAGCTCATTAGGATGTGTGCAAACTTGACAACTTCCTTGTCCTTCTTGCTTCCATCCATCTTCTTGGGCAACATGTGAGAGTAAGGGAGGGTAAGAATGTGAGTGAGGAACTTCAAAGAGTGAAGCTTGCCTATTCACTTGCCTTTCTTCTCTTCTTCTTGTTCAATGATGAGAGGGTTGAGAGTGAGGTTATGTGAGAGGAAGTGAGAGGGAGAGAGGGAGAGAGTGAGAGACCATGAGTGGAGAAGCTCTTCTCCATCTTCTTCTTCTCCTTCTTCTTCTCCTTCTTCTTCTCTATCTTCTTCTCTCTCACAAAGCACTCAAGAAATAAATCTAAAGAAAAGAGTGAAGGGAGTGGATCAAGGGAGCATGGCTCATATCATGTGGCTATCATCAAGCCTTCATTAGCATACCGAGGTAAGAAGATGAACCCACTAGAAGCTCCCATTGTTTGCTTTGTTTCTTGCTTGGGAGAGTGAGAGGAGAGGTGAGATGAGAAGAGAGTGTGAGCCATTGTTTGAGAGATGGTTGAGTCCATGAGCATTGTAGCTTCTAAAACAATAGGAGTTATGTCCAAATCTGAAACATCATGTCTGTAGCTTGACAATGTTGATTACTTATATGGATGGAATGGTTTCAATTGATATATAAGTGCACTAGTGCTTGCACAACTAGATATTTGTGTTTTTTTCTGCTTGAGGTGGGTATTATGTTATGGGCACAATGTATAAGTTTTATCTATTTTTTTCAAAAATGAATCTCAATGAATGATTTGAAAAGTACTTCATGCAACATCCTTTGCACTTACAAATATACTTTAAATTTGGGGGTTGAAAGGATATCCTTTTCTTCATCTTAGCAACTTAATCTTCTTATAAGCAACCAATAAGACAAGGGATTCTCCCTTATCATTGTGTAGAAAGTAGGTTGATTCTCCTTTTTCTTCATGAAGACCACCTTTAGCCACTCTGTTTCCTTATAGATAAGGTAAAATTCCTCTCTAGTAGGCTCCTAAGACTTCCAATCAAGCCTACATGTGTCCCATATATTCACTTATTGATAAAATTCATTCACTAGAAATTCTAGGAACAAACCTCTAAGTAGATAGCTTGGCTCTACTACACCCATATTGATTACGAAAGTGAATAATCTTGTTGATTATCCCTCAATACCAATTGGTCCCACCCATTACATTTCTCCACTATTGAAAATGATTTAATTATGCCAAATCCTTGAATAAAAAGCTTTATTATGTCTTAAAGAGCTTGCTCATACAATTTAGATCAGCATGTGTAACCTTAGTCTAATGCAGCTACTCACAGTAAGACTCCATAGCTACTTAGAGTCCATTGTACATTGCAAACCCACTACAAAGAGAAGACAAAACTTTTGGATTTATTCACCAAGGCTTCCAACCTGAGTCCTCCTTTCTAGTTATCATTTGATCCCAAAGCCAATTTTTGGAGTCTTTGAAACTCTATAGATAAGCTTTGAATAGTGCTTCAGTCCTCTTCTAACATGATTGAGAAAGGAAATACAGCACCCACAAACAAAGTGTAGGATGAAAGGAGATTCTTCATCATGACAAATCCTACCATCCAAGCCCATGCCATGACCAAAGCTTTAGTTTAATTCTATGAAAAGGCTAGCTAAACCTTTTTAGATAGAGTAATCCCCAAGCTTGCAAGGAAACCAAGGTATCTCAACATTGGACTAGGTTGTACTATTTAAGAACCCAACTTAGTCAACCATTTGGGAGAGGGATTCTAAGAAAGAAAGAAAAACTTTGCTTATCTTGGACTTACCTTTGAACCAAGGGCCACATAAGAATTAGCATAAATTTCAAATGATTCACCAATGGACTCCTTATTAACTTCAATCAAATTTGAGTAATCATATGCAAACATATGAGAAATAAAAGACTCACCATTAAGAAGATGAGCACCTCTAATAATCTCTTGTTCCATCTTGCCAATCACAAACTACACATAAAATATAATCACACTAAGTTCCACTTTGTCGCAAGGAACATTAGAGGAAATGAATAAATACTTGGATTTATGAATCTTGCAAAAACCATCCAACAAATATGGATTTTATCTATCCATCGAGGACACATTCTCTAAGTACAAATGGTTGTCAATGAAGATATTTGCATGATGTTGGTTCTAGACATATATCAAAAGAGATGGAAGATATATAGTCCCCAGATGTTGATCATCACATCTATTTAGTTCTCAATTGACCCATTACTTAGTCGAGTGACCCATTAGTAGTCCCTATTGGTCCATTACTTTTACCCCATCAATTATTTTAAGATTTGAGTCAAGTAGTTCTACTAACTGTTCCAACTTTTGTTCCTCTCATTCTCATTGAGATTCACCTTTATGGTGGGTATGATATAGTGGTAGCAGGGGGAAGGTAGCATTGGAATTCCTATTATGGCTAAAGTTTCCAAGATTTGATGGCAAGCAAAATATCCAAACACCTATGTCCAACAATCTTAACTCGTGTACAACATCAACCATCTTGGTCGAGTTGATCCAATGTAGTAGGAGGTAATTCTTTGGTATAATCTCCATCAAAAGGGCTTATCTTGGTTAGCAAAGTATGTTGGTATAACCATTTTGCAACTTATGATGCTCTCAAGCAAGCTTTTCTGACCTAGTTTTACCAAAATAAAATAATTGCTCACACCATGGAAAGTTTCAAGGTAATCAAGCAAGTTGATTTAGGACATGGAAATTATGTTATTTGATTCCATACTCTATCACATTGCATTTTAGTAAATAGTCAATCCACATAAGATGTAAAGAATTCTTTTTTTGTGTGAGGAATTAATCAAAATCTATGTATGGCATCAAAAACTTTAGATTTGACTCCCATGACACTTTAAGCTTTATTCATCGAGCTATTCACACAGGTTGCTTCCTAAAGGGTTAGATGGGTAAAAGAGACTCAAATCTCACAAACACAAGATTGGTAGAAGTAGGAAGTTAGAATCCCATGATAGTCAAACAATGAGGTCGAAGATGATAGTAGAAGTGATGATGAGAACTCAAAGAGAAAGCAACAAGGAAGCCTCAAAAGTTTATAAAGAAGGGTAAGGGCCACAGTCCCTTAAAGGGCACTTAGAAATCACCAAAATGCAATAAGTATGGTCTCTTGATAGAGCTAATTGTGTGAACAAGCAATGGTGAAAGATCTACAAAATTCCTACCCATTATACAAATATATCTAAATGTAATTTATGGACCTAGTAATAGTAATGTTAGCAAAGCATACCAATTCTATGATCCTAGCACTATCATTTTGGATGAGTATGTAGATTGGAAAGATCTTGCATGTAATACAATAGAGAAGAATACAAACTTCATACTTATGTGAATTGTCCATATAAAAGAAATACAAGAAGGAGTTAATCTAGATAGTAATGAAGATGAGGATACCATTGAAAAAAGTTCAATGGCTACTCTCATGATGTCTACAAGACAAAGAAACAAACCTCAAAGGCTAAAATACCAAAGAATAGGTGAATCAATCTCTCAGGTCAAAGAATCTAACTTTGCATTGCTCACAAATATTATCTATCATAAGAAACCTACTTGCTAATGAAGATAGCATGTAGAAAACATGATTGAAAGAAGGTTGTGAATGAGGAAATGCATGCTTTGCATAAAAATGAGACTTGGGATTTGTGTGAACTCCCAAAAGTAAATAGAGAAATTGGCTATTAATGGTTTTATAGAATCAAGTAATAAAGAGGGAAATATTGGAAGGTATAAAGCTAAACTAGTTGCATAAGGGTTCTCTCAAAAAGATGGCCTAAATGATGACAAAACATATAATCCAATTGCCAAAATGAATGTACACAAAACCTTCTTGAATGGGATGCTAGAAGAAGACATATACATGGCTCAACCACCTAGTTATACAAAAGCAAGGAAATTAAACACGGTTTGCAAATTAAAGAAAAACCTGTATAGGCTGAAATGTACCCCTAGATCATGGCATGCAAGGTTAATTAGCACTTTATAGTTGATCGTTTCAATAATGTAGATAGTACACTCTACTACAAGGTATGTAAGAATGACATCATATTGGTACTCTTATAAATGACATATTTGGTCTAAAACACATCCCCTCACAATCCCACTACCCTTTTCTTATGAAAAAAACATTAACTAAAGCATTAATTAGCTTTTTTCAACTATGTAATAAAAATATGACCCACTTGATCCTACTATTTAAGGCCTTTGTTCATAACAAACTTGATTACAGCTTATATCATGAGTTGATAATCATAAAGGATTTGGTTACATGTTTAAGGACTTGACTAATCAATTCTTTATATCAAGGTTAGATAAAGCCCCTAATAATGCAGCCTTGATTTGCAAAAAAAATTATTTTACAAAAAGCATTTGATAGAATCAACGGACTTACTAATGTGGGATATACCACCCTTAATAATGAGGATGTGGGCAACTTACTTCTTTCTCTTACCAAATGAATTAAGGATAGTGTCAACTCCTGCCCATCTATCACTCCCCTTCCTTATGGCTTCATATAAAGCACATAAAAAGGATTTTAGATGGCTTACCAATGCCTCCAAATGTATATATCACAAATATATATCCTTTGTGCTTCTTTATTACTCCTATGCAAAGAGGCCATTCAAGAAAAATGAAAAGTTTTCAATTGCCACATATTCCTAGCATCTGGGTTGAAAATCCAAACTTTTTGGATTATTGAATCCTCCTTAGAATTCATCCTCAACTTAGCAAAAAGGATCTTTAGTGCATGCTCGACTGACATCAAGAAATGCTATGAATGTATCTTGTATAAATGCGTCTTCAGCCTTAGAATTATCATTACCACCATCGTAAAATGGTCCTTTAATTAGATCAAACCAAAACTATATATACTTTAATTGATTCCCTACCTATTGGTGTAATGGATCTTGGACCAGTAAAAGATCACTCTCCTTTAACATCGAAGAAATTATCAAGATCAACCATTGGCTCATTGATCACATGTTTATCTAACTTGGACAAAATGTATTTAGGCAAATCTGTGGCATCCCCATGGGTTTCTCATGCTCCCCACTATGGTGTAACCTTTGTCTATTCTACCTTGAGTTGTCAATATTTCAAAAACTCATTAAAACCCAAAGATCGGATTTTCCTTAACATTGTCATCAATGGTGAAAATTAAGACTTTCAAATTTATCCAAAAGAATTCATTCATCTTGATTTTACTGATAACCAATTTCACGTCTTTCCAACTGGTCACTTCATTTCCACAAAAAAAAAAAAAAAAACTCAATATGGAAATATTAATTGGGAAAATTAAGTATCTCATAAAATCCTTTGACAAAAGAGATCTCCTTTCTTTCCCTTGCATAAAATTCATCAATCATAATAGCAATAGACCCTCCTATTAGTAAGCAATACTAATCATCCGAAAGACCATTAAGACATTCTGTAGTAATGGTTTCAACAAAAAGCGCATATGGATACTAGTAACCATATATCTACCAAAAAACTTTCTTGGGATTCAATTTGACTTTGAAAAACTTTACAATCTTCTCCATAGGGTGTGCATATGAGGGACTCCATAACACAAGGGTCCCTCTATGCGACATCTACCCATGGATATCCCTTACTATGCAGCTGTAGGTGGGTAATTCTCTACACATAAGTAATGCTTACTATGGTGTAGATCTTCAAAATAATGTCATTAATTTAAACAACTCCGATTGATGGATAGGCACAAAGAGATAAGGTCCTTTGAATGGTATAAAGACCCCCTTAAAAATAGGTTCCCTTTACCCTAATAGCCAAAACTTATCTTTCCTTTCCCTCCCTTTCCTCCTCTCAACTTAACTTGTGGATGCCATGGAGCTTGCCATTTCTTCGCATGATGCTAAACCCACCACTCCTTCTAACGGATCAATGTTCTAGCTCCCGACATATGAGAACATGAGGAGATTAAAAAACAATTACTTTGGTAGGTTACACACAAAATCACACTTGTAAAACTCCTCATGAGCTAACTAATTGATCTCCCATAATAGGTTTTTCTTCAACAATAGTGCATGTTCATGATATTGATGCCCACAAACATTCTATCGATGGCATCTTGGTTTCACACCCCTTGATTCATCCAGCATTAGCCCGTTTCACACACCTTTTCTCATATACTCACATCTATGTATTCATTGCTACAACAAACATAACAGATGCCATGCATACCCATGATGAATACATGTCTATTTAGATTACCCTTTTGAAAGTTCTCAGCTTGATATTGTCCACTTACTCTAATCTAATCAGCATGCCAACAATACCAAGTAACCCCCTATAAAATGCTCTCAAACTTTCTTAAATCATTGTGTTCATGGTTCATGTAATTAGATTGATAAACCCATGAATATTTCATGAACATTCAATACATCTCCTCATCCATAAAATCATATTTTATGGTAGACCAAAAACAAATGTATGCTTAGAGTAATGGCTTATTCCTCCTCTCTAACATGCATGAACTTTGCTCTTATGGAGGTGAATACCCCCCACCCCCTATGATGGTTTATGGAGCATGATGGCATACAATAAGTCATCCACATTCAAGATTTTGTATCCTACTTGCATTTATGCAAGAATTACCGTAAAGATAGGAATCATTTTCTTTATTAAATGAGCTATCTTAGGATGGCCTCCCCTTACTTGGCGTGGCCATCACTCTCTTTTGATGTGACAAACATTACAATGATGTAAAGAAACTCTCATGGATTGTTGTAACTATTCATGCTTCTGTATAATGGACATCTTTCTCTATTTTCCATCCTATTCACTATCTCATACCTACTACCTAACTATTGTGGCTACCTACATATCTTGAAAGATCAACATGTCTTCTTCAGCTTCTACTCATGTTTCAAAACTTAGTCTGATGTGATGGGATATCAACCAATGTTGAACTTTTGATGCCTACATCCCATGGTGATGTGTTCATTCTTACTAGGCCAATATTATGGATGGTTTTGCAAGTACAAGGTTCAAACCTTCATGAAAATTAGTTCTCTTTTACTTGTTGGTGGAAGCTTGGAACGATTAATTATATTGTGTGGAAACCCTTTTCTACTTATATTGCTATTATAGCTCTTGATGATTCATAGCATAGCAACATCAAATGAATGTCATTTCATCCTCTTAGATACATTTCACCTTGGTGTTTTAAAATTCCATTTTGCATTGTGATGCCATATGCCATACGGTGGTTGTATCCCTTTTTTTGGAATAAATAGATTATATTTCCAAGTTATAAGTTGTATCTTTTATTTTGTATACACACAACCTTTCTCTCAGTTTGTTTCCCAAGTGCTACTAAAGCTTCATAGCAAAAGCACATTGTGAGGAAGCATCAACTATCTATTGTAATTATTTGTAATAAGTTTTTGATTCTCCCTATTCTTAATCTTCACATGCTTATAAATTTCTTATACTTTGCTGCATTCTCTTTTGTTACAAAAGTGCGATCAATTCTAAAATTATGATATAGAATATAATATAGTATGGATGTTGGAAATCACTCTAAGGATCATTGACACTATAAATGATTATAATAGATATCAATGAGAATCAATCATGTCATAAAGAGCCATTAAAAAATGATATAGAAATCAATATAAGAATCAACTTTGTTGTAAAGAACTCTATGAACAATTATATTGGAAATCAATCGAGAATAAAATATGCTATAGTCACTTTGAGAGTTAACTATGTTATTAAGAACTAATATGAACAATGATATTGAAAATCACTTTGAGAATCAATTATCTATAAAGAACCCTAGACTATTGTACTAAATAATCAATTATGTTGCAATATCACAAAGAGAATCAATTATGCTATAAGGAACTCTCAACATTTGGCAGTCAAGTCTAGCCTATCATGCACTATTTGACCAGGCAACAAAGTATCCCTAATTTCCACCCACCTTGGATTACATGTGAAGGTGATAAAGAGATCTGGTTTGCATGTACTATGAACTATTGCCATGGCATCTTGATATAGCTAGTACATATGTCGAGGACCTCCTGTAAAGGATGATGTAAGAACAATACATCTACCTATTGATCTCCCCGAAATAGCATCTTGCCTATTAGTAGCAGAAATAATATTAGCAAGCCCTGAGTAAACCTCAGTATGCAAAGTGGATTGATTAAGATGACACCATGTTAACCTACGCTGCTCAATGTTGCAATATGCATGCACAATAAATTATTGCAACAATCTTCCACTACATAGTACTCCATTTGTGCAGCATACTCTTTCCTCGACACGTTTTCTAGAAACAAACTATCACCCACTGTGGAGTAGAGCATTTTCGAGTGCACTCATCTTCTCCACTGGAAAATAGAAGAACATACAACAATGTCATGTAGCTTCAATGTAGGTCACTTCTCATATAAATGTTTACGTTGCAATGATGCAAGTAGTCATCATTACCTTGACCTGGCATAATGGCAACAACCTCATTGCCACGTGGCACACAATACTATCTCGATGTTGCATGTCCTTCTGCAATGGTCATCCTTATCTCTATTGTGGGATTTTCTTGAATCACCTCTCCAACAGTTCGAACGGCTTGAGAATAAATGTTGCAATTATGCATCATTGTTTACAACAAGGAAAGAATGCCCAAATCAAGGATAGGCATTACGGACATTTTGTATTAAAGCTTGTGCTTAGTATCATAAACATATAGTTGTGCAAATCTTAGTCTTGCACGATTGGGACTATCAAGCACCATGATCCAATACAGTGATGATATATAGAGTCATGAACTTGAAAGGTATATCCATTCCCACCCTCAAGCAATAACTTATCTATCTCAACACCCAATGACACAAAAGCAAGGGCAACATTGTAGGCACGTATCTGTTTCTTAAACTTTCTATTCTCATGATTATTCCCAAGCAACAAACCATGCAAGGGCTCGAGTGTTTCTTGAAGGGGAAGCAATGAAACCTTCCCATTCCTGCAATAGTACTTCCTCACAGTCAAATGACCAACAATTCTAAACTCGGAAGACAAAATCTTTGCACTAGAATGAGAGCATAGCCTTTTTTTTTTTTGCAAGTCTATGCAATCTAGGGCCACGAAGACATAGCACACGTATCGTAGGATGCACTACCATTTGAGAAGGGAATAAGCTCCTCCATTATTAGGATCAAATTTTTGTTCTCTCATATGTTGCATATAAATTGGTATTTTGGAAATGTAGAAGGCAACACGTTGCACTGCCCCCACTGGACTTGCTTACACAGGGGCAATGAACGATGGAAGATTATGAGCTTCATGAGGATCTGGACTTGCATGCATAATAGGTGTAATGAAGGATGGAAGATTATGAGCTTCATGAGGATTTGGACTTGCATGCATAGGTGCAATGTATGTTGGAAGAGTATGAGCTTCATTGAGGATCATGAGGATTTGCTTTTTGAGGAATGGAGGGTGTCAAAGAAACTTGGTTCAGTCTACGCAATGAAATATGAGGTGCATTAAAACAATCAAATGTAGCATTTTGATTTGTACTGTGCATAGATAAAAGACATAGTTGGAAGATTCGTAGTTGCGTTCGAAGCCTAGGATTATATTTTTGACTAGCTCTTGTTGAGTTTAGCCATACTCTATGCAATTGTAGAATTGGCTCCCTTGACAATGAACATAAAGTTACTGCCATCCAACAACAATATTATTGAGGGTTGTGAGCAAAAGATATGCATAGGTGGAATGAGAAAGAGAAGAATATCGTAACACACACACACACACACACACACACACACACACACGCACGCACGCACGCACGCACGCACGCACGCACGCACGCACGCACGCACGCACGCACGCACGCACGCACGCACGCACACACACACACACACACACACACACACACACACACACACACACACAGTTTTGATAGTGAGAGATCTTAAACACTCAAATGGATAATACAAACATATATGTAAGAGAGAGAGAGGGATTTCAAACACTTCAACAAGGACAAAAAATGATAATTGAAACACCTAATTGCTAGAATAACAAAATTGTTCCCAAGAAGAACCACGAAGTAAAATCATGTCTAAAGGAAACCTCGTGAACTAAAACCTAGCACTGAAATCTAGGAGACCTACCAACCATGTTACTACTGCCAACAACATGATGCACATTACAAATGGTATTAGGCATAGCATTTGTGGCCACCTTGGCAATCGTATCATTCTTAATCCTTGTAGTGACAACATTCAAATGCCCTAGATAAGAACTGAGGTTGGTAACCTCAACCACAAACTTATCAAGTTGAAGCTTCCAGGATTTGAGCAGCAACCCTACGACCTAAGGCACACACAATTGGCCCTTTGGGTCCATCCCATAGCATACCCCACATCTCACCATACATCTCACTAGTGTCCTTTTGTATGTTTGAGGCTACGTCCAACAAGCCCTGCAATGTAGCATCGATTCTAATCTTTTGAGAGTTGTCATGTTCCACCACACATTAGAGATGTGCCATAATATTGCTATTGCTCACACAATATTACTCAACTTGCTGTCACAAAGACCAAATCTTGTGTGCAAGGATGCCATCCAACTCATCACGTGAGCGGACAACACAACCTCTAGAGCGTCACTATCAAATGTCTCAATGGTGACATTAGGGTTCCGAACCTTCATATCTATCAATAAGGCAAACATTTGGATTTCTCAAAATTTTTTGTAAATGGGTTATGCAATACACAAAAGCATTTGAATATAGGAAGACAAATCATGTAGGAAATGTAGTGAAACCACCAATTTTGAAAGAAAATGGATGTTCATTAAGCATGCAAGGACACTCCTACATTGTGGAAGATAGATATACCAAAGTAGTTGGTTTATAGTGCCCCTAGTCTTTACTATGCCATGCATAGTTTACCAATCAGAACTTTTATGATTTGAATTCTTTCAAGGGATCACATAGCAAATAAATACGTATTATAAAACAAAAAGAAGGAAGACCAAAGTGAAAGGTTCATTGTTGAGTACGAAGGCTAGCATTGTGTCTTCGACTAACTCTTGTTGATTTTAAGCATAGTCTACACAATAGTGGAATTTGTTCCCTTGACAAAGGATGCAAAGCTAGTGCCATCCTCTAAGAAGAATACTACCGAGTGCTAAGAACAAACAAATATATGCAAAGTTGAAATGAGAAAGAGAAAAATATATGTACATGCATGCATTCGTGGGATATGTGTGCATGCAACATACACACACACACAACATTTATGTGTGTGTGTGTGTGTGTGTGAGAGAGAGAGAGAGAGAGAGAGAGAGAGAGAGAGAGAGAGAGAGAGAGAGAGAGAGAGAGAGAGAGAGAGAGAGAGAGAGAGAGAGAGAGAGAGAGAGAGAGAGAGAGAGAGAGAGAGAGCTATTTTTCAAATTACACTTTCAATATCTTATGATCCAATATCTAACAATAGAAAATGCAATCTAATAATACAAAATGCAAAGACATATAGAGCTAGTTATTCATTGAGATTTTCTATTGATGTGAAATGCAGCTCATGAATTGGTGTGCATAGCATGCTGGATTTCGGAACTGTTGTACATGGCATGATACTATGAAGCATTAGGGCCTATAGAGTTAAATACAAACCAGCCGAAGTTTGAGAGTAGGGGGGAGCTAGAGTGGCCTTTAAAACCTACTCAAAGGAAAAGCTATTAGCAACACCAGAAAGAGAATAAATTGACAATGAGCTAAAATATTATATTACATTCCATTTCCTAACACCTTGATAAGGGATCTTTTGACAAACTTGCAAGTGATTTTGCTTTTTAAAAAATGTATTGAGCTAGGTGGAGTTAGCATGATATCAAAAGGACTATAATGGATGTGGCCAACATGCAATGCATGTGTCACATTGTCATGACTTAGATGCTATATTGGTTTTGGTCAGGTAAGTCAATGGGTTAGGGTTAGCTTAGGTCTCTCCCCCTTTTTTGGGGGGAGGGAGGCTTTTTAATCGCATTTAATTTGTTGGAGTAAGTCTATTGTTGAAGTTCTAATTCACATGTGATAACTGCTGTATTTGAAACTAATGTAAGCGATAGATAAACCATTAGGGGTGATTCCCATGCACACATAATAATCAACTTATACTAATTTTCTAAAAAATTTTAAGATCAAGAACCTTGGGGATGAAGAGTTGAAGGCAAACCAAGAGCCTCTACTATTAAGTTGTGAAGACAAACTCAATATCCCATGCATATGGAAAACCAAAACATTGGATGCCCTCTTCTAGAAAATTGGATGAGAAGTTGACCTTATGAGACCACATAATTAAAAAACCGCAAGCTAAAGGCAATTTACGTTGCATGGAATGGCCACATATATATGCATTATCTAATGAGTTAATAAACCATTATTTGGATAGAGGAGAGAGAGGGAGAGAGTGACTCTCACATGATGTGAGAGTTACTATTGCAAAAATAGTAACTCTCACATGATGTGAGGTCAAACACACACTCTCTCTCGCCTTCCCTCTCTCTGAATATTTACCCCTCCTTTATCGTCTGGCTCTCTTCTCGCTCTCTCAGCCTCTACATACTATGGCTCCTCCACATAACTATGTTTGCTACTCCAGTATTGCTTTGTGAATATTTACCCCTCCCTCTTTATCATCTAGCTCTCTTCTCCCTCTCTCAATCTCCACATAACTGCATTTGCTTGGACAGGACTTTAGGTGGCGGACATGGTTGTTGGTCAGATATCATCATTTTATTTTGAATCCATAGCAATAGGAGTATCGATGGCACATGTAAATTAACATTGGCCATGCTCTCTATCAAATCCGGTAGTAACATTGACATCTCATCTTGCATGTCTAATTTCCTAATTGCAGTAGGATGAATCTATCAAATTTGATAGTAACATTGGCATCTCATCTTGTGTGTCTAATTTCCTGATGAAAAAATAGGTCATCACATAAGTGCTAGAAAAATAGAGTTAGTTGCATTTCAAGTCTCACTCTTCTTGGAGAAGTTTCTTGCCTCAGTTACATCTCGGGTCTTGCTCTCTCCTCTCTCTTTCTCTTTGTTGTCTTTGATGCGATTAATCAGTTAAAGCATCTGGCACTGGGTAGAAGCTTTGGTTACATCTCAGGTCTTGCTCTCTCCTCTCTCTTTCTCTCTGTTGCATTCCATGTGATCAATCGATTGAGGCATCGAGCACTGGGTGGAAGGGTATCATTGCCTATGCTTGCTTTCAATAGGAAAAACCATCTATTATGGAGTTGCGTTGGAGGCACAAGAGATTAGCTGCTTTGGTTTTCTGTGGTAGCTCCTACAAATCATCTTATTTCTTGAAGACAACATCCTTATTGTCTTTTCCAGGCAAGGGCCTATCTCAACCAATAACGACTGCCTTCTCTATTGTTATTTAGGTCCCAAATTTTAATTAAAGACATAGAGTTAGTTACCAATGTGCATACTATTACTAACATCTACTGTTTATTGGGGTGTCCAACATCATTATCCCTTCCTTTGTCTTTCAGATGCTCTAGCATGATATTGAGGTTCTCTTGCATTGTTTATCTTCATAATTTATGAGTTACAATACTCATTATTATCTCCTTCCTTTGTCCGCTACATGCGTATGCTTCCAAGGGTCCATGTTGAAAGCTACAATGATTTTTTGATCTTATGTTGCCTATCCTATTCCTTTTACATGGTAATCTCGTGCTTTTTAGGCATTGCAGCACGATCAACGTGGACTGCTGCATGTTGCTCACTGACACGAGGTCTCTCTCTCTAACATGCCTACAGACATACCTATATGCATGTAAATATGAAGGTTGTCTACGTGATCATTAGGGCTTCACATTTAAAATATTACTACTTTTAGGTTTCTTAAGCAGGGTCAATAAGAAGTCAAGAGTGCTCTAGTTTTACGCATGAGTTATGTTTTCTGAGTAGAACTTTGGTGTGCAGCAAGCTCCGTTTCAACCTGCGAGGAAGAGTATTGGTGTGGAGGTTGGTATGAATCCTATTTATAGACGAGCTTGCTCCTCCATCCTCATACCTAGGTAATACATACTAATATCTATGAAAATCTATCGATTTATTCTAAGCTTCACATTTAAAGTGGCTAATGTAGACTACTGTTTTTTTTTTTTTTTTTTTTTTGCGTGAAATAAAGAAGAGCTAACTTGGGAAACAGTTATTTAGCTGGCTGCTAATGAACCAAGTGATGAAGATTGATCAAGCCAACTTGGGAAACAATTATGAAATCAAAGTATTGAATGAATCATCAATCATTCAAAGTATACAATGTATATTCAAAATATGAAAGCATTGAAGAAAGTACTTGCATGTTGGTGAGGAATGGTTGCAAAACCAAGAGTATGCACGGTTCCTCCATTTTATAGGTTTGTTAGGTCGGATCAAGCTGGCCAAGTTCATGGTCATGTGTAGTGTCATTAACTTCTTCATGCTCATGTGTATCCATTAACTTCTTCTTATCTTTATTTGTAAATTTTATTCCCTAGCAATGAAGCCATCCCTTTACCTACTCGGGTCCTTTGTTGAGGTGGTGGCGGCCACTTTGTGCGCCACTTCCGCTTTTGTAAACTCTCTTAATTAATGAAAAAAGAGAAAAGAGATTTCATTCAAAATCAAGTTCTTTTCCAAAATCAAGTTTTTATTTATTGTGCGACCTTTTGGGTTCATTTTCTTCTGTTAGTAGTAGGCTTAGGAATTTTCTGTGGTGGCCATGTAGGCTTGGGAGTGAGGTTCATTACATTCATTCCATCCATGGATTATAAGTTAAATAGATAAATATAACTATAGATATAGATGAGATAAAGAAATACCAAGGAATTATCTAAGAACTTAGAAAAGCTCCATCAATGCTAGCCTATATTGGAAGGGTGATCTTGACGGTGCCGTCAGAAACGCCGGTAAAATTGACGGCGAATCTATCAATCACAGTGACAGCAGGCTTTTCTATCTGCAGATAGAGAAGAGAGCAGGAGAGCTTTCTGTCAGCCCAGTCTCTGTTTCAAAAGAGGTGAAGTTGAGCTTTGGCACATGCTCTGGCGCAGTGATCTTCGTGCCAGCCTGGCCTCCTCAGCCAAAAAGCCATATGTTCTGCTCGGAGCAAACTGCTCTTCCCTGATAGCGCGCTTCCATGGAAGAACAGGAGCCCTTGGTGGCAGACAATTCGTGCGCTCTTTCGCCCGATCGTGACCGCAGTGTGCAGCCGTCGATTCACCCAACTGGCGTAGCATCAAGCCCTAATCCGGCTCGCATTGTCATCGACAGCAAAGGCAGTAACTGGCATCAAAGCCGTATATCCACATTGCATCAGTGGGATAAGGGAAACAGTAAATCCTCCGATGACAGCCTGCCTGTTTTGGATTTCGACCTGCTTTGTGCAACTGTGGCCATGCAGAGAGAGCCTTTGTCTATAGAGATACAAAACGATGCTGGAGTTCAGAGAATGTGGGAGGGTGGCGTCTTAGATTGCTTTGATGACACAGAAATCGCCTTGCAGACTTTCTGGTTAGTCTGTTGGTTGGACATTCTTTTATCATCAGAAGAATGAATATACCTGCCAACAGATGCGCATATATTTACAGTAATTGTTGTCTATTGCAGCTGTCCATGTGTTACTCATGGTAAAAACCTTGCTAGGGCAGGTTTTGGCGGCTGCTTAAGTAAGGCAAGTCTTTCTTCATGTAGATAATTGGAGCCTCTGAGTTCCTGATTGCTGTAGAATCCATGTGTTTTGGGAATGCGATATCAGCAAGAAAATCTTACTTTTTGCCAAGTTGTATTTTGATATCAGGATTTTAGGCTAGATATGGATTTTTTGTTCAAAAGTCTGGTAGAAGGTTTAGATCAGAGTGAGAGATCACAAAGTTGGTTGGCACACAATCACAAATTTGTGAGTAAGTGCAGACCACCGATTGTGTGAAGCATGCCTTGTTGACACAAGTTTTGTATCTTAGCTTGAGAAGCTCAAATGGATTGTTTAATTAATGCAATTGTTAGGATCTACAGAACTGGTATTGACTGTCTTTGAGAGCAAGCCTTGTTATAAGGCTTGTTGTGCAAAGGGATTACAAAGACCAAACTTTGGTTGGGGATTTAGTGTTTATTCTTTTGAGTTATTCGAAGCAAAGTGATACTAGAAAGAATTAAAGCGGTCAAAGAAGATCGTGAAGAAAGGATGGAGCTGCACCTTGAAGGACGACATGCAAGTCATTGCACTAGTTTGAAGCTTCGATTACATGCACAGTAGAAAGAATGCGCAGCATGAAGTAGATAATTGAAGCATTTGTGGGTTCATCTTGTTGATGAAGAAGAAAAATCTTAGGGACGGCATACGTGTTCAAAGTCTTCTTTGAAGATAAGTTGCATGGTATACTTGTGAGATTTTTGGATGAAGAAGGTAATTCTTTTTGAAAATTGTTTTGTTTGTGATGCCAAGAGGATGATAGAGAGTTCACAAAGCATGAGATTGAGTCATATCTAGGTACTCGAGGGCAAGCTTGTTTGAGTAATTTCTTGGGCCATTTTTGGTGGAAAGTAGTGCTTGAGTTAGGCAAAACCGATGAAATGCAGCTATCTAGAGTTTGAAATGCTGTGCAAGCAATTTGTGGCTGATGCATTTGTGACACTGAGGGAATGTCTTGGCTTGGGCTTGGCTAGATTGAACCTATATACGTGTGGGAGACATTGAGGTTGGACGCAACTAACAAGGTTGCTTGACAAGATTTATGGGACCTTGAACAAGAAGAAACTTAGGTTTCTTACTAAGGGATTAGCTTGGAAGCTAGAGACATTTGTACTAACACCATAGGACTACCTTGGCTGCCCATTGTCAATGACTCGTTTACTACATGGATTGAAGTCAATCTTTTGGAATCGGTTTCTTCAAGAGATATAAGATAGTGTGTTGGGATTAGAGGATACTATGATGGGTCCAAACATCCTAAGCTTGGGATCGATATATAGATAGTTTCTTTCTAGAATATGGGTTAAAGAGATTGTAGAATCCAACTTGTACTACATGGTGAGGATGGGATGAATCACTTCGATCATCCTCGTATGTGGATGATCTCATCATCATAGGGAGCACAACCAAGGCACAAGATCACACGAGAATTTTCAAGTGTTGAGTCGGAAGTTTGAGTTGATAAATCTAGAAGTTAAAAGTTTTTTCATCTCATAGTAGACAATCCAATAGTAGATTCTTGTGTGATTGTGCGAGTGTCTTACAATCGTGATTAATGTTGGCAGTCTCTCAATGGAGGAGAGTGTAGCATGCATGCCATGTGTCAGTACTTTCTCAATTCTTGGAGCACTTTTGTAATTGCTGGGATTATTTTGTTTTTTGCGGTCCTCCATCTCCTTAAATATGTTTAGACTACGTTAATTGAATTGCATATTGTTGAACGTTCTTGCATCTCATGTTTTGTTGCTATTTTGCTTGTGGCTAGAATCCCTCTTGCCATACTACTATTCGATGGTTGTAAAGCTGCGTGCTTGTTGTTGCTCGCCAATTGGTGGTGGCTGTTCGTCAAATTGTGGAGTCTTGATGCTACAATCTTCTGCTCTCGCTATAGGCTTCACTATAAAATAACAAGTAACCAAAAAATTGAATGAGGACAAATAGAACAAGAGAAATAGAGATGAGTGCATGGTAAGAAAATGGGTACAATTTGTTAGAATAGGGTGCAACAATGGAAGCGTGAGAATCTGCTGTAATAGATTGCACAAATGTAAGAGGGAAGTAAAACATTGTGAAGAAAGAAGAACACTACAAAAGAACTGGGAATAGAGATGCTCAGGAAACAGAATCCATATACCAAGACAAGAGATAGTACCAAACCGATTGTGAGTTGATGGTTGTGGGCATGAGCTCCCTCTCTCCAATCGAACCCACAACAATGATGTATGCATAGATAATTGGAGGAGGGAGCGATAGACTATAAATAGGCTCTAGATTAGATAAGTAATAATGGTATATTAAATATCAGGCCAGCTAGTAAAGATGTTAGCCGATGACGTAAAAATAGACACTAACAATGTAACCCACACCATGACTGGTGGTGCACAGCCCACGAATGCTGTAAAGGAAATACTTGTCTATAAATAAGACATACAATTGTACGACAAAGCATAGATTGATAAAGAACACAAGTAGGATTAGGGTAACACAAAGACAATCAACATTGAAGAAGATAATGAATGAATGAATGAATTTTGAATTATGTATGATGCTCAATGCAGTAAACATAGTATGCAAAGGTGAAATACTGACCCGTGAACTCGTCTCTAGAAATGGGTTAGAGAGTATGAGGTGGAGAGAGTGTCGTCCTTTGTATAGATCCCGAAACATAGGAGATAGCCTTGAGAAGTGTTAGGCAATAGCAAACATAGCTCTAATGATGGCCGGATTAGCGAACGGACTGGCAAATTGGGGCAGAAACAACAAAACGCTAATGATCTATTGACATGGTAGGTAGGCGCAGCATGCAATCAGCAAAATGCGGTAGACACTGTGAAGGAAATTGCTAGGGTTTGCACTGAGGACACACAGAGTGTACGACCATGACAAAAACACAAAGAGACAGACACAGACACAGAGGGCAAAACTCAAACCCTAATCGCAAAACTCAAAAACTCAAACCCTAAACGCAAAACTCAAAACTCAAACACAAACAGAAGAAGGGAGAGAGAGAACACAATTCTGAAGTGAATGAATGTTGTAAATGAATTTGAGAGTGTACAGTGTGCTCAAGGGTAGAGCAATGTTGGAGTGTGACGTCCACCGAAGACGGATCCTAAGTATGTGACTACCAGTCGGAGTGTGATGTCCACCGAAGACGGATCGCAAGTCTATGACCACCAGTCGGAGTGTAGGAGTGCTGAGTAGTGAATGACAGCAGGCTGGTCACCAAAATGCAGTAGTCTGGAGGCTGGAAACTGGTAAACGCAGCAGTGTACCACCGATCGGAGGTTGGAAACTGTGCACAGTCTGCTGTAAACAGCAGGTTGAAACAGTGTCTGAAAGTGTCAGGGCCTGCAATGTTGAAAACGCAAGCTGGCTGACCTTGGAGATGATGGACAGCAGGTTGAACAACAGTCTGGGACAGTCTGAAGCAATTGCCAGTAGCTGAGAGTTGTCGCCTACAGCAATGGACAGGCTGAAGATAATGTGGTTGCAGTCGATGATGGTTGGACAGCAGATGGAGGTGGACTGCAGGCTGGAAACTGGGCGCCAACAGCAACAGAGGGTGTGTGGGCTGGCGTAACTTGCAAACAAGGATGATGGCTGAATGGGGGCAGCTTGTCTATTTATAGATGTGGAAGGGCGCCCCAAAAATTAGGGTTTCTACTAAACACTCTCGAACCGCTCCCCGTTTTAGGGTTTCCACTGAACTCTCTCGAACCGCTTCCCATTTTAGGGTTTACTCTAAAAGAGCATTTTTAGTGTGTTTTGAGGCTGTTTAAGAGGCTAATCAGCAAGTAATGCATATTTTAGCTCAACACCCTCTCTCAGGCCCAAAACTGAGCTGAAAGGTTAGGCAAGCCATTGTGATGTTTATGTACCCCAAGGCATCCCACCCCAAAGCAGCCAAGGCATTGGACAAAGGGTGCACGTCGGCTGCCTAGTGGCCTACTAAGACTACAGAGGCGATGGCTATCTTACTAAGGGAATCCAAGTAGTCACCCCAGAGAGGATAGGGCATCGGACAAAGGGTGCACGTTGGCTGCCCAATGGCCTACCAAGCCCTACAAAAGCGGATGGAACTATATGGATTTTTTTTTTTTTTTTTTGAATAAATGAAGTAAATTTGATGGGATGCGGTCGATTGAGTAAAAGTGACCTAGAAGACGGGAGTAGGGAGGGTACACCCAACACATCACAAAACAGTACAAGCTAACCCATCCACTCAGGGTGTCGATGACGAGGAAAAATAGGTGATGAGGTATCCATGTGATGAAGAAGGATGGTGGCGTGGTAACAACAAAAGAACACAATTAGGGTTAGGATAACTCAGAGACAATGAACACAGTGAATGAATGAAGTGATATGACTACTGAATATACGATGCTCATGCAGCAAACACACTATGCAATGAATGAATACTGTACCTCGAACTCCTGTATCTCAAGGATCAAGGGAGGGGTAATGAGTTGGAGAGTATGTCGTACTCTGAACGGATCCCGATTTGCAGCAAGGCAGTCTCCGGATGTCAAACACCAGCAAATGCAACAGTGAGAAGTTGGATCTGATGTATATAGCAGTGAGGAGAGAGAAAGACTAAAAACACAAGCAACATGTGAGAGAAAGACTAAAAATGCAAGCAGGACAACATGCAGGAGAGAGAAAGACTAAAAACGCAGACTGCAGGGAGAGAGACTAAAAACGCAGGTAGAACAGCCTGTAGGAGAGAGAGAGACTAAAAACGTAGGTAGGATAGCCTGTAGGAGAGGAAACTGCCAAACGCAGGCAGAATAGCCTGGTGACAGCCTATAGCAACTGGCGACTGCTGGAGGAGAGAGAAAACTGCAAGGCGACACCTACAGCAGCTAGGCAACAGCCTGCAGGAAGCAAACACAGGGCTGTGATGATGTGGCAGGCTATACAACAGCAGGTCTGCATAGGAACAGCAGTCGCCTGACTGGAATCACCTGCAAATTGTGTGAAGAGGGCTGGAAATCAAGCGCCAACTGATGGAGACAGCAATGGACAGCTTTGGCTGAGATGTCCTCCGCGAACGGGGCATGGGCAGCAAGCTGAAACACCTGAAATCTGCAAAAATGAGATTGTGGGCTGAATGGAAGGCAGCATACATATTTATAGAAAGTTTGGGCCCGTAGTGGGCTTGTGCTAATGGGGCACAGAAACTCTCTAGGATCGCATTTCTTTTAAATAAACAAGGTTCCTTCATTAATTAAGCATGTTTTGGGGTTGTTTAAGTAAAGCTAATGCATTTTTAGCTCAACAAGCAGGTGTGATGGGTACATGATCAGTGTTGTCGATATCTAAACTAGAAGAAGGCTCCACGATTTGATGAATTAGAGGATCTCTAGGGAAAGTGGGCTTAACTGCTTTTGGCTATGTACTTGATGTAGATGGCAACTTAGAAATAGATGGAGACTCATCAAGTCTATCCTCAAGGGCGACAACAAAGACCTAAGGATTGAAGTTCAAAATAGTGGCATTGGTGGACCAATGAGATAATCCCTCTAGGGAAAGTGGGCTTAACTGCTTTTGGCTATGTACTTGATGTAGATGGCAACTTAGAAATAGATGGAGACTCATCAAGTCTATCCTCAAGGGCGACAACAAAGACCTAAGGATTGAAGTTCAAAATAGTGGCATTGGTGGACCAATGAGATAATCCCTCGGGTGTACCGGGGTAGATGGTGTTGTTGCCATGTGAATAGTGGTTCTACCCTAGTGGGGTGGAGGACGACCCCCTCTTGGCCATGGAGGGGGAGTTGAAGGGCCGTAGCCTTATGTGCTCAAGTTCCTAGGTGGGGAAGAGGGCCTAGACTTAGGCGGATTGCCCTTGGCCATTGAGTGACACTTGTAATCAAAATGGCGTCTTTTGGCAATGCTAACAGTACCTATACTTTTTGGGAACATTTTGCCAACCCGGTTTCAATCTTGAAGGGGAGTTACTTTGCTCCTTAGTACTTGACTCAGTCTTGATTTTGTTCTTTCCACCACCTTGCATCACCTTTTGGGAAATCAAGGGCCCCTCTAAATATTTAGGTTTCTTATGAAATATATTGAACATTCAAGTGTAATGCAGTAGTTGACACTAAAACTCATAGAAGGTGGATAACTAGGGTCGGTATATGACTTGTTGAATGAAATTGAAATATCTTGATGGTAATTTGTGCATGAACAAACTGACTTGGTTATAAGCTAACTTGGGTAAGCTAGTGGTGGCAAATTCAGCGAGCAATCATTGATACTCATTGAACTTGATAGTCAAATCACATCCTTTTTAGTGATTTTGAATGGTTGAAGCTCATGGTTAAGGCTAATTTATTGTGTATGATTGTGAGTTGCATAACAGTCGACTAGATGTGCCCAACGCTTAGATGATGAAAATCGAAGTGTTGAAGTTGTGAGTGAAATTCAGGTATAAGACCTTGCATTAGGATGAGACTTGTTTGAATGGGTTGAATCATTTACTACTTGGTTGAACTTCATGCAATAAGTGCTTGAATCTTAGGGACTTTGGGACCTAGTAGTTGGTCTTGAGCTTATGTTGGATCCTTGGCTCACCCTGAGCACATTTGTCAATGGAGAACCGACAATGTGACAACCAATTTTGAGTTAATAGAGGGGTTGCTTCCTGAGTTCCACTTTGAGTTAAGTATTTTTCCCTTGCATTTAAGCGTTGGAGTCATCTCACTGACTGTTATGCAGCGCAAGATCGCACCTGACTTGTCAATCTTGATTTTGAGCTTTAGGAGCTTTCCATTAAGGAAGAGGATGATTTGAAATTCAAGTTGGTTGAATATTGGTGGTTACTCATTGAGTTTGCCACTATTGGCTCATCAAAGTCCAATGACAATCAAGTTACATTCTTTTTGAACAACTTCCTGAAAAATACTTTTATTTCATTCAACACATTATCTTGTTGCCCCGATTGCCGACCTTCAATAAGTTTTGAGTGTTAGTTCTTGCGTTACACAAGGTTCCATGATCAAATCCACAAGAAGTTTTCTATGTACTCTTACTTAGAGAGGGGTTTGGTTGCCTCTTCTTTGTAAGGGAGGTGGTAAGTGTTAGAATATGATTGCTATGAAAGCAAACTAGAGTGATAGTAGGGTTTATAGGGGGAAATGTATTTTGCATAAGACAAATACTGAGAGAGGAGAAACTCAGAAAACATAGAAGAGAAGAAGATGAATGATGAATCTTTGAATCATGCCGAGTGAATCAAGTTCATATAGCGGAGCCAAAACTCTGAAGATAACTGCATAGTGTTGTTTGAATCATGTGCTAGCTTCTATAGGCAATCTACACAATGAAGGGAGAGAAACACAATTCTTTGGCGGTAGGATATTGAAGACAAATGGTGAAGGTGAAGGATAATTGTCAAGGGAGCAGAACACAGTATTCTCAGGCCATTGGAGTGAAAGACAATGATCACATGCTATGAATGTGTAGTTCGAAAGATGAGGATCAACAGGACGGCTTGTTTGATGACGAAGCCCAACCTCTGGTGGAGCAAGAATTGCAAATGCAGACTCTTGGGATGGTAGGTACCTATTGGAGTTGTTGTCGATATCGGAAAGGGGCTTGGATAGCAAAATGCCACTAGACAGCTAATGGGCCGATGATGATGAAGGTTGCTAGATGAAGCAAGAGCCTCTAGTTTGCAAAATGCAAATTTGAAGATGACACTAAAGGAGTGTTGACGGCAGATGGAGGAACTGCCAAACACAGACAGAAAGATGATGCTAGGTGGAGCAGAGTTGATGTTCGATGGAGGAGCAGTCACTAGAGGGATAAACACAGCTTGTGTAGGCCAAAAAACCCCAAATGCAAATGCTTGGAGCTACCAAAGCTTATGCCAACTGTGGAGTGAGGTTGCGAGTAGGAGAGAGAAGGTCTACCACCATAAACGCAAGCCTGAGGGTGATGAAGATAGGGTGCTTGGCAGCAGGAGAGATGGGGATGGTGGGAGCTGGCCACGAACTATAATGTCCTCGTTAGGGGTGTTAATAGCAATGGAGAGGTTGGAGAGAGAAGAGAGGAATGTGAAGAGAGCGACAAAATGCCAAAAGAGTGACTGATTGTCAAAGTGACTAAGTGACTAGAGAGACAGTAGGGTTTGCGGGGGAAAACACAATGTGTACGGCAAACATTGAGAGAGAAAAGAAACACAGAAGATGATGAAAGACGAATCATGTTGATGAAGTGAATTTGATACAAGGGTGCCGTAGCACAAAGGAAGCCCTAGAGTGCAGGAAGTGCCGAAGAAGCTTTTGAGGCTGCAAACGCAGAATGAGGAGGTGTCGCTTGGAGCAGGGAGACTGCCACCATCGAAGGGTGAGGAGCCTCTGAATCTGCAAACACAGGGATGAAGAGTGGTACCTACGAGCAGGGAGACAGCCGATGAAGCCTCCGTCTGCAAACGCAAGCTTGATGAGGTGACACTAGCTACTAGGAGTGATGCCAGGTGGTGAGGATGAGCTAGATGTTAAAAACGCAAATGAAGACAACCTCTGGGAGTAAAATGCCAGTTGTGGAGTGATGTTAGAAGGATGGGAAGCAGCTAGAACCAAATGCAAAGTGCAATTGTCTCTAATGAAGGTGACTTCTGCTGGAGACAGACGCCAGATGGTGAGGAACCTCCTGGGCAGCCAAACATAAGAAAGTGGAGCCACCAAAAAGGTGGATGATGACGCCAAATAGGGTGGATGTTGACGTCAAGAGAGTGTGGGTTTCAAACGCAAGCTGTAGGAGCACAAAAGATGCTGTCACCAACAATGGAGGATGGACGCGAGTTGAAGAGGAGCACACGGCCACCATAAACGCAGCCAACTAGAGATGAAGACTGGCACCAGGAGAGTGTGGAGATGGTGGTAGGAGAGGAGAGGAGAGAGATGATGGAAGAGAGAGGGTGTTAGAAGACTGACGAAGAGAGAATGGGAGTGACGGACCAAAGGATCAGGCATGAGGAATGAATGAGAGAGTGGCCTATAAATAGGCACAGTTAGTCTAGGGTGGTGTCCCTTTTTGGGGCTGCAAACCCTAAACGCAAAATGTAGAAACGCAAAAACGCAAACTGCGGGTGAAGGGTTTCTTAACACCCCCCCTTAGGCCCAAAAAGGGGAACAAGAGAAGAGCGAGGTGGAGATGGAATGCTATGTGTTGAAGAATGCTCATGCAACAGGTGCCACTTGGACAGTGTCCCTCGTGGGAAAATTGTTCACTTGCCCAAGTGCCCTAGTACAAAGATGATGAAATCATGCAATGCATAGGAGGAATGTCGGACTTTGTGTAGTGCCGAGAACCATAAGGATATGCCTATACTCGATCTCAGGAATAGGCTCCATGCTGACCAAGGGACAAAGAAGATCTGCCCTGGAAGCTGAGAATACCACTTGAAAGGAGACCTTTGAAGATAGTTAGGAGACTGGATGAGCTGTAGAACCCGAAACTCAACCGCGAGAGAGAAGTCACTAGTTCCGTGATTCCATGCTGAAAGGAATACGAAGGTTTAGTCACAAAGTCACTGCTGAAGATCCAAGGGCCTTGATCTAGGTAGATCCTCTAGATCTTGGTTATGAGGAGAGGAAATGATTGCTCAAAGAAGAGCCACTGTGGTGTGTGGAGAACTTCATGGCACATAGGGTCTCTCTCTAAATTGAAAGGAGTAGAAGTAGGAGCCCCCATTGAAGCCGAAGAAGAACTAGAAGCCCCCTTTGAGGGCGAAGTAAGAAAATCCCCCTTTGAATCCTAGGCTGAGAGAGAAAGGGAATCCAACCACCCATGGCTCACGGATTGCGAAGCATCAGATGACAAAGAAAGTGCTATTGGTTGTGCCGAAGAAGGTATCTGGGGCTCGGAAGAAGTAGTCGGAAAGCACCCAGAAGTAGCCTCTTGAACTTGAGTGGAAGAGGGTGGGGCAGGAGGCTTAGGATGAGCCAAGGGGGGGGGAAACAGTCGCGGACTCTTAGTGGAGTAGATTGTGGAGGAGATGTGGGCTGTGGAAGCCACTGGACCTGGAAATAGGTGGGGGAAACCTCCGCGCAGTAGGGTGGTCTCCAAGAGGGCTTATTGCCTGGTAAGGTCTTAGAGCCTCCTTGTGCTCGAAAGGACTTAGTGCGTGTTGGTTGCGGCTTATTGCCTTGAGGATAATACACTGATAGCCGATGTAGAACGATCTCTGTGGCCCAGAAAGGAGAGGTGGCACAAGGAGTGCCTGGTGGAAGATGCATATACTCTGGAGGGTTGGGGAGCAAAGGCCAAAGTCAGTCTTCGGGGGGATGACCGTTCATGCCGCAGTAGTAGCACCTAGTAAAAGGGCAATTTGTGGGTGGAGACGCCATGGTACGGGTGTGGCAAACTCGAGAAGGGAGGGTGGGAGGGAGAAAAAGGATATCTCCCAATGTGTAGCGGAAATGATAGAGAAATCAAATGTTGATGTTGAACTCGCCACCGGTCTTTGTCTTCTTTGATGAGGAGGATCTTTGTGGCTCTTTGAGCACCTCCGGCTTTGATACCATGTCAAAATGACTAAGTGACCAAAGAGACAGTAGGGTTTGCGGGGGAAAACACAGTGTGTGTACGGCAAACACTAAGAGAGAAAAGAAACAGAGAAGATGATGAAAGATGAATCATGCTGATGAAGTGAATTTGATAGAAGGGTGCCATAGCACAAAGGAAACCCTGGAGTGCAGGAAGAGTGCCGAAGAAGCCTCTGAGTTTGCAAATGCAAGATGAGGAGGTGACACTTGGAGCTGGGAGACTGTTATCGAAGGGTGAGGAGCCTCTGAATCTACAAACGCAGGGATGAAGAGTGGTACCTACGAGCAGAGAGACAGCTGATGAAGCCTCCGTCTGCAAACACAAGCCTGATGAGGTGATGCCAGCTGCTGGGAGTGATGCCAAGTGGTGAGGATGAGCCAGATGCTAAAACCACAGATGAAGACAGCCTCTGGGAGTGAAACACCAGCTGTGGAGTGATGTCAGAAGGGTGGGAAGCAGGTAGGAACCAAATGCAAGGTGTAACTGCCTCGGATGAAGGTGACACCTGCTGGACAGAGACACCTGATGGTGAGGAATCTCCTTGGCAGCCAAATGCAAGAAGGTGGAGCCGCCAGAAGGGTGGAGGATGACACCAGATAAGGTGGATGCTGATGCCAAGAGAGTGTGGACTCCAAACGCAAGGAGTAGGAGCAGAGATGATGCTGTCACCAACAATGGAGGATGGATACAGCTGAAGAGGAGCACATTGCCACCATAAACGCAGCCAACTCGAGATGAAGGCTGACACCAAGAGTGTGGAGATGGTGGTAGGAGAGGAGAGAGAGAGATGATGGAAGAGAGAGAGTGCAGAAGATTGATGAAGAGAGTGGGAGTGACGGATTGAAGGATCAGGCGTGAGGAATGAATGAGAGAGTGGCCTATAAATAGGCACAGTTAGTCTAGGGTGGTGCCCCTATTTGGGGCTTCAAACCCTAAATGCAAAACACAGAAACACAAAAACGCAAACTGCAGGTGAAGGGTTTCTCAACACTGATGATGTGTGAGAGTGTGGGATGGAATGGGTGGAGTTAGTGCCGTATTCATAGGCATAGATTATCTCGAGTGGCACCCACTGAAGTCCTTGATTGGCGCCCCGACTCGTGCGCGAGGCATCTCGGCTCTCTGGGTGGCACCTAGAAAGCCTTTTTGGGGCTGTAAATGGAAACCAAAAATAGTAATGGCGAGGGGAAATTAACTGAATGACTTGGTTTCTTAAGAGCAAGAATTCACAAGACGTGAAGGCAAGCCAAAATAAGGGTGTCATCCCTTCCTTCGACAAAAATAAAGGAACAAAACCCATATGGCAACAACTTCCTAAGAAAAATAGGTTTTGCACACACTATTAGAGATTAGGCCATTTGGACGAGGAGTATGTCCTAAGAAGCCTTAGCTGACTCTTGCGACTGCCTCCACTCTTGCTAGATAGTCTAGTGGGGCTACGCCTCCTATTGCTGCCCCATGTGCTTCTTCTGTCCTAGTGGCCGTTGGACATGTGGTACAGAGACAGTCCCTGCAGCCTATATCTTTCAGTACTCATGAAGGATTAGATGATTGGTTTGCTAGCTCCTCACTCATTGCACTCTTTGTATCCATTCCGAGGTCTCCTCTTGGACCCCATCCTAGGCACACTTCTCCTTGGACGTACACGATGGTAGCCACATCCCTAGTCTTTCCTTTTTCAGTCTTCTATTGCATTCACTCATCCATACATACTCATTGTATAGTTTTTTCATTTAGCTCTCATTTTCTGTTTGGTTTTGCTTTGGAGCATCTCACGATTGACCTCTATTTTGCAGATTCTGATCTCTTTTGCAGTGTTTCGTATTTCAGTGTAGGGCTAACATGCATGTTTACATTGGTTCTTCCTAGGCTGGAGACATTGGATGCGCACTGTTCATTTCATTGAATCTTCTACCAGCATGGAGGCTTCCCTTCGTGTGAGGCAGATCGTGCAACATCTCTCTTGATGCTATTGTGTCAGTGACTTCTACCTTGCTCTTGCTTTTCTAATCGGGTGCTTCATCCTCATCTTCGTCTATCATCATGATTCTTAGCACCACACGAAGATTGACATTGGGCTCTTCCTCCTTTAGCATTGATATCTAGGGTTGAGAGGGTGTTCCTACCCTTTCTTGGTATTCTACATGATTCGGCACTTGGCAAGTTGTACAACAGCTGGAGTCAAACGCTGACAGGTCATGCAATGGGCTGGTGACAGCTGGCAAGATCGAAACAGCAGCAGTAGATAATGATTTGGTAGTAAATGCAGGCTGAATCAGATTGCCAGTTGATGTAGGGAGTTGCACAGCGGGCGCAAATAGCAAACAAGAGTGGACTGTTACTCGAACTGAGATATCCTCCGTACGGGTGTGGACAGCAGTGTTCTGGGACGGAAAATTTGCAACAACAAGACGAGGCTGAGTGGTGGGAAGCCTATCTATTTATAGATGTGTGGATCCTTATGGGACACATACACTCTTTAGGAACATGCAAGATGAATATGATGGTAGAAAGAATGACAATTGTCCATTGAGAGAGGACGGTGTGAATGGTGGCAGGATGGAGAAACGAGGGGGATGTTGGATGTAGTGTGGCGGCATTGTCATCAATGCCTTCCAATGCTTCGCGCTCTCACGGCTTGCAAAAACCACCTTGCCCTCCAAAATTGTTGGTGCTCAATAGTTTTGAATAGACATGTGGGCTTATTTTACACCAAATATCTTTTCTTGAAATTCCAACAGCTTAAAGCTTTTATGTTTAAGCTTTTGGAATATCTTAATCAAGCAAATAGGTCCCTTGGGATGACATTCCAAATATAGAAGTTTTGTATTTTGCCAGTGCTTACTAAATTTGATTGTTTTTATTCTTTACAGTACTTAGCCCAAAAAGCAAGGCCATAGAGAAGAGACAAGTGTCTTTCAAGTCTCCTATCACTTGTTACACCTCATGACATGCAGCTAGACACATGTCTTGTGCTACTCCACTGTTCCTTTTTGCACCGACTCTCCTCTTTCTTCCATGAAGAGAGCTTGCTTTTTCTTCTCATTCTATATTAGTTTTCTTAGCTTTAGCAAAATGACCTAAAGTTGACTCCATCTATTTTCATCATCCTTCTCTACTCCTCTATCATCGAATACCTTTGAAACCAACCTTTCCCCCAATTGTTGCAGTAGCAATGGTAGCCTTTTCTCTCTCTCAAACAAATCATTGATGTGTATTTGGGCCACAAGAGTTTGACCATTGATGATGGTTTGCCAAAGGCTTGGAGTGATAGCTCCTTGGACTCCAAACTTCAATACCATTGAAGATCCTTGCGTATAAGCATCACCTCAATACCATCCCAAAGATGATTACTGGGCAAGAAGCATACCTTCTAGTATCCACCATGTGCACCATGTGCCTCCATCGCATGCCCCTCTTATTAGTAGTTGCCCATATCACCCTAAACGAGATGAAAGTGCACCTGTCATGTGTGAATCATCATGGTTCTGTGAGTAAATGATACATATGAGATGAAAGTATACTTGTCAGGCATAAAGTATCACAAATTCGTGAGCGAACAGTGGCTTTGTGCATGTTTGTCAAATCTCATACTAGATAGCAAGTTAAACGCTTTGATACCAATGAAATGTCCATTTAGGATCCAACTTGTAGACAGAACACACACTATATCCATGAATATATGAGTATTGGACATTAGACTCATCTCCTAGCCATAGAGCTTAATAGGCTCACTCTTGAGCTTGAGAACTAGCAGTGAACTGGGTCATGGCCATGTCCCATGAGGTGGCATCCCATACCACCAAAGCACATCATCCTAGTGTATGGACGCATTGCGTCCAAGTGTGGTGATCACACAATGATGTGTACAATAGGGCCTCGAGTTCTATAAATAGGACTTCGTTGCCCTAACCCCAAAGTGTCTCTATTGCATGCACACTAAGTCAATCCATGATCACAGTGACCAATGCTACTGCATCCATCTAGATGTCCAAGGATATAACACATATGCTTGCAAAAGTTACTAAGTTCATATTATCTTTCACCACCAATACCTTGAATATCTTCTTGAATTACCATGGCAATGGAGGGAACAATCTTCTTATTTTATCTCAAAGTGCACAAAACTTGTTTTTGTTAGAGATCAGAGCCTGTCCAGGACTGCACAGTCCAGTCAGACTGTACAGTCGGACTGCCACGTGGCAGTCCGACTGAGTGCAGTCCAGTCGGCTGCAGTCGACCTGCCTGATTTTTTGCCCAGATTCTGGCTATTTATAGCCGAGTTCTTCAGCAGTCTCCTGCACTTCTCTGCTCGCAGATTACAAACTGGTGGCACGCGCAGATTCCGTCTCTGTTCGCAGATTTCAGACAGGAGATGGTGCAGACTGCAGCGGACTTCAAGGTGAACAGCAGGTTGCATCGTCGAGGTGGAGACACGCAGTCCAGCGCACTGCACCCGTGTACATATCTGCATATCTTTGTATACAGCACACTTTATACAACAGATCTTCATCTTCCACTGTCTCTTTCTCTCTCTTCTCTCTCTGCGTTCTCTCTCTCTCTGCCCTACGCTTCCGCACCGCTGTACTCTGACATGGTATCAGAGCAGTGTTGAAGGGCTGACTGTGCGTAGAACCAACTTGAAGAGGAGTTTCTATCGCGACACAAGGTTGCGTTTTTCAGCGTTTGAGGGCAGGCAGGAGGGTTGTGCCTTGGAACAAGGCTGAAGCGAGCGTGGGTGTGCAGGAAAGGAGTCCAGGAGGTGGATTTGCTGCTGTTTACTACTGTTTGATGAGGAGGAAGTTTGAGTTTTCAGCTTTCAAGTGCAGGTTTTGCTTTTTCATCGCCTCCGGCGGGTGAAGAAGTTTCAGGACGCGTAAGAGCCCTAGCAAACTGAGTTTTCACAGTTAGAGGGGACTGTTTTTGCGTTTTTGAAGGCATTACAGGTGAAGATGTCTACAGAGATTGACTTGGAGTTCTAGACGATTATGGACCGGAAGGTGCCTGTCTTACCGGCTCTTCCCGCAGATCAGAAGCTCGATGGCGACAACTATGCCTCGTTATGTCACTGACTACCTCACTTCACTCAAGTATAGGAATGAAAATACTCTGCTCTGATACCAACTCACCAGAGTGCACAACGGAAACAAATGCATAACAGCGAAACAACAGTGGAAGTAACAAATGAAAGCTCAGATGAAACGATTACTGAGAGACCAGTAAGCAATGATGCAGTTATGAAGGGAAAGAGTCAAGACAATAAGATATGAAGACTTGATATTGCTTGAGACTTGCTCTGAAGGAATGCTTAGATTGCTTCTTTTCTTTACAAATGAGAGCCTTTTATAGGCTAATGGAGGTGAGCATATGGTTTCCCGCTCAGAGGTTGAGTGGAGAGGGAATCAATAAAGTTACATTGGAGCCTTTAGGCAGGAACAAATAAATGGCTTTTGAAAAAGTAAAGGGAATATTGTACAACATGTCTGTTGGTTGTGTCAAGGTGGTTTTCGGGAAAGTAGGTCTCCTACAGTGTTATGGATTCCCGGTACGTGCTCAAAGGTGACGTCAAGAGCATAAAAAAAGAGTGACCACCTAAGAAGTCTTTTCTTCCCTATTTCATTTGGTGCTTTTTTGGTTAAGTAGCCAGGTACATGCTTTAAGTCTGTTCTGATGGTGAAAGGAACAAATTTTACAAAGAACCGAAAAGCCTTTATGGCTTTAATCATGGCGAGGATTTCTCTTTGATATGAAGGATAATTTTTTTGAGTGGGAGAGAAAATCCCTGAAGCATATCTGCATGGGTGAAGTGTGATTGGTTCTTTTTCTTCTTCACAAAGACATGCGCCCCACCCGACATCAGATGCATCCGTATACAGAACTAATGGATGTCCAGAGGGCAATCTTAGGGGTGGAAGATTGCTGATTAGCTGCTTGATATGTTGTACAGCTATAGTGTGAATGGGATCCCAATGGAATTTATCTTTCTGTAATAAGGGATATAAGTCCTTTGTGTATTTTGCAATATTGGGTGCCGAGGAATTAACCCAATTTAAGCAACCTAAAAATTGTTGTAATTGTTTTACTGAGGTGAGAGTATCTGGCATATCTACAAGTTTTTTCAAGACATGGTCTTGAAGTCTGATCTGTCCCTGTGAAATTTCTATGCCAAGAAAATCAATAGTAGATTGAAACATGAGGGACTTGGTTGGTGATAATACCATGCCGACGGCTTCGACTGCAGTGGCAATCTGGGATAGATGATCCAGATGATCTTCAATAGTTTCAGAAAATATTAGAATATCATCTATGTATGTGAGACAAAAAGGAAAATTCCCAAAAATTGCATCAGACCACTCCTGGAATTTAGTGGGTGCTACTTTAATGCCGAAAGGAAGGACTGTCCATTGGTAGTGTCCATAGGGGACACAGAAGGTTGTCTTATCTTTGTTTTCCTTTTTGAGGGGTAATTGCCAAAATCCAGATTTAAGATCAAACTTGCTAAATACATTAGCCTTTTTTATCATTTTTAGCAATAGATCTTTTAGAGGGATAGGATGCCCATGGCCAATGAGATATTTGTTCAATGGTTTATAATTTATAACCATTCTCTTCTTGCCACGTTTCTGCTCGGAGTGCTTGTTGACATAGAAAGCTTGACACGCCCAAGGGGAATTTGTAGGCTCAATCAATCCTTTTTCTAGGAGAGATTGTATCTCTTCTTTACAGAGCATTAAATCCTCTTCCTTCATGCCTGGATGTATTGCCTTGGTAGGAATTGCATTTGGCTGTATGGGTAGAGAAATTGCATATGTCTGTCGTTTCTCCTTGTACATCATTGGATCTTCATGCATGAACTGTTCTAGCCTGTGTTTCATGTGCGTGATCTGTTCTCCATACTTTTTCATTTCTTTCTGTAGCCAAGATTCTCTGGCAATTGCTTTGTCCGGACCAGTTGTCTCTGTGATTGAGTAGATTGTTCTACCAATCCGAGGGAGGAGAGGTAATTCTGCTGTCCGATGTTTCTAGGTGATGCCAAATTTGTTGGACCAAAAGGTGTATGGGACAAGATGTTGTAGGATATCCGTGCCAATGAGGAGATCATACTTCATTTGTCGCATAAGCTGAATTTCTATAGGTACTTTGATCTTATCAAAGTGGAGATAAGCTTGGGTTACATGGATGAGTGTAATCTTTTTATTGTTAGAGAGTTCTACTATAATAAGTGTGGAAACCTTTATACATTTTCTAGGAAAGAGCTCAAATGGAGCAATAGTGAGACTCGATCCTGTGTCTAGTAGAGCATCAACATGTAAAGAGAATTGTGGCATATTTTTGAGTTATACACATACCATTGGAATAGGTCCACCAGTGTCTAAGGCATTGATCTTGAATGTTCGTTCCTTTTGTATTCGGATCTGGGTGACTGGGACTGTAGAAGTAGGCCTTCCTTGAGAAGTTGAAGGCATTTCTTGTAATTCCCTTAGGATTCCAGTTGTACTTTCTGCTAGATCTTTCTGGTTAGAGAGAATTCTTCTGTACACTTTGCATAAGGACTTGATTTCTTGTTGCATTTGGAAAAATGCATTAATCATTTCTTCTCTTGTATTTCAAGTGGCATTTGTTGTAGATTGTAGCAGCTGAGATGCAGTCCTTGGCTGATGTAGACTTTCCAATTTACGTGGTATGAATATATTTGCCTGAGTTTTTGTCTTTGCACCCAAAGTTTCTGGTTTGGGCAAATCATAAGGGTTAGAGAAAAATTCTTTTCTTATGTTTTCCTTTGTTTTTTTGGTTTTGGAAGACGTTGTCTCAGTATCAGAGGTCTTTGATGATTCAGAGGAATCATCTTTCTTTTGTTTGCCTTTGAGATCTTTTGAATAGGAAGTAAAAGCTGAAGCCATTAGTTTTGGTTTTCTTCCTCCGGAGAAATAAGACTTATGTGCATTGACTGGATGAAAATTGTGCGCAATGATTGTGTCTTCATCCGTGACTTCTGTTGCGTCAGAACCAGTGTCTCCTTCATCTTCTTCATCTTCTTCTGTTCCTGCTTTTTCAGTAGTATTTTCTTCTTCTTCTTCTTCTTCGGCAGTGTGCCATGAGGTGGAAGAGTCTGTTGTATCAGAAACTTCTGAGCTAGAAGATTCTGTCTCATAAGATTCGATCTCTTCTTCATTGTCATTTTCTTTATCAGAACCAGTATCATACTCACTGTCATATGAGTATTCTGTTTTAGAATAGCTGTCGTATGAGTAACAGCTATTATAGTCAATGTGATGTTGCATCATATTGACTTTGGCTGCATTTGCTTTTGCCTGTTCTTTCTTTTTTGGACATTTGTTCGCCAGATGAGACGAACTTCCGCAGATAAAACATTTCAATTCTTTTTTCTTTGTTTTATCTATATCTTCTTGTTTATACTGTGATTTTCCTTTTGCAGGTTTCTAAGATTTTCTTGAATTTCTTGAGTATCTTGAATACTTTGAATTTCTACCATCTTGTTTGTTGAAAAAAGACTTACTATGAGAATAGTTTCTGTGATACCTGGGGAGATGGTGATGTCTATGGTGACGATGTTTGTATCTTGGAGTATTGTCACATGTACATTTGTCACATCCTAAATCCATGTCAAATTTGTATACTTGCTTGCAGATGGATTGAGGAAACCTCTGGTTGAGCTGTGTCATCTTCTGATGCTGGCAAACTTCTTTGACTGTTTGTTCTATAGTCTGTGTAATCTGGCCAACACTATCTGTGAAATCTCTGTTTTCATTTTTCATTTTTTGTTTACAGTAGAATGGAATCGGTTCTGGAAAAAAACACACAAGATGTTCTTTCATGGTGTTATCATGGGCTCCTAAGCCTTCATACAATAAATCTCGCATATATATCAAGTATTCTTTATACAAGCGAGGGTCGCAAAGCTTAGCCTTGAAGAATGCTTCAGGAGCTTCTAGTACATCATCTAGTTTGTTGCCTACTAGTTCTCCTAGTAGTAACTCAAAGAATATTTGTACAGGGTCTGGACTTTGTGCTATAGCAGCTTTTACTTGTGGATGTATTGATGTCCACCAATGCTTAATGCCTCCGACAAATCCATGTGTGATGGCATTTAGGATGTCAATCCTGCTAGTTTGGGGTTTGTCCACTATTTTCTGTCCTGCATAGGCATACATCATGTAGATTAGTAGTTTTATCTCTTCTGGAGTTTTTCCATCAATGGACCAGATAGGGAAGTTTCCAACTTTCTTTGGAACACCAATCTTAGTATAGAATTTAGTATGAGATGGTTTGGATGTAGATCCAGCTGTAGTTGCATTCAAGGAAGCCGTTTGCATCGTTGAATGATGTGCATTCATCTGTGCTCTGAGAATACTAGTGGGAGATTTAGACCTGTGTGGATTGATGGGTGTGAATTCTTCTTCAATCACACTGTTACCATCTTCGTCTGAAGATGTGAGGGTAAAGGCTATTCTTTCTTCAAAATAAGCCTGATCCCTAGCATACCATGCTGGTGTTTCAACAGTGGGTAGATCCGGTGGTGTCTGTTGAATACTTTCTCCCATATATCTAGAGTTCAATCTGTTATGAACATTTCTTGTAAGGTCTTCATCATCTTGTTGTTCATGGTCTATGCACAGTGGCATGTTTTCAAGAACAAGATTTTCTTCCCGAACTCTTCTGATCTTTTTTAGGTCAAGATCAATATCATCAAAGGCTAATTTGTAATCTGAATCTGACCAGTCAGGAAACATCAATTCCAAGTATTCAGATAGTTCTACTGCAGTAGAGCCTGGTTGTACTGTCTTTTGAAACAGTGAAGGTTCTGTGGGGGTCTGAGACCATGAACCAGTGGGTTGACAATACCAAGTCTTCAACAACAGTGAAAGTAACAGATGAAAGCTCAGATGAAACGATTACTGAGAGACTAGTAAGCAATGATGCAGTTATGAAGGGAAAGAGTCAAGACAAGAAGATATGAAGACTTGGTATTGCTTGAGACTTGCTCTGAAGGAATGCTTAGATTGCTTCTTTTCTTTATAAATGAGAGCCTTTTCTTTACAAATGTGAGCCTTTTATACGTCCGTCCTCTCACGTCCAGTAAACCCTTTAAATGGCTTCCAAGCAAGTCAGGAATGTGTTTTCTTCTGCGTTCAAGCATCTCTCAGAATGTTACAAGTCTCTTGGTAACTCAACAATCATCGTTGATGAAGCTCAACCCAGTTCGAAGTGGATTCTTCCAGAAATTGGTGCATCTCAAATCTATGGGGAAAATGGAATTTTCAAATTCAAGGCATCTACCATGTTCATGGAAGACCAAGGTATTTTAACGGTTGGGGACTCTCTTTCCGAAGATCAGCATGTGAATTTGCTATCACTAGTTTATCCCAAAATCCAAAAACAACAAAACAAAAAAGAATACCTATATCTACATCTTGGCTATATTGCCATAGGTATTATTCCTCTGTTTCGCAAAGGCTTAAATGCATCTTGTATGGCAGCTGTATTAGACACTCGTCATTTAGAATTGCAAGACATGATAGTAGGAGCTGCAGTATCACCTCTGTCTAATGGTCCAATATTCTTTGAACTTAGACCTAATTATGTCATAGCAGTTGATGATCCTTATCTTTCAGATCTTCTAATGTTACATATTAGAACTCTAAGATTACAAATGAAAGCATCTTCTGCATATTTAGTCATCCAATATAGAATGGTATTTCACTGTATGTCTTTAGTCATCCCTAGGGTGATTGAAGGAGTTAATTCTTCAACAAATAAAGGACAGACTATTATCATGAAATCTGATGAAGTTACTCAAAGGTTCTTACCTGACTGTGTTAACTGGTGCGAAATAGAATTACCTACAGAATGGAACCTTGATATTAGTTCTATTAGGAAAAAGAAATTACTTCCTCCAAAAATTATCAAAGTCCAAAATAAAAAAGGAAAAACATTGCTACTTCCACAAAACACTTCAGAACATCCGAAGGCAGTGGTCTAACCATAGCTAAAGGTTTCTCCTTCTCAGAGAACCAATCTTCTAAAATTCCATACACAGCCTTGCTCTCATGATCAAGTCATTCATGGCGTCTGCCAGCATTGTAAAAAGCTTATAGAAACAGTTTCCTCCTCTGTTCTCAATGTCATCCAGACTTTTGAGTATGAAGAGAACAACTATAAAGCTGCTCCTTATCTACGTCCTCAAAATGGTCATTCTTGGACTCCAGAACTCCAGGCAGCCAATTGGACACATTTGGCCCTTTCAGGACTTATGGATAAAATGGATTCTCTTCAGTAAACCGCAGACCAATTACTTGTTTTATGTCAGCAGACACATAAAAATATTATTGTGAAGCAAGCTACTAATGTATCTTCAGCAGTAGTACATACGCCAAGCATGGCTACAGATTGGTCTATCTTCTCCAACAAAAGGCTTCACAAAGGATGGACTTCACACTTTTCTTTACCAGCAACTGGTTCATTGAACATGCACATCTCTAGCAAAGGGAAAGAAAAAGAGATCATACCTACAGGTGAAGGTACTTCTACTCATACTTCTTCTACTGAAAGTCCTAAAGCCACTACATTTGATGA
Source organism: Lygodium microphyllum (assembly GCF_053477565.2). Classification (NCBI taxonomy): domain Eukaryota; kingdom Viridiplantae; phylum Streptophyta; class Polypodiopsida; order Schizaeales; family Lygodiaceae; genus Lygodium; species Lygodium microphyllum. The sequence continues at coordinate 29,766,547 of NC_141153.1, read as the reverse complement.
AAATGATTTGTTCTGCTATGAAAATCTCCAAGATGAAGATGATTCTGAAGATCTCTTACAACAAATCCAAGACACATATTGTCAACCCACTGGTTCATGGTCTCAGACCCCCACAGAACCTTCACTGTTTCAAAAGACAGTACAACCAGGCTCTACTGCAGTAGAACTATTTGAATACTTGGAATTGATGTTTCCTGACTGGTCAGATTCAGATTACAAATTAGCCTTTGATGATATTGATCTTGACCTAGAAAAGATCAGAGGAGTTCGGGAAGAAAATCTTGTTCTTGAAAACATGCCATTGTTGAACAACAAGATGATGAAGACCTTACAAGAAATGTTCATAACACATTGAACTCTAGATATATGGGAGAAAGTATTCAACAGACACCACCGGATCTACCCACTGTTGAAACACCAGCATGGTATGCTAGGGATCAGGCTTATTTTGAAGAAAGAATAGCCTTTACCCTCACATTTTCAGAGGAAGATGGTGACAGTGTGATTGAAAAAGAATTCACATCCATCAATCCACACATGTCTAAATCTCCCACTAGTATTCTCAGAGCACAGATGAATGCACATCATTCAACTATGCAAACGGCTTCCTTGAATGCAACTACAGCTGGAGTGTAAGCTATGTCCAGAGCAAGAGAGGGGGCTACGCCGCATCAATCTGGAGGTTCTTGCAGGTCTGGCAGACCTCAATTCAGATGCTTCAGACGATGAAAATGAAGGGTTTAACTTTGCTAGATAGAAGCTATTCAAGCTTTGGCTCAGAACAAGGAGAAATTACGATTATTACACCTGCAAGTTCTGGTTTCAGTGAAGTTATAAGCACAGTAACATCCTTTTCTGAAATTTGTGAGAAAGTATGCTACTGTCCAAACCATCTCATACTAAATTCTATACTAAGATTGGTGTTCCAAAGAAAGTTGGAAACTTCCCTATCTGGTCCATTGATGGAAAAACTCCAGAAGAGATAAAACTACTAATCTACATGATGTATGCCTATGCAGGACAGAAAATAGTGGACAAACCCCAAACTAGCAGGATTGACATCCTAAATGCCATCACACATGGATTTGTCGGAGGCATTAAGCATTGGTGGACATCAATACATCCACAGGTAAAAGCTGCTATAGCACAAAGTCCAGACCCTGTACAAATATTCTTTGAGTTACTACTAGGAGAACTAGTAGGCAACAAACTAGATGATGTACTAGAAGCTCCTGAAGCATTCTTCAAGGCTAAGCTTTGCGACCCTCGCTTGTATAAAGAATACTTGATATATATGCGGGATTTATTGTATGAAGGCTTAGGAGCCCATGATAACACGATGAAAGAACATCTTGTGTGTTCTTTTCCAGAACCGGTTCCATTCTACTGTAAACAAAAAATGAAAAATGAAAACAGAGATTTCACAGATAGTGTTGGCCAGATTATACAGACTATAGAACAAACAGTCAAAGAAGTTTGCCAGCATCAGAAGATGACACAGCTCAACCAGAGGTTTCCTCAATCCATCTGCAAGCAAGTATACAAATTTGACATGGATTTAGGATGTGACAAATGTACATGTGACAATACTCCAAGATACAAACATCGTCACCATAGACATCACCATCTCCCCAGGTATCACAGAAACTATTCTCATAGTAAGTCTTTTTTCAACAAACAAGATGGTAGAAATTCAAAGTATTCAAGATACTCAAGAAATTCAAGAAAATCTTAGAAACCTGCAAAAGGAAAATCACAGTATAAACAAGAAGATATAGATGAAACAAAGAAAAAGAATTGAAATGTTTTATCTGCGGAAGTTCGTCTCATCTGGCGAACAAATGTCCAAAAAAGAAAGAACAGGCAAAAGCAAATGCAGCCAAAGTCAATATGATACAACATCACATTGACTATAATAGCTGTTACTCATAGGACAGCTATTCTGAAACAGAATACTCATATGATAGTGAGTATGATACTGGTTCTGATAAAGAAGATGACAATGAAGAAGAGATCGAATCTTATGAGACAGAATCTTCTAGCTCAGAAGTTTCTGATACAACAGACTCTTCCACCTCATGGCACACTGCCGAAGAAGAAGAAGAAGAAGAAGAAAATACTACTGAAAAAGAAGGAACAGAAGAAGACGAAGAAGATGGAGACACTGGTTCTGACGCAATAGAAGTCACGGATGAAGACACAATCATTGCGCACAATTTTCATCTAGTCAATGCACATAAGTCTTATTTCTCCGGAGGAAGAAAACCAAAACTAATGGCTTCAGCTTTTACTTCCTATCCAAAAGATCTCAAAGGCAAACAAAAGAAAGATGATTCCTCTGAATCATCAGAGACCTCTGATCCTGAGACAACGTCTTCCAAAACCAAAAAAACAAAGGAAAAAATAAGAAAAGAATTTTTCTCTAACCCTTATGATTTGCCCAAACCAGGAACTTTGGGTGCAGAGACAAAAACTCAGGCAAATATGTTCATACCACATAAATTGGAAAGTCTACATCAGCCAAGGACTGCATCTCAGCTGCTACAATCTACAACAAATGCCACTCGAAATACAGGAGAAGAAATGATTAATGCATTTTTCCAAATGCAACAAGAAATCAAGTCCTTATGCAAAGTGTACAGAAGAACTCTCTAACCAGAAAGAGCTAGCAGAAAGTATAAGTGGAATCCTAAGGGAATTACAAGAAATGCCTTTAACTTCTCAAGGAGGGCCTACTTCTACAGTCCCAGTCAACCAGATCCGAATACAAAAGGAACGAACATTCAAGGTCAATGCCTTAGACACTGGTGGACCTATTCCAATGGTATGTGTATAACTCAAAAATATGCCACAATTCTCTTTACATGTTGATGCTCTACTAGACACAGGATCGAGTCTTACTATTGCTCCATTTGAGCTCTTTTCTAGAAAATGTATAAAGATTTCCATACCTATTATAGTAGAACTCTCTAACAATAAAAAGATTACACTCATCCATGTAACCCAGGCTTATCTCCACTTTGATAAGATCAAAGTACCTATAGAAATTCAGCTTATGCGACAAATGAAGTATGATCTCCTCATTGGCACGGATATCCTACAATATCTTGTCCCATACATCTTTTGGTCCAACAAATTTGGCATCATCTACAAACATCAGACAGCAGAATTACCTCTCCTCCCTCGGATTGGTAGAACAATCTACTCAATCACAGAGACAACTGGTCCGGACAAAGCAATTGCCAGAGAATCTTGGCTACAGAAAGAAATGAAAAAGTATGGAGAACAGATCACGTACATGAAACACAGGCTAGAACAGTTTATGCATGAAGGTCCAATGATGTACAAGGAGAAACGACAGACATATGCAATTTCTCTACCTATACAGCCAAATGCAATTCCTACCAAGGCAGTACATCCAGGCATGAAGGAAGAGGATTTAATGCTCTGTAAAGAAGAGATACAATCTCTCCTAGAAAAAGGATTGATTGAGCCTACAAATTCCCCTTGGGCGTGTCAAGCTTTCTATGTCAACAAGCACTCCGAGCAGAAACGTGGCAAGAAGAGAATGGTTATAAATTATAAACCATTGAACAAATATCTCATTGGCCATGGGCATCCTATCCCTCTAAAAGATCTATTGCTAAAAATGATAAAAAAGGCTAATGTATTTAGCAAGTTTGATCTTAAATCTGGATTTTGGCAATTACCCCTCAAAAAGGAAAACAGAGATAAGACAGCCTTCTGTGTCCCCCATGGACACTACCAATGGACAGTCCTTCCTTTCAGCATTAAAGTAGCACCCACTAAATTCCAGGAGTGGTCTGATGCAATTTTTGGGAATTTTCCTTTTTGTCTCACATACATAGATGATATTCTAATATTTTCTGAAACTATTGAAGATCATCTGGATCATCTATCCCAGATTGCCACTGCAGTCGAAGCCGCCGGCATGGTATTATCACCAAGTCCCTCATGTTTCAATCTACTATTGATTTTCTTGGCATAGAAATTTCACAGGGACAGATCAGACTTCAAGACCATGTCTTGAAAAAACTTGTAGATATGCCAGATACTCTCACCTCAGTAAAACAATTACAACAATTTTTAGGTTGCTTAAATTGGGTTAATTCCTTGGCACCCAATATTGCAAAATACACAAAGGACTTATATCCCTTATTACAGAAAGATAAATTCCATTGGGATCCCATTCACACTATAGCTGTACAACATATCAAGCAGCTAATCAGCAATCTTCCACCCCTAAGATTGCCCTCTGGACATCCATTAGTTCTGTATACGGATGCATTTGATGCCGGGTGGGGCGCATGTCTTTGTGAAAAAGAAAAAGAACCAATCACACTTCACCCATGCAGATATGCTTTAGGGATTTTCTCTCCCACTCAGAAAAATTATCCTTCATGTCAAAGAGAAATCCTCGCCATGATTAAAGCCATAAAGGCTTTTCGGTTCTTTGTAGAATTTGTTCCTTTCACCATCAGAACAGACTTAAAGCATGTACCTGGCTACTTAACCAAAAAAGCACCAAATGAAATAGGGAAGAAAAGACTTCTTAGGTGGTCACTCTTTTTTTATGCTCTTGACGTCACCTTTGAGCACGTACTGGGAATCCATAACACTATAGCAGACCTACTTTCCCGAAAACCACCTTGACACAACCAACAGACATGTTGTACAATATTCCTTTTACTTTTTCAAAAGCCATTTATTTGTTCCCGCCTAAAGGCTCCAATGTAACTTTATTGATTGCCTCTCCACTCAACCTCTGAGCGGGAAACCATATGCTCACCTCCATTTGCCTATAAAAGGCTCTCATTTGTAAAGAAAAGAAGCAATCTAAGCATTCCTTCAGAGCAAGTCTCAAGCAATACCAAGTCTTCATATCTTCTTGTCTTGACTCTTTCCCTTCATAACTGCATCATTGCTTACTGGTCTCTCAGTAATCGTTTCATCTGAGCTTTCATCTGTTACTTCCGCTGTTGTTTCGTTGTTGTGCGTTTGGCGTCATGATGTTGGCCATCCTTGAGTCCTATGATTTGGCGGAGCTTGTACAGGAGGAGATCGACCGGCCCTCGGTAAGAGATGAGTCCAAACTCTCTTCCGATGCTCGTGCGGAGTTGGCCAAGGCTCAGTCTCACTGGGACAAACTGAATGCCAGGATTCGTTCCTTTCTTTTTCTATCTTGTACTACAGCGGTGATAGCTCACATCGAGCACTTGACGGTGGCTCGGGAGATTTGGCTGGAGCTTGATCAGATGTTCCACCGGATGACCCTTATGAAGCGGGTTTCTTTGGAGGTTCAGATGCGGACCTTGTCCGTAAACAAGTCTTCTTCGTTGCGGGAGCACATCAACAAGCTAAGACAGCTTCAGATGCAGGTTCAGAATGCGGGGAAGCCGATTTCCTCCGAAGACATGGCGATCACACTCTTGTCCCAGTTGCCGCCACGATTCGGTACATTCTACTCCGCCCTTATTGCTTCGGGGCGGGAGTCTACTCTTCGGTGGGAAGAGTTGGTTCCTATGGTCTTGGACCAAGAGGAACAACTAAAGTGACAGAATGCTTCCAAGTCGGAGGCACTGACAGGTCAAGCCTCTCAGAAGAAGGGGAAGGACCAAAAGAAGAAGAAGGGGGATAACAAGTCAAAGAAGGACAAGGACAAGGACAAAGAATCCACATGCCATATTTGTGGAAAGACTGGCCATTGGAAGAAGGATTGCCCTGACAAAGACAAGAAGGACACCAACAAGAAGGACACGAAGGATTCTGGAGCGGTGGCTGCACCCTCATCAGTTGCATTTCTTCATCTAGCTGTCATTGAGGACTCTTCACCGAATGCTTCTGATGCTGCGATGACGGCTCCCCGGGCTCGAGAGTGGATCGTTGACAGTGGTGCCTCCCGGCACATGACTTCTTCATCAGATGGTGTTGCTCAGTTGCGACCCTCGTGTGGGCAGATTCTCATTGGAGATAGCTCTTCCGTGTCTATTGCAGGACGGGGTAAGATGCAGCTTTTTGGACGTGGTGGTACCCATACCTCAGAGGTCTTGCATGTACCAGGTTTAGGGTATCATCTCCTGTCAGTTCATAAGATTTGCTTCCTTGGACTTTTGGTGGAGTTTGACAGTAATTCGGTGCGAGTCCTTGATCGTGGGTCAAGGAAGGTTCTATCATCTGGATATGAGGAGAATGGTATCTATAAATTGAAGTCTTCCACCGCCCTCTCTACTCTTCTTCTTACCTCTCAGACACAGTCAGAGTTATGGCATGCTCGGTTTGGTCACCTCAACTATGATTATCTTCGGAGGGTGTCTCGTGGACAGCTTGTTCGAGGGCTGCTGGATATAGTGGTGAGCCAGTAGCCATGTGTCTCCTGCATTCGTGTGAAGCAGCATAGGGATGCCATTCCCCACACAGCTTCGCGGCGGTCTACTTCACCGATGGAGCTTGTATCTACGGATCTATGTGGCCCTATGAGGAACGAGTCCTTGCGTGGGAGCTCGTACTTCATGTTGATCGTAGATGACAATAGCAGGATGACATGGGCCTATTTCTTGGCATTGAAGTCAGAAGCTTTCTCCCACTTCAAGGATTGGCTTCTCTTTGAGGAGAACCGATCAGGCCGGAAATTGAAGACCTTGCGATCCGACAAGGGTGGTGAATTTGTTTCTAATGAGTTTGCTCGTTTTTGTGCAGATAAAGGTATTCACCAGGAGTGTGCTAACACCAACACTCCTCAAGAAAATGACATTCTTGAACGGAAAAACCGCAGTGTGATTGAGATGGCGTGCACCATGATGGAGCACCGACAGACCCCTCAGGTTCTGTGGGCCGAGGCTGTGGCTACTGCAGTCCACATCCTTAATCGCTCACCCACTTCGGCCGTTGATGGGATGACACCTTTTGAGGCTTACTTTGGCACTAAGCCCGATGTTTCTTACTTTAGGGTCTTTGGGTGTGATGCCTATGTTCACATTCCCAAGGCTCACTGTGATAAATTTGAAGTAGCTTCCCAAAGACAGGTATTTGTTGGCTACAACTCCCAGTCCCAAGGTTATTGATTGTATGATCCCGTCAAGCGGGATGTGTACACTAGTCGAGATGTGCGGTTTCTGGAGGTTCCGGCCATATGAACGGGTGAGGAGCATCCCGTTCTTGGAGATCCAAGGGAGAGTTGGGCTCCTGCTACAGTTCCATTGGAGCCCGTGCCTTTTGATTATGATTCTGTTTCTGACACAGAGTCTACTGTTCCACCGGTCACCCCTGAGGAGTTATCACCGGTGGATCTTCCAGAGTCTTCAGCTGATGGAGAGAGACGAGGGGAGGTTCGGCCTCCTCCTCGATGGGCCCGTGACACACTCCGTGATTCAGGGATCGAGGGGGTTCATGAGGAGTGGGGACCGCAGGTTGGTCCGCGGCGGTTACGGAGGCACCAGGCACATTCTACGGAGCTTGTTTGCTCTAACTATTGTTTGATGACCCGTGTTATGCAGGATCAAGAGCCCACCTCCGTGAAGGAGGCTTTACAGTCTGCACCATGGAAGAAAGCTATGGAAGCCGAGTTGGAGGCTATTGAGAGGAATGGCACTTGGTCACTCGTGCCCCGCCCCCCGAATAAGAAGGTGATTGGCGTCAAATGGGTTTTCAGGACCAATTACCTTAGCGATGGTTCTTTGGATAAGCACAAGGCTCGCCTTGTTGCTAAAGGTTTTGTACAGCGCCTAGGGATTGATTGTCATGATACTTTTGCCCCCACTGCTCGTATGGCGACCATTAGAGCTGTTCTTGCCTTGGCTGGCCATAGGAGATTTCCTGTTTACCAGTTGGATGTGAACTCCGCCTTCCTCAATGGTGATTTGAAGGAGGAGATCTATGTTGAGTAGCCTCCTGGCTTTGGATCTTCAGATGGGAAAGTCTACAGGTTGAAGAAGGCCTTGTATGGCCTTAAGCAGGCTCCGCGTGCATGGAACGAGAAGATTGATTCGTTTCTTCAATCTCAGTTGGGATATCGGCGTTCTAAGGCCGATCCGCAGCTTTATGTTTACACTTCCGAGGATGATTGTGTGCTTTTTGTGTTGTATGTTGATGCTTTGATTGTCACAGGTGATCATGCACAGCAGGTCCAAGAGACGAAGTCAGCTTTACATCGGACGTTCGAGATGACGGACTTGGGTCTACTCCATTTCTTTTTGGGCCATGAGATTTATCAGTCTCAGAGGGGGATCTTCATCTCTCAGCAGAGATGTACAGGAGCTCTTGGTTTCTTTTGCGATGGAGGATTGTCGGCCCCTTTCTACTCCTATGGATCCAAACTGGAAGGCCACTTCCCATTCAGCTTCTCCTATGGCGGATGCTTCCCGCTATCGTCAGTTGATTGGATCATTGATTTGGCTCCTCAACACTCGTGTTGATCTTTGTTTTGCTGTTGGGCTCTTGGCAGGGTTTATGAGTGAACCTCAGACGGTGCATTGGCAGGTTGCTCAGAGGATACTTCGGTATTTGAGGGGGACGTCTGATTTAGGGATTCATTATCCCGCAGGGAGAGATGGTTCAGATCTTGTACTTGCAGGTTGGAGCGACTTGGATTGGGCCGGTGATGTGGACCACAGGCGGTCTACTACAGGTTACTGTTTTACCTTGGGTGCAGGTGTTATCTCATGGAGTAGCAAGAAGCAGCCCACGGTAGCCCTTTCGTCTACTAAGGCAGAGTATCGGGCCGCGTCTTCCACCACATGTGAGACTGTGTGGCTTTGGAGATTGTTGGAGGAGCTTGGCTGCTCCCAGACTCGTCCTACTTTGCTGCAATGTGACAATGAGAGTTGCATTGCCTTGGCACGGAATCCTGTTTTTCATGCCCGGACGAAGCACATAGAGATCCAGTATCACTTCATCAAAAAGAAGCTTCTGGATGAGACCATCACTGTGGAGTACTGCAAGACGGAGGACAATCTTGCAGATTTGTTTACGAAGGCACTTCCCCAGGCTCTACTTCGGAGACATTCCAGCTCCCTCAGGCTTCTGCCCCGCCCAGGCTCTGAGAGGGGGTGTTAGAGATTGGAGCCTGTCCAGGACTGCACAGTCCAGTCGGACTGCCACGTGGCAGTCCGACTGACTGCAGTTAAATGCAGCCAACCTGCCTGATTTTTCGCCCAGATTCTGGCTATTTATAGCCGAGTTTTTCAGCAGTCTCCTGCACTTCTCTGCTTGCAGATTACAGACTGGTGGCACGCGCAGATTCCGTCTCTGTTCGCAGATTTCAGACAGGAGACAGTGCAGACTGCAGCGGACTTCGAGGTGAACAGCAGGTTGCATCGTCGAGGTGGAGACACGCAGTCCAGCGCACTGCGCCCGTGTACATATCTGCATATCTTTGTATACAGCACACTTTATACAGCAGATCTTCATCTTCCACTGTCTCTTTCTCTCTCTTCTCTCTTTGCGTTCTCTCTCTCTCAGTCCTACGCTTCCGCACTGCTGCACTCTGACAGTTTTTGTGTCCTTGCAACATTTGAGGGCATACCACTTTAACAAGAGAAAGTTATGGTAGGTAAATGCTCTTAAAATAATCGGTAAAATTTTCAATTTCTACCCAAATAGGTCACAAATGACATAAGTTTAATATAATCTTTTGTAGAAGAGCCTAGAAGCATATAAATTGACTGATGTACAAACACTAGAGATAAATTTTCAAGCTTAATCTGTCTCCAAGATACATTTGGAAGGAGAATATAAAAAAATAGGATGAGAAGGATGAACTTTTTGCATATGTGGACCCCCAAAATGTTATGAACCCGCTATTCCACTTTGGAAATATTAAGTAATTTGCAAGGGAAAAATATAATTACAATGATGCTAGAAAATACCTTCAATGTCACCAAGACTCGAAAAGAGTAAACATGAACTTATGAGTTGGTCAAGGATCCACTCTACCATAGTGACTCTGCTAACAATCATCCCATATGGCATTATTTACATTGTTATCGAGGGAAAGACTAGTGTACGGATGAAGGCACCAATGAAGCCTTCTCATGCAATCATTTTGTAGAAGAAATATTTTGATTGTAGACAAGTTCAATAAACTCCATAAAAGGGAGTAAATAGTAGTAGAAATAAATTAAAGAGGGTGTGAAGATATGCTAGGGTTTGTGCATAGAATGTACAAACGTGACTGAAACACAATAACTCTGCAGCTTTATGCATCGGTGTGGATTCCAGATGGTTGCAGGGGGATGAGAGAATGAGGAGGGCTGACTGATCATGGAAGATCAATGATGTATAATGAGAGTGAGAGGGCAGGCCGCCTATGTATAGGCAAATTGGGGCGACAACTAGTAATAAAGTGGCCAAGCCCAAAATATGGGCACTCAAGACAGCCAAAAGTCCCCAAAAAGAAATGCACTAACGTGCCCCTATCTAAAATGCCTGAAGCACATAAAATGACAAACAAATACAATGTTAGAGCTCCTAATGTCATTGTTTAACTCAAATTGAGGTTCACAGGCAGGAGATGACCACACAATAAACATATGGCTGCTAACATCCCCTCTCAGATACTGGATGGGGAGAAAGGCCAAAGGAGATGTGGATCCGAGGGCAGTAGGAAGAGTGCCAATGGTGATGAAGTCAGTCGATGAAGAATGCTAGCCAAGGAGCAAGACCCCTTCTCTAGATAAAAATCAGATCAACTTGCAGGCTACCAAAGGCCAATGGAAATAGAGAGGACTCCAACAGATCACTCTTGAAAAAACTAGTCAGGGATGGGTGAGCCAAGCCTTGAACCCAACTGTAAGATGATATCAAGGAACTATCGAAGGTGCCATAAGTTGCATAGAAAAATAGGGACCAAGGGCCAAGTAGCAAGGGATGGTGGCTCGATGAGGAAGAAAAGAGGTTGCCACATGAAGGAAAGGCTCAAAGTAGATTGGAAGCCTTGAAGAAACTCCTCACGATTTTGGAAAACCCCCCTGGAAACACAAGGGCTAGGAAATCCATAGCCACATGATCAATATCGTCCCCCTCTGAAAGGGATCAGAGGTACAAGTGTACCTCCAGAGGAGATGTTAGGGGATGGAATGGAGTCGATGGGATAAATGGTGCACAATCAAGAATAGGTGTGGTAAGAGAAAGTTGCCTCGGAAGGCCCCGCACAATGGAAGGGGAATGAAGCATGGATAGCCCCCTCTTGCTGACCTGTCACAAAAGTGGCTCTTGTAAAAGAATCCTCAACAAAGATGGGCTAGCTCGGTGAAGACAACGTGGGTCTTGAGGTTAGGAAGGCCATGAACTGAGACGAGAGGGAAGCCTAAGTTCGAAACATGTAGGGCCTCAGAAATGGAGCTCGATAGATGGTCAGTGATAGCCCCAAAAAGGGCCGGTGTCCACATTTTGGCCACTTTTTTAGTGGGCGGCCACACAGTGGTGCACCGCCCTAGACAACTTAGTCTATAAATAGACAGTCACTTCATTCATTCTTCACCACACCACTACTCTTTAGTCATTCTTCATCCCTCTTCCTCCATCATCAGACACCCTTCTCTTCTCTCACCAAACCCCTCCACTATCCTCACACCCCTTCAAGAGGACATTGCGGTTTGTGGCTCGTGGTTGCCTTTACCCTTTCTCTTTTGCTTCACGCACCCTGTTCCAGTATCAAGCCTTGCGTTTGGAGCATCTTCCACTTGGTATCAGTCCCTTTTCCATTAGGCTCCACCTTCACCTGTGTTGTTAAGTGTGGAGATTTTCTCCTTCCCTGGCGTCATCATCTTCAGCTTGGTGTCAGCATTCTAGCCTCTCGCAACAATCTATATCACCGAGCATCAGTGATTTCATCACTCGTCTATCACAGGGGCTGTTGGGATTTGCGTTTTTGCAGCCTCGTTTCTCCTCCATCACCTAATGTCACTCGTCTATCATAGGGGCTGCTAGGACTTGTGTTTTTGCAGCTTGGCTTCTCCTCCATCACTTGGCGTCACTCGTTTGTCATAGAGGCTGTTGGGACTTGCGTTTTTGCAGCATGGCTCATCCTCCATCATCTGGCATCATCATTATCCACTTGGCGTAACATCCGGGCTGCTCTCCTTGCATTTGACAACTTCGACACTTTGGGATTCGCATTTTACTGCCCAGGTCACTCCTCGACATTAGAGGATTGTGGTTCACTCCCTTGACAGCTGGTGATCATCTTCCACATCTCCGATGGCATTAGAGGATTGTGGTTTGCTCCCTCAACAATTGTCCTTCACCTTCCAGTGAATACTTCGATAGTCCACTGTCTGGAGGACTGCATTTCGCTCCCTTCATTGCGCAAATTTCCCATAGGTGTTGTTGCTTGATTCTGACATGACAATGCAATTATCTTTTGAGCTTCGGCTCCGTTGTATCAAGTTTCTTCTCATAGCATGATTCAGTGCATCATCACTGTGTTTTTCTTGTGTTTTTGAGTTTCTCTTGTCTCTCAGTGTTTGCCGTACACACTCTGTGTTACTCCCCATAAATCGTATTGTCTCTTTGCACTGTTGCCTATTTTGATATGGTATCAGAGCTTATCCATTATTTTTGACACTAATAGGCTTCAAAGAGATGTCAGTAGTGGTGATAATACCCTCTAACGGATGGAGAGCTTGCAACAAATCACCTCAGAGAGTCATATGACGTCATGCACCACTGTCAGTGGGTCAATGAGCCAAGATTGCTTAGAAGATGAGATAGTCGGAGAATGCTCCTCCAACCATAGTTATGCGAAACGGCCTGAAACGGCACTTAGAAGGAACAAAACACAAAAACGGGGTCAAAATCTCTTGAAATGCGTTTGTTGGACCGAAATGTTTCGTAGTCCCAAAACAACACCATGTGGCATTTGAGGCCAAACCCGAAACTTTTTGAAAAACGTTTCAGGACTTAAAAAGTCTCCATGGAATAGGATGCAATATTTATGGTAAAAAATTGAAAGTTTGTGCCCTTTTAAGAAAACATAATTTATTTTAGGCCAGAAATGTGCTATTTTGACTGTAGATCAAGTGAAATCAGAGCAACCATTTCAATCACAACTTTATAAGCAAAAAAGGATCCACCCTATCAATCATGACCTTTCATGAAAGCAAAATTGTGATTCTTCCACATGTGAACATTAAAAGTAAACAACTAAAACAAAGATAGTGGCCACAGTTTGGTTCCAACTATAGTTTGTCAATCAAGTCCAATACTTATGACAATCGATTATGACCAACAGAGACTTTGATCTCTCTCTCTCTCTCTCTCTCTCTCTCTCTCTCTCTCTCTCTAACAAGGAACTTCCATCTTATAGCTTCATTAACATCTTCTAACTTATAACTATAAGTTTTTGCATATTGAGATAAATTTAAGTTTTTTAAGTAAAAATCTTTAAACCTTATTATCTAGGATATCGTGTAACTCTTGTTTTCCCTTGATGATATGGCGTTCTTGTTCCTGTTTCGGTCCCTTTGAAAATTCCTGTTCCTGTTCTCGTCCTTGTCTGTGTTCGCGTTCGAAAGTTTCCCTCAACTATGTTGCCACCTGATAAATGTGGAGAAACATTGACTTGGGTAGTAATAGCGGGTGACGAAGAAGAGGTAGATGAAAGCTCCGATGTAGTTTCATCCTTCGCTTCCGGACAAAGGTGAGGGTATTTCCTCTAGCACTTCTCATTGGGGTGCGAGGTCTTCCCACAATGAAAATACGTGGGATATTCTCTATGCTTTCCCACAAAAGCTGTATCAAAGTTGGAAGATGACTCCAACTTCTTTCTCTTCTCTTTCTTCTGCTTGGTTGGTCCTATACCCAGAGATAAAGTCGCATAAACATGGCCATGTGTATGGGCTTCGCAAGAATCTCTCTCATTGTGACTTGCATCTTGCTCAAGCACCAATGGGACTAGCTCCTTCCAAGTGAGTCTCTTGGCTACGAGAAGGGAGAAGACTGATGTAGAACAAATCAAATGTCGGTGACGATAGATGTGAGACAAGTGTCATAGCTAGGTTCTCGGAAGAAATGTCCGCCGTACCAAGGAATATAAGCTTATCTTGAATTTCCTCCATCCTATGGATGTGATCCCTCATCATAAGGAAATTTGCGATAGAAAGTTGTCGTAGCTCCAACTCAAGAGATAATTGATGCCCAAATGTATGGATCCGGTAGAGAGATGCCAGTCTCTTCCAAATTTGTGCAATAGTGCAGATACGTCTAACATGCACAAGCACAGAGTTTGTACAATTCAAAAAGAGAGAAGAGCGAGCTCAGGTAGTCAACTGATCCGATAAAGTTGCCGAATCCGAGGTTGCTTCATCACGGGGAGCCATGGTAGGTCGGGCTATAGGGAGAATAATAGAACCCCAAAGGTCATAGGTATCAAGGAGGCACTCCATTCTGCACGACTATAGAGGGTAGTTTGTCCCATCGAGCTTGTCGGATGTGGGTAGAGAGGGTAGCACTAGCACTTGCTTAGGAGATGCCACGAGTGCCAATTAGGGATTGAAAGCCCTGGAAGAATGTAGTGGGAAAGAGATAGGATGGTGGTCGGTTGAACTGTTCTGGACCATGCGATCCCCGCAAAGCATACACGTCAGCCGTAGGTGTCCTTCAATAAAGTACATGCAAGAAAACAAAGAAGATTTGCTGAGATAACTCTCTTGCATAGTCTCCATGTGGTTCCACATTGTTCTTCTCATAAACAGGGGGGTTTCTTGCATTGTTCCTTTAGCCTTGGCCATGTACCACATGGCCCACACTTGTCCATCACATGCCCCAGTGTCAAATTCTTCACTACCATTGCAATGGTAACCATGCCAAGAGTTAGGGGTACCAAAATTAAAGTTAATTTTAATTAAAAAATCTTTGTGAAATTTAATTAAATCATTAAGTTCATTTCTCATTTTGGTGATAGTGTTGTTGCAATAAATGCAGGCAAGCAAGACAAAAAACATGTTGCCCAGCTGATAAGAGGGGTGCCTCATGCAAAGAGTGATCGTTATACTAATCTTGGACAATGCACATCCGATTGGCCCTAAAATTGGCGCCCCTTTCGGTATTTCTTTAGCTTTATTGAAGAATAAGTTGATTTACAATGGGATTCTCCCAATCCCTTTCCATATTCCAACTCCCCTTGCTGTGATGAATCACTAGCAAGTCTTTAATCCGATTTGCCCCTTGATTCGGGCAATCAATTGGCCTTCACCCGCTTTGATGGAAATGGAAAATGCCCCAAATTCAATTATTTGTTGGTCCCTCCACTTGAATAGGCTAAAAACAGCTTCAGTCCTATTGAATCCAAGTCTTGGAGCTTCCAATTTCTGGCACACTTCCTGAGGCTGTTGCTAAACCCTAATTTCTATTGCAGATTAGGGTTTACAGCAGAGAAATCTGAAATTTCTTAGCCTCCAAAGGTCCAAATGCTGAGATCTTCAAAGCAAAGCTGTGAAATGGCTGGGAGATGAGAGGGGAAGCTATAGAGAGAGAAAATTCAGAATTTTGTCGTGAAGAATGATTGAAAATCAGTCAAATGTAGTTGCTGCCCTGCCACAATAGCTTGTAGATGCAAAGAACTGAAGAAAATCAATCATTTACAGCTGCTGCCGTGTCTCAAGAGCCTGTAGATGCTGTCTCTTGCTGTTGATTGGTCTTCTCCTACCCTTGGCAACCTCAGAAGGTCCTCCAATGGCTGCAAATCAGATCAATAGTCTCCCCTCCCTCTCCCTTGCAGGCTGCTTTATAGAAATGCTTCTCCCCAACCTCTAAAGACGTTTTTCAGTCTTGCATGGGCATTTTTGACAAGTGGCAGCCTTCCCAAATGGTTTTTTCAGCATTTTTTATAATTAAATATTAATTTTTAGTCTTTAAATACTGAAAATTGATCTAATCATTATTTCTATGCCCTGAAAAATAATTTGACTAGCCAATAATTAAATTGGCTAGGCAACTTCCATTCCCGAGTGTCTTTGTGCCATCTTTGACCATCTTTGACCATCAGATTGGCGTTAGGTACCATTAAACGCCACTTCTTTAGTGTCACCAACTGACACTTATGGCCAAATGGATGATCTAGGCCAACAACTGGCACCAGATACCACCAAGTACGTGTGCGGCATAACTTATAGCAACTTTTGCCTTTGACATGTGATTTCTTCAGGTCCCGGGGTTGTAAATTTACTTTAACCCTAGTTGCACCTCACATGCGCAACATTTACTTAATCATGTGATTAAAATTAATCCACATGTTAAGTGAGGTTTCAAAAATATATGTCCTCATGACAGGGTGAAGGAGGCAAAGAGAGAATACAGGGGAGAGAAAGAAAATGTGATTGCAATGATTGAAGGTACAAGGCTGCAACAATCAAACTCAACATGCAGCTCTATGCATTAGTGTGGGTGCCATACAGTAGCAGGGGGGTGAGAGAATGAGGAGGGCTGGCTGATCACGAAGGATCAATGATGGATAATGAGAGTGGGAAGGCAAGGTGCCTATATATAGGCGAATTGGGGCCACAATTGATAATAAACTGGGCACGCCCAAAATGTGGGTGCCCATGACAGCCAAAGGTCCCCAAAAAGAAGTGCAGTAATGTGCCCTCCATCTAAAATGTTTGAAGCACATAAAATGACAGACAAATACAGTGTTTGACTTGGTGTGAGGCTCACAGGGAGGAGTTGACCACACAAGACACACATGATTGCTAACAGATGGATCCTAAAAGCTGTAACTGCTAGTTGTGCTGAGATGATGCTGAAAATAGAAGGGCAGCAGGCTGGAAACCAAAACACAGCAGTCTTGGAGGTTGGAACTGGTAAACACAGCAGTGTATTGCCCAGCTGGTCACACACAGCAGTATGCAGTTGGGTGAGAGTTGGGAGAGTGATGTTTGATGCTGGGCAGCCTGCAGAAACACAAAATGTAGGTCTCATTTGCTCATTTGATGTGCTGGAAGCAGTCTCCAGGGACTGGAGATGGGCTGGATGCTGTTGCCAGGCAGTAGAACAGCAAATTCAGCAGCTGATGCACCTCCTATGGAGAAGCTGGTAGCATATCACCAGGGGTTGAAGAGGGCGTGGAGCAGTTGATTGAGGGTTGGACAGACGCTGGGTGGAGTAGACTGATGGCTGAAATGAACAGGATGCGGAATGGCTGAGCACACTATCTATTTGTAGATGAGGAACCAACCAAACTGTGAAAGTTTGCTTATGCGGCAGAAACTCTTCTTAGCATTAAAGTTTGAGTTTTGGGGCTGGTTTAATGAGCCAATTAGGGTTTAATGAGAAATGCTCCTTTTTTAGCTTATAACACACACACACACACACAGAGTGCACGCATGCGCAAAATAGGGAGGAAGAAGAGGTTCACAGAGGACCAGAAATCTGGGCACACAAGGCAGAAAATATCATGGATGTCATGCTGAAGGCTTAAAGAGTGACAAGTAGGCCAAGTGATGAGAAAACTGTGATCAACAGGCTCCAAAGCCCTGGTAAACAGGCTGGCACAACATAAAATTATCCCAGCATCCACCCTCTCAATTTTAAGGTGGTTCTTGAAGATCTGCAATGAAGTGTAATATCTATTATTTGTATCCTGTCCCAGCTTGTTGTCCTTGTCCCTTCCTTTTGGCTCTCTCTTGTCACATCCTTGTCCACATTGCTGGTTTGAGTCACTTTGGCACATTATGTTATCACAGGAATGGCAATTTAACATCACTGAACTCTGTCATAGCTAGGGTTAGGATTTTTTATGCACTGTAGAGTTAGAATTTTTTCTGATCAATGTACAACATGTATGGCAAATCCTAGTCCATACATAAAAAATCATATTGCATACATACGGTTCACCAAATTACTCTCTGATTGTTTTGTAGAAACCAGAGGTTGCATGAATGACCTTCCTGAAAGGCCATTTTGTTGGCTTGCTGTGTATGGTGCTAGAGCCTAGGTGATCCTCTCTTGAGCTGTGTTTGTGTTTCCTGTGATAAGTGCTGCTCCTAAACTCTCTCTTTGAGCTGCATTTTGCACCATTTCTTATCTGTATGCTGCCCTTACACCCTCTCGTAGTTTTGCATGTTATTTTATGCTATCTACAATTGAGAGGCATTTGTTTTGGTGTGCATGTCTACTCTTGCTTTTAGTTAATTGTGGTTTGGCAATCTACACTCCATCTACTACTTGTTTCAACCAAAGTAATCATGCAAGTCATTTATTCACATCATCTTGGTGCCCTTAAGGGCCTAATTATATGAACAATTTATTACATAGGACAATTTGGTTTGCACAGATTGACCTTTCACACGTCATTGTTGGAGATGAGTCCAAGATGAAGCAAACTAGGTAGCCTTTGTAGTTGGTGCGAGAAGGATGACTTCAGAAGGAACTCAGTGCATGGGAGATGAGAGATACTAGAGCATTTACAACTTTGGTGGCTGTCAAAATAAAAGCCAACTAAACCAGCAAACAATAAATTCATTTCACCTAATGCTTAATTGTGAATGCCCGAGTGACCAAACCAAATCCAGAAGCAACACTCAATCTCAAATATCAAGCAATTTAACAACATGTGGCTACCGTATTGTCTGGTCATCAATCTTTGTGCCTTTCATGCCTTCTGTGTTTCTAGGCTAACATGACCTTCCACATTTTCAAGCAAAGGTATTAGACATTCTTACATTTATCATGTTCCTCCATTGTTTGGATGTGAACACTCTCTCATCCATGAACACTTTTTAACTTGGTAGTTGGAGAAGATATTTTCCTCGTGTAAATACTTGTTTTGTGTGTGGTACCATAGTACCATAAAGATTGTCTTTTCATTCTATGATCTATCATTCTCACATTAGTGGATGTGACCTTCCAATGATTTTCTCCTCTCTTGTTGTTCATTGTTCACCATGAGAGCATGTGTATGTGTTTGTGTGGGTGCAATTGAGCGTTGACCCAACAATGGTATCAGAGCTTCCATTCAGCTCATAGCTGTTGCTACCACTTACACCATTGAGCTTCAAGCCCAGCCATAGTTGGATTCCCACACATAGGTATGCAAATTTCCCATGTGGGAAAAGTTGTATGGAAAAAATATCATACTTGAACTTTTTGAAAAAAAGGTGTAGTGGGAAATTAACAGATGTGGGGTATTGAGAAAATAGGAGCGGGAAATTCTAGGGATATCATACTTGACTTTTTCCCCCCCATAAAATTCGTTATTACTTTTTGAATGTTGAGGCTTCATGTTTTCATGAAACATGTGAACAATGAGTGTGTAATTGTGACATTGCAATTTG
Source organism: Lygodium microphyllum (assembly GCF_053477565.2). Lineage (NCBI taxonomy): Eukaryota > Viridiplantae > Streptophyta > Polypodiopsida > Schizaeales > Lygodiaceae > Lygodium > Lygodium microphyllum. The sequence continues at coordinate 29,747,258 of NC_141153.1, read as the reverse complement.
TGATTCTGATGCATTGAAGTTTGATCTTCTATGCTACTTTGAAGTTACAAGTTTTGAAGATTAAAAATGTGTAATAAAATTAGGGCCACGTATGGTTCAGCCCTTTGGGCTTGGGTTGTGCTTCATCTGCTAGCCGTCTCAACTCAGCCAGCTCAGTAGCTGCTCAACCAACTAAGTCTTGCAGCAATGTTGTAACAATAGCTCTGAAACTGCCGGTGCTATTGAACAAGCAGCTGTCCTATTAGTTCTACCCTGTTCACCACCTAAGTTGCCCATTGGCTTTGCTGCCGTTTAACACTTCTCCTTGATCAACGACTACTAGTAGCATTGGCGTTGCCACTTGCCTTGCCCATCACCAACTATATAGGCCCAACTACTGCTACTGTTGCGGTAGCTATACCACTTGCTCCTATGCTTGTGTGCTGTACTTGCCCTATTCATTGGTCAACTGCCTCCTCATCACCAACAAACTCTGTTTGCCATTTACCTTAGCCATGTTGCTTCTGCAACCTACGCCACCACCCTATTAGCTGCGCCATTTGCAAACACGCCACTTTGCCGTCTCCTTGCCAATTGTGTTACACTCAGTTCACACTAATCTCAATTTTTCGCTTCTTGTTTGTTCTTGAGCTCCCTATCAATCCACTTGTGGACACATCTCGATAGTTAGACCAATATTCTGAATTTAGGTCTTTTTGACATTAACATTGGATCTTGCGCCAATTTCATTCCAAAATTTAGGGCTTTTTGTGGAAACCTTGATTGCATCTCTAGGCTGAGCAAGAAATAGTCTACAATGGCCGCATCTAGCTACAAGGCAGAATATAGGGCAGCATTTGTAGCTACATTGGAATGTGTATGGCTCAAATGCATATATGTTGATTTAGTGTGGAATAGCAGTCATCAATTGCTACTTGTACTGATAGTTAAACTGCCACGATGTTGCATGGAGCCCGTTATTTCATGCTCTCACTAAGCACATTGAGTTGCATTATCATTATATCGGAGAAAGGCTCCATGCAGGGGAGATTGACTTGGTTTATGTCCCTACACAAGATAAACTAAGGCTCTTTTGAGACAAAAGTTAGAAGCTTGAGACTATAATTTTTGGATTGATTTGCCATTTCTTGTATATGTTCACATCATTCACTCCAAGGGGTTTGTTACACTTCAGGCATTCCTCTTTGTTTTTGTGTGAATGCTCCTTTTTCCATGGGCACTTTTCACCCTCTAGTTGGAGAAGGGCTTTTTCCCCTTGTGAAGAACAACTTTGGGTGTGATATTATAATACCTCAGGGAGTGTACTTTCATTCTATCATGCTCACATTAGTGGATGTGACCTTGCAACAACCTTCTCTTCTCTCTTGCTGTTTACTGTTCACTGTGAGTGTGTGTGCGCGCAGTTGAGCATTGACCCAGTAGAAAGTCTACCAACACTTAGGGTCTAAGCTTAAATCCATATTAAGACTCAAGACCTGCACCATCTTGGCTAAGGCAATTGTCCTCCACCACGAGGGGTTAGGATTAAAATATAACAAGAGACATGGGTTAAATTTTCATAGCTCTCTTTACATAAATATCCCAGGCACTCCCTAGTGTTAGGGTTTAGTTGACAACTCTGTGACAAACTCTATCACTGCAACATCTCTAAGCTTAGGGTTAGGGTCTAGTAGGAAAGCATAGGTAGTGACAAAGCTGATCATCTAGAGGGGTTGTTTGTAATATGCTTTTTCTATTGCTCCTATGCTTTTGCTCTTTAGTCATGCCTGATTAGATCTGGCCAATACTTAAATCTACCAACCTACTTTCCATAGGCAGGCTAACTATACTTATACAAAAGGAGAGGGACATGACCAGTTTGTTCATACACTGTTTTTAGATTTTTGGACCTAAAGAGAGAGGGCCTTGTGTGAAGAGAGATTGTCTGGAGTAAATCTTATGTGTGCAATGGCTGTTTGTCAGTCATATTAGTGGACCCACATACCTTGTGTATTTGCTTAAAGTGTAAGTGAACTCTTGTTTATTTCATTCTTTGGCTGCCCTTTGCATTTCCTTTGCAGATTGAGAACACGTGGAGCTATTTTCACTAGATTTTTTTGTCACTTCGGTACTTGATTTTAAATTATTTGCTACAATTTTGCAGAGTGGCATCTACTTTGTTCTTCTTGCTGGAGCAATGATCAGCTACATTTTCTTTTTATGTGCGCTTGGTCATTTCTTTCTGTATCTTGCTCTTTTGCTTCTGATTTGCATGGCAGCATATGCCAGCTACTATCGGGTACAAATACGGAGGAGGTTCAACATAAAGGTACTAAAATTTGATCAATGTATCTGCCAAATGTGCATATTCTATATTAGAGAAATGCATTTTGAGTCTGAGTGGCCTTGCAATTTTCTGTAGATATGAAGTCATTTTCTGACTAATTTGTTGTGGTAACTTTAGGGGAGTCATAGTGATGGAACTATGAGTGCTTTGGATGACACACTAAATCATTTTATTTGTGGCTGCTGCACATTGTGTCAGGTAACATATCATTCTGACAATGGCAACCTGCAACAATTTCCTCTCACATTTTGGTTAAGAGTAACAATCAAAATCTGTGTTTGCAGGAAGCGAGGACCTTGGAGATGAATAATGTTCGTGATGGTAACTGGCATGGTAGAGGGGACACTATATGGGTTGGTAGTTATGCCACGCCTCAAACGCAAGTTGCACATTGTACTGAGATGAAAGAACCTGTGGTGATCACTGTTTCTGCAGACTCCAAGAGTCAGGAGGCAGATGTCCATTCCTTTCAGGATTCCTGTCAGCTCTTGATGGACAGGAGAGGACTAGAAAGTGAAAGCAGTGCTTGACCTGCTGATTTGCAGGAGTGTTTGTCCTTCAAGCCACAATTGGCAGTTCTTTTTATTGTTGAGTTTCTGCATTCATTGATTGTTTATTCATGCGTGTTTGTACTCGTTCATAATTCACTTTGGAAAGATGTGTACCTCATTGCGAGGTTTTGTGATGTGAGCTCTCTTAAGACTGGTCTGTAATAAGTGGTTGTAACTCGAGCCATAAATTAAAGTCCCTGAAGTCTGAATCATAATGACTGTTGTGCAATTGTTAAAAGCGTGTTTAGTAGTTGTCGACAGGCATTACACACAAATTGGTGCTGAGCAAATTTGAACATATGTTTACTTTGATGTACAGATCTATATCCCATCAGATTGTTCTCTTTTGGAAGTCCCGTAGGGGGAGGATGCAGTCAAGTAGCGATGCACATGCATGTGTGTGTACTTCTGGAGCTCATGAGAGCTTTTGCAGTGAGCAACAGTAGGTCACACCACCAACCATAGGTCAGGTGGGATAAATCTGCTAAGGGTTCCTAGAAGCAAGCGGATGTGTGCAAGGAGAAACGGTTATCCTTGAAACCAACACAAGCAACTCCAACCAGCAACCAGAATTACACTGAATGAAAAGGAGATTGAGGCTTTGATATCCGAGGGTTCCACCAAGCTCACAATATAGGTGCAGCGAAAAGAGGCACATAATAATGATGCTATATATCAGGTAATTAAGGTTGTTCTAAAGCCCGACTATAAAGCATGCATGATTGGAAAAATGGCTGAAGATTAAGCTAGGGGGAGCACTGCTAGTAGCCACCCACTTTCAAGAGTTCAATAGTTGCACAATTTATTGGTAAGAGCATTTAAACTGAGTGACATGGTTGTGGCAAATGATAACTTAAAAAAGTAATAGTTGAGATGATCTCAAGATAGTAGTTTTATAACAACAGCCTCAAGAGACATTGCACACCCTTATGCTACATCCCTACACATAAAAAGAGCTTGGACCAAACTATTGGAACAGCAAAACACACAACAAAACTAAAATCCTCTTTGATAAGGTCTTAAATAAACTGTATAGTAGTAGAGAGACGAGAGTGCTCGAGGGGAGCCAGAACACAACCAAAGTAAAACGGTGAGGGTTGACAAAAAGAAATTGGAATACAATCTTGTGTATGTACCCCCTTCCATAGTCTAATTAGTAGCCAAGGCACACAATGAACAAATCATAGAGGAGCTACCAACCATCCATGACAAGTTTTTCATAGAAGAGAAGCTACATATCACAAGTTGACTTGATAAACCAATAGTGTAAGTGCAAGTTCATGTGCTTGAATTTGTATATCAACTTGGGCGGTTTAAACATCCTTGTGCATCTTTAATAGAACCTAGACTTCTTCCATTTGTTTTTCAGCGAAAACACAACCTTTCATATAAACATAGAGCAAAGAATACAACATAGTGTTCAAACATACTACACACCAAGGTGAATTTCTTACAGATGTGTCAAACCATGCAACCAAAATGTTGAAAGTGAAGGAACAAAGGCCTAACGATATTGAAGTGGCATTGGATAACTTGTAATCATAGCAAAATGCAAGCAAAACAAATGATAACGTGGATTGCTTATTTCTTCGTCATAAACCCTTCTAGCACCTTATTGCAAGTATTTTTGTTGTGTTTTCATGATCATGGGAACCCTAAGAAAACTTGTCAAATTGTAGTATAAGTGCCAAACCATTGAACACTTGTAGCTCCACAATCAACACTTCCCCTCCAAGTTGTACTTCTCTTGTTCTCTAGCATCTAAGTTTCTTGCTTGGCTCAAATGGCAAGCTTGTAAGAAACCAACATTGACAATCATGGATAGTCTCAAGGTTGGTTTGAGATTATGGAACACACCATGTTGATAAATAGTCCCAATGCCCTTTTAGACATGCAAAACAAACATGATATGTTTCTCATCTTCAAACCTTGGCCTTTCCAAAGTTGTTTAGAGCCTCCTCTCTCGATTCCCTCACCAAAGGAGAAATGGAGATCGTAAAGTAAGATAAAGAAGTCTAGAAGTTGATTCAAAAGTTAGCCAATTTAGGCCACATGCTCCACAATTTACACTTGCAACTTGTAAGGACCCATTCTTTTTCAATATTGGGCAAGGTTTTCAACTATCAAGTTATATTTTCATGAATGGGCTATCTTTTCAAAGTCTATTTATTTCTAGCTATATTTAAGGGATTAATACATAAAAGCAAACTATACAAGGTGATAATGAGCCATTAATGTGAACATGGTAATAAAATTAAAGGCCAACATCAATTAAAATTCAGAGACCTTTAAATCCTCCCAACTACAAGGATCAAGATGCCATCTTAAAAAGAAAGTAAGAAATTTGGTTTCCATATGTTTTTAAAGTTCCCAATGGCATCTCCTAGAGGATAAAATATGTAGCTAACTAAATATTTGCTAACTATTCCTAACTTGTTTGTTAGTATTAGGGGTCTCTTCTCATTCCAAATTGAAGGTACGATCACTTGAAGAGGGACTGTAGTAAGAGGCCATCTGCGACATGGGGTGGATCGAGTAGATAGCTTTTTAGCAAGCCAACATGGAACACATTGTTAATGTGGACTTGTGGTGGTAAAAGTGCCTTGATGTGTTTGATTAGTGACTTTTAGGTCATTACATAGGGTCCACGATATCTAAAGTAGTTTTATTTGATTTAACCCCAAGGAAAGCATATCTCCCTCATTTGATATCCTACAAGGTTTTCAGCTCAACGGGGTTTTCACAGGTTGTGGGCAGCCATAGCTCACACCTCTTGGAGCTTCCTTCACCTGGATCTTGCTTCCACCCTATCAAGACTTGCTGAGGCTTGGTGTAGGCCTTCTTTGGCCCCCGTTTGTGCCCCCTTTGGGCCCCATTGTTGACACGTGAGACAGCAGACCCCCCCAGCTAGCTCATGTTTTTTTTGCGCCTGTTTCAAAAGCTGGCCCACTTTTTGTCATATCTCGGGCATTCAGAACCCGATTCAGGCAAGGTAAGAGTCTAAGTTGGGGTTTTGGCACGCTCCGGACGTGATGGTGATGTCGGATTTGCCAAATTCTGATGACAGAATATTTTGCAATAGATTTCAGGTTTGAGACAGCATGTATTTGTATGCCTATGGCTTATGTGATGCTTCTACTGATGTCTATTGATACCGGATCACTTGTGGATGTTATGCCTCTTATGTGAGATGCATTTGGAGCTAATTTAGCTCAGCCATTGACTGTTTTGAACAATCCCAGATCTGTCCAAAACAGGGCAGGCACCTGTTACTTCAATTTTATGCTTACAGGTCTTGGCATTTGATGCCTGGTTGGTGTCAATACATACGAAAATGTATGCCTATGGTTTGCCTATGGATTTGAGCTTGGATTGAGCACTGACTTGCTCAGTTTACAGAGGTTATATGTTGCTGGAAACTTCATGGCTGAAGCTATTTATGCTACAGCTGGGTTATGCCTATTGGTCACGGGGTGCTCCCGGCTACTCGGTATGATGTCATGATGTATTTGGACTATGCCACATGTCTTGTTTATGCTCCGGAATGCTTTTGAGCTGAGATTAGAGCTTGATTTGGGTTTGACTGTCACTTTTTTACAGCTGGCATTTCATCTATGACATGGTTTATGCCTAGGCTATCCAGTACGGGTTATGATGTCTTAGTGAATGCTTTATGCTTTGGCTGTGGATGGCAGTTGTTTGAGCTCGTCTCGACATTCATTTGAGTATTCCCTTGAGCAGTTGGACATTGACTTGGAATTTTTCGTTACGACCTTGGATGCTATATGGGATTTAATGCTCCGATTATGGATCTTGGCTATTACTTGGATGCACTTATAGGTATTGAGCAGTGAACTGCTCCCTTGTTTTGGCAGTTGCCTATTGAGCTGTGATTGCTCGTTTGCAATTGATATGCGGGATACTTACTGATCAGTGCCCTTGGATAGTGCTTGGGATTTACAGTTATGGCTTTCTTGCTCCTCTGTTGTCTAGCTTCTATGCTAGTTGGGCTCCTGTTGCCCGTCCATGTTAGAGAGCATATGCTATGTATGCTTAGCCGTCTATGCACATGGTCTACTATTGTATACCTTATAGAGCCACTTATTTGGATGTTGTTGTATAGATGTTTGGGCTTCACCTGGAGCTTGACTCTTGCAGGATGCTTTGCTACTTGTCGGTCTTTACTTGACTTGGATGTTCCTTGGTGGCATGATGTACTGCAGAGCTATGTGCATGCATATCGTTATGGGCTGATTTCATGGATGAATATCATATGCTCTTATGAGACAGATGTCTTATGCTTTACTGTACTGTGGTTGGTTATGTCATGCAGTTGGCTACAACTCTTCTTCATGTGGGAGTTTTTGCATCCTTGATTGATGCCTTTATGTCCTCCAATCCATGTTCTACATGGAACATACACCTAGCTTTGTCTAATGGGACTTCTCTTATGCTCAGGGATGTTCTACATGTTCCCATGCTCAGTAAGAGCTTGATTTCTGTCAGTCAGTTGCATGATGCAGGTTACTCTATTTCTCTTCAGGATAGGTCATGGAAGATCTGTCATGGTTGCTTGGTTTTGGCCAGAGGTTCTCGAGTTGGTTCTCATTACCCAGTGCATGTCTCTCATGTGGGAGATTCTATGGTTGCAGTTATCCGGATACCACATGCATTGTTATGGCATTATCGCCTAGGCCATATGCACCACAGAGAGATGGAGATCTTGTCTCGTTCAGACTCATTGCTGCCTCCTATGTCACTTACAGATCTTGATGCTTGCCCTGATTGTACTCTTGGTCCTTGCAGAGCCCCCTTGGCTTATGGTGATCGTGTGAGGCATGCTCCTCTAGATCTTGTCGATTGTGTAGTATATGGACCTATGCCTTCCTAGTCACTTGGTAGAGCATCGTACTTTGTGACCTTTGTTGATTATGCTACCCATCGTGTTTGGGCTTTTCCCTTGGTGCAGATTGAGGATGCTGCAGTTATGCTTCAAAAGTTTATGGATTCTGTTGGTAGCAGGTCTAGGTGCTTGCAGATGGATTATGAGAGTCATGCTCTCTCTCCCAGCTTTTGGACCTCTTGTCAGTAGTATGGCATTGATTTCTTGTGCCCACGGTATTATGGGATTGCTCATGGCATGTGTTTGACCTTACGGGAAAAGGTTGCTTCTATGCTTACCACAGCTGGGTTGTCTTATGGCTTTTGGGCTGAGGCCCTTATGACAGCAATCTATTTGGTTAACAGGACGCATTGCTTGATCTTGGATAGTATTACACCCCATGAGGCATGGAGTGGCATGCAGCCCTCCTATGATTACTTGAGGATGTTTGACTACCAAGCATCTGTACATATGTCACATGAGCCTATGTCACGTAGATGTATCCTCCTTGGTTATGGAGATGGTGACTTTAAGGCCTGCAGATTATGGGATTTGGATGCCTAGCAGGTCATATGCAGCCGTCATGCTGTCTTCTATGAGACGCGGACACCTCTTAGACCTCTTGATGAGCGTTCAGTATGCTTTATGGTTGATTTTACAGCAGCTACAATGCCATTACAACAAGCTATTTATGCTGAAAATGAGGCACTTATTGGCCCAGATGACGTAGCTATGCATAGCAGTCACGGTCAGGATGTTGGTGGTCAGTTGCTAGACCCCTTGCAGGCTCATGAGAGCCGTTTTCTTGTAGTTTTGCAAGCTAGACAGCCAGCCATATGTCAATCTTCTGCTTCGCTGAGGCCACATGTAGTCTTGAGACCCCATTGGACGAGTGTCCGAGATGTTGGCCCTCTTTCAGTGATTGACTTTGGAGAGTTTGACTGCTCTCTGCTGTCTTATATGCGCCACGTTGATGCTATGCGCGACTTTAATGGTTTACAGTCGTGCACTAATGAGTTGTGCTTGCTTTATGATAAGCATTCTTGGATTGCTCTGTTGTACGGAGTTGCGGGGTTGCTTATCTCCTGGATGTCATGGACTCGGGGATGCTTGACTCTTCTTCTATAGAGGTTCCTGACAGTTCTTGCACAGCTCGCTTTCCGATTGGGCGTTGGGTGAGATGTTATGATTCCTCACCTTGTCTTTTTTTTTCTTTTCTTTGTTTTCACTCCCTAGCCACATTGGCCTTTTAGTGGGAGGTTGTTGGGGTAAAAGGCCTCTGGGCTTACTCGTGTATACTGTGACCGCCCATTCTTTATTCATATATAATATGATAGTGCAATAAGGCTGTCAATTTAGTTGGACAACACCTACATTGTGTGTTCTCTTCTCTCCCGCATCTTCCTCTTCTCCTTCTCCACTGCCATTGCATCCCCTTCACTACTAAAGGAAAGGAATAGTGAAGCCATTCAACTAGCCTGAATCATCATAATCCCCAAAGAAAGAGCAACTATTCGTAGTGAATGAACTATCTTTGAAGACTAAGAAAAGGGCAAGGGAATAGATCTCTTCCAAGAAATATTGAATCTCAAGTTGGAGCTTGCCAAGCTCCAAGAGGCCTTGAAAGAATGGCTAACAAGACCTAATGTTCAATATACACCTTATAAAGATAGCCATCATCGAATGGAATGCCCCAAGACTTGATCAAGATCATGCACAATTTGTGGGAGATTCGGGCATAGTATAGCGACGTGCTGATTGCCAAGGAGAGTGCCATATTCTCAACCCTACTATCAACATCCCTATCTTATGAAGTGAAATTTTCATTATGGTAGAGAAGTTGCATTATCTAGACCCGCACGTAATGATTAGATATAAGTTGCATCAAGGGTGGTTGTTCAGTAGGAATACCCAGACCCCCTATACCAATCTTAATGCTTTCACAAAGCGAGGCTCTAGTCCACTATGTGGAGGAGCCATTAGAGGAGGAATTATACATGAAACCTTATATCTCATACAATGAAGAGAGAAATGTTATCCTTATGGATGATAGACTAGTTCCAATGATGAAATTAGGTAGAGAAAGGGGCCTAGGGTTTGAAGCATACAATCTTAAGACCTAGTAACATCCTAGAATTAGGGCTACCCTAGACACATCTCATCTTGATGCCTAAAAAAAGAGCAAGCAAATAGAGACAAGGCCAAACTAAGATGCTTTGAATGCAATGTCACACACTTATATGTCATTGCCCAAGACAAAAAGTTTTCACTAGCAAGGTAATCATTCCATTAATGCCTTTAGGTCTCTTTAAAGAAGAAGCTTTTAGTGCTACTTCTTCGTGCTCTTAAATCTCCATTATGTGTATGTGCTCTTGGTCGTTTCTCATCTCTCTCCTCTTGTTTGTTTTCATGGTATTAGAGCCATCCCATAGTTGCACAAAGCTCAATCAAAGGCTAAGGTGAAGGCAATAGAGCACAAAAGTAAGAAAGTAGCAATGGGTAAAAAGCTCTTCCATCTTTCTCGATTTGCCTTGGAATATAGTCGTAGGATGCTCTTAAGGCTCCAATTGCAATGAAACAAAGAGCAATGTATATACTATAGTTATTTTCACCACTTAAGGCTCTTGGACTCGTTTTGGTCCTAAAAGTTGGTTGAAAATAGTTTTTGAATGTAGCAAATCGACAGTACTTGCCATTTATAGGTGCACAAATTATAGATTTTGAATCTGTAAGGTTTTAGGTGTTTGTTAGGGTGCAGACATAGAGAGAATCTACATATAGATTATAGATTACAGTTATTATTGTATAGTGAATGAATAAAAAAGACTACATGTTTTGGTTGTAGTACACCTTGTATTGGTTTGTTTGCAAATTGTAAGTTTTGCAAGGTTACTTGTCTTGTCAAAATGTCTGATAATTTTAACTTGATTGTTAATGAGAAGCTTGGTAAAATAATTATAATGCATGGAAGTTTAGGATAACAAATTTCTTGAAGAGTAAAGGCATTTGGAATTACAATGAAGGAGATGGTAGTGGCACCCAAAATCTCTTGGTAAAATACTACTATATGAAGTATAAAGACTAAAAAGGATTGGGAGCAGATAAAGTAACGCATTGGCTATTTATGATGAGAATCACACACAATATGGTGGGCCACTTGTAGGAACATGAAATCCCCATTGTTGCTTGAAAGAAACTATCAAAGTTGTTTGAGGTAAACATAAAGGCCAAAAAGTTGTAGCTTAAGCTAGAGCTAAATCAAATTAAAAGAGAAAATTTTTCTATCAATGACTATACGTTAAAAATCTAAAAAATCTAGATTATCATGGAAGCTTTTGGATCTATCAGTGTAGCAATTGATGATGATGATATTATATAAGCATGTTCAAATGGACTTGGAGATGAGTACAAGAACTTTAGGTCATCTATGAATACTAGGGATGATATCCTTGACTTTGCAAATTTGATTTCTATGTTGATCCTTGAGTATAAAAACCTTAGCTTGGATTCCTCTTCTTCTCAAAGTTTAAACTGGTGTTTTACTCTACTAGCAAAGGTAGAGTTCGTAGTCGAGGCTAAGGTGCTCAAAGTTATGGTGCACAACAAAATATGAAAAGACAATCTTGAGAAAGGGAGAGCCAAAAATGACAAATTGTAGATTTTAATGAACAACAACATAATTTTGGTAATAGGAAATGTTGGCATTGTGCTGAGAAAGGCCACATCTCTAATAATGTTTCAAAAAAATGTTAAAATTAGAATGGGAAAAAAGCAACCTATAATTATGCTTCCACTAGCAAAAACAATGAGGACAAAGTGAGTAGCTCTTTGTCATGCAACATTTTATGAATACTACGACCGTTGATGCTGCATCTAAGAATGATGTATGGCATGTAGACTTGGGTGCCTCTCTAACCGCATAACTGCTCATGGAGAGTTCCTTAGAGAGATACATAGTCGAGAGTCTTCAGGTTATGTTGAGATTGAGGATGATACAACCCACCCCATAGCTCACGTTGAAAATGTTTCCTTGAGTATGCAAGATGGTAAAACAAAGTACTTGGTTAATGCATCACATATACCAAACATAACTAAGTACTTGGTTGATGTATTCCATTGTGAACTAGGGATTGAAGTTTGGCTTATGTCTAATGATTGTTATGTAGAGGATCCTAAAAATGGTTGGAGGTTGATGGCAAAGGGTAAGCATCTAGTAGATTGTTTACTCTTAATGTAGGTCTACCTGGAATAGATGCTACTATGTTTGCACAAGATTCATGTATTGTGGCTAACGTTGAAATTTGGCATAAGGGTAATGTAAATGTGCAACATTTGAAAAATATGCAGTCAAAACATATTGTGGATGGCCTACAAAAGTTCAAAGTTGATGGGATGCATAAAGTACATGAAGCATGCTAATTTGGACAGCAAGAAAGACATGCAATTTCATAGCACGTATGCAACAAGCCACTTGAGTTGGCACATATTGATATGTGGGACCTTACAAAGACTACAACGATGAGTGGTTGCAAGTATTATGTCTCCTTCATTGATGATCATACTTGAAAAGTAAGGATTGATTTTATGCATGAGAAAATGGAGGTATTTACTTGCTTTAAAAGCTTTAAAGCTTTGGTTAAGAAGAAGACAGGGTTGCATAATGAGCATAAGAGAAGTCCCATTAGGCAAAGCTAGGTGTATATTCCCTGTACCAACAATAGCATAAGTCTGCTCAAGGCCCAGATCAATACATCCATCAACCTCCCTATAAGAAGAGAACCATGCGCTATGAGGGCTAACATGACAAGATGCCATAGAGTCGAAAATCCAATCAAAGGCATGGACCTGATCATTGAGCAAGGAAGCTGTAGGGAAACTAGATGACAGGAGGACATGCTCAATTGCATCATCATGGGTAACTGCATGTACCTCACCACTAGAAAGAGAAGTAATACGTGCTACATCGTTGACTCTCTGCTCATGTCGAGTCCATCTCTGTCTCTACTGCTCTCTAATCCGTCTAAAGCATTTTCTTTGAACATGCCCAAGCTTCCCACAATGGAAGCAAACAACATCTGAAGTAGAAGAACCTGTAGAAGATGACAAGGAATCCAAGTCATCATGAATAGGGCTATCCATAGCATCCACGGAGCTCAAGCAGTCAAGGGCTATCCATAGCATCCACGGAGCTCAAGTAGTCAAGGGCTGTCCCAACATAGGGAAACCGAAATAATCTTGGTTGCACCTATCACTTATTCTGAACAACACAAAATTATTTGCAATTTTCTTCAATTGCTAGGGAGCAACATTACATTACTAAATGAACTTGCATTACCTTTGGTTGGTCTCTTTTGTTGCTTGTGAGACCTACTCTATGCATGATGGTTATGCCTATGGGATGTATCTCAATCTAACACATTGATCCTTTGACAGTTCTTGGTGCTAGTTGCATATTCACTCACTGCTAGTTGCAACTATTCCCTGGCAGTTGCAATTTGTCTTATATCAGTGATAGCCCTTCTTTGGCATTGATTTCTTACCACTGTACTTCATTTTCAGCATGTTGTAATTGGAGTTTATTGCATTGTTTATGCAAGCCATCAACTACATCTAATAGTCTTTTGCACTAAGTTTGTGGATAGCTCATTACTTGGTGAGTACCCCTTGTTTTCAGCTTGATTCACAATGGTTTTGGGGCTCATTTGCAAGTAATTATAATAGTTTTTTTGCCCTTCTATACACTTGCTTGGCCTCACTATGGTTTGTGGTTCTAATGATAGTGCTATATTTAATATTGACAAGTTGAATGGCACCAACTAGAGCTATTAGAAGGCTCAAAGATGGCAAGTTTTAGTGCAAAAAATGTAGATTAAGCCTTTGAAACATGAGGGTGTCAATCCCAAACATATTGATGCAAATGGTTGAGCTAAACTAGATGAGTTATGTAAGTCCACGATCATATTGTCCCTCTCTAAGCAAGTTTTCTATAATGTTGTCTTTGATGGGCAGTCAGCATGGGACATATGGGATAAGTTTCACGATGTCTATGACAAGCAGAGCCCTGCTTCTCAGATGTATTGGCTGAAGCAATTCATGGATCTTTGTATAAAGGAGGGAACTTCTGTGTTAGTCACTTAAATGAGTTTCATTCTATTCTCAGTCATTTGTCTTCACAAGGGATTGAATTCAAGGGTAATATCCCTCCCTTGTTTCTCTTGCTTACACTACCTGAATTATGGGGTACATTTCATATTATTAAGTGTGTAAACATGCCTACTGAAGGGCTAAAGTTATAGGATGTAGAGGGTACACTCTTGAATAAAGAGGTTAACATAAAGAATGTTGATGCTTCTCGCACCTCTCATGCTTTGATATTTAGAGGTAATAATGGTAGGAGCAGCAATGACCACCGTGGGAGAGACCTTTAGCAATTTCATTCTCAGTCACGTGTATAGTCTTGCAGTAAGTCACATGGCCATAAGTCCTCATTGACTTGTTATTAATATGGAAAAGTAGGACATATTCGGCCATAGTGTGATAAAATGCAAGAGGACAAGTGCAAGGAAAAGGGCGAGGGTAAAGTACATGACAAAAATGATGATCGTAGCATTGTCCCTAGCAAGTCCATCGTTAATATTGAAGAGATTTATGTCATGTAGATTGATTCTGATGATGATTTCATACTTGCAGCTTTTTCACTTGATACTTCACAGCTGAGTAATACCTTGTGGGGATATAATGAGTGTTGGTTGATAGCTACAGGGGCCTCCTTTCATGTGACCCCTCATAGAGAGCGGTTTCACTCCTATCGTAGTATGGCTAGATCTGTCCATTTAGGTAATAACCTGGCATTAGAGATAGTTGGTATTGGTGATGTCTAGTTGCATTTTGGTTTAGGTAGTACCTTCACTCTTCATGATGTACGTCATGTATCGACTCTCATGAAGAGCCTTATTTCTGTTGCAACTTGGATGATACAAGCTATGTTATCTCCTTTGGTGATTCCTATGGAAGATTACCCATAGGAATCTTGTCATTACATATGATGCTAAGTCCAATACTCCCTACCCCTTGGTTGTATCTGGGTTTGTTGACCATGTTTTGGCAGTAGATACAATTCCACATGTATCTCTTTGGCATCAACACCTTAGGCACATATCCTTGAAAGAAATGAAAATACTTACTTGTTTGCAGTATCTTTTGCCCCTTGACTATAAGTGTTTTGATTATTGTGATCATTGTTTATATGGTAGGTAGACACGTAATATGCATAAAAAGTATTGTATGATATACATGGGTGAGCCATTGGATCTTGTTCATCCGGATGTATGTGGTCCCATGCCCTGCAAGTCATTAGGTTGTGCGAAGTATTTCATTGCCTTCATTGATGACTATACATATAAGGTATGGGCATGTCCTATTAAGCATAAATCAGAAGTCTTGGCTATATTTTAGTGTTGGCTTGCTTTAGTTGAGAACCAATATGGGTATAGGTTGAAATGCCTAAGGTCGGATAATGGAAGTGAATATATCTCTAAATCCTTTTAGTAGTTTTGAGACGAGAGGGGTATTAAGCATCAGTTGACTGCCCCGTACACCCCATCCTAGAATGGTATGGCTAAGCACATGAATAGGATAATTCAAGAGCAAGTTCGTAATATGCTTAGCCATGCATGCTTATCATAGAACTTTTGGGCTAAGGCAATTATTACTATCATACACTTGATTAATCGATTACCATGTACTACTCTTGACTATTAGATTGCAAAGGAGGTATGGTCTAGCAAACCTCCCTCATATGCTCATTTGTATGTCTTTGGTTGTGAGGCTTTCTACCATGTTTCCAAGGACAAGTGTAATAAGCTGGATCCTAAGTTTGTGAAATGCATCTTTCTTGGTTATGGGGATGTAAGTGAGATGGGCTATCACCTATGGGATCCACAAGCTTGGAAGGTTGTCCATAGCCATAATGTTGTTTTCCATGAGGAGAAAATGCATGAGCAGCTTGAGCATGTCATTGAGGTACGTAGGGTGATATTTTAGGAGGAGCCTCATACTACTGTATAGCTAGCTTGACATCCCACACAAAGGTGGCTAATGCTCTTGTGACCCAGGTCCTTGATGATCCAAAGGATGTACAGGTCCCCTAGTCTATTTTGAGGTGTGGTCTACTAGAGATAGCGTGTTGCACCCTCTATGGATTAAGTTGTGGTGACGAATATATTGGTGAGCCTCTTGCTTATGATGAGGCCATATGACAAGGTGATAGTCACTATTGGGAGAGGGCCATGCAGTCAAAGTATGACTCACTACAAAAAAATCATATGTGGGGTTTGGTTTCTTTGGCTAGTTGCAAGCATGCTTTGCCATGCAAGTGGGTGTACAAGTTGAAAAGTATCCCTAGATGCCCCAAATTGGCATACAAGGCCAAATTGGTTGCTAAGGGTTTCAAGTAGGAGCATTGTGTAGACTTTGATGAAGTCTTTTCTCTTGTTGTGGAGTTGACTACCCTATGCTTAATACTAGCTTTGGTTGCTCAACTTGACTTGGATCTTTATCAGATGGATGTCAAGATGGCTTTTTCTTCATGGGGACTTGCATGGTGAGATTTACATGGAGGAGTCTAAGGGCTTTGCAAACCCTGGCAGAGAACACCTAGTGTGCAAATTGAGAAAGAGCCTTTATGGTCTTAACTAAGCACCTCATGAATGGTACTACAAGTTTGATGCTTTTATGCATTCATAGGAACATTTCCGTAGTGATATGGATCTATGTTTATACACAAAGAAGGCTCATGATGGTAGCCTTATGATTTTGATTCTCTACATGGATGATATGTTGCTTTTGTTGTTGGAAGTGATTGTGATGAGCTGGATCCCTTGAAAGGTCAGCTCAAGAAGAGCTTTGAGATGAAGGACATAGGATATGCCTCACATATTCTTGGGATGCGCATTACGTGTTATTGCTCTAAGGGGCTTCTTTACTTATCATAGAAGGAGTACATCCAGAAGGTCCTTGAGCAGTTTCATTTGCAAGATGTTAAGCTTATTGGATGTCCTTTACCTTCTCATGTGAAGGTTACTCAAGCCAATTGTCCGCAGTCTGATGACTACAGGACCAAGATGGTTAAGATTCCCTATGCATCCATAGTGGGAAGTTTGATATATTTGCAAGATATTAAGCTTATTGGATGTCCTTTACCTTCTCATGTGAAGGTTACTCAAGCCGATTGTCCGCAGTCTGATGACCAGAAGGCCAGGATGGCTAAGATTCCCAATGCATCCATAGTGGGCAATTTGATATATGCCATGATAGCCACTTGTCTTGACATAGCATTTGCAGTGGAAGTTGTGGCACTCTATGTGGCTACACCTAGTGGACGACATTGGGATGCCGTTAAGGGTATCATGAGGTATCTCAAGGGCACATCAACTATGTGCATTCTATTATGGTGGTCAGGATACAAGAGTCATAGGCTACATTGACTCTAATTATGTAAGACATGCAAATATTAGGAAGTCCACCTCTAGCTATGTCTTCACCTTTGCTAGAGGTGCTATTTCTTGGATCTCTAGGGTGCAAAAATGCAAGGCTCTATCTACTAGAGGCAGAGTATGTTACAACCACTGAGGTTTGCAAGGAAGCTCTCTTGTTAGGCCGTTTAGTGGCAAGCCTTGGCATTGCTAATGTGGTCCTTACACTGCATTCGGATTCTATGAGTGCTATTCAGTTGACCAAGAATATGGTCTTCCATGTGAAGAAGAAGCACATTGAGGACAAGTCCATTGAGCTTGTTAAGATCTCAATTGACCAAAATCTTGTAGATCTACTCACTAAAAGCCTCTCAGTGGAGCATTTTTCCTTTCTTATGAAGTTGATGGACGTTGGATAAGATGACGTCTTTCCTCATCCTATTGTACTTATGTACATTTTTACTTTGTCACTTTTTTATTGTTCTCTCCTCACTAGGGACACATTCGCCATTAAGTGAGGTTGTTGGGGTTAAAGGTACCTATGCCTAGCCGCCCCTATATTAGTTACACTAATAGTACCTGCACTGCATATTAGTTACCTACACACCTGTACACTGCAAGTGGCAAGTGCCGATCACTATCACTTCATTCTTTATTCTTTCAATGATATTTGAAAAAAGGGAAGGCCAATCACATATTGTAACTATTGAAGTTCCCACATCTTGTCTCTCTCTCTCTCTCACTCTTGCTCCTTCCATCATAGCTCTTGATCCTGCTCCATACTTCCACTTTAGGGCTCACTCCCTTTATGGAGATTATCCTATGCAGAGAAGAATTACTCCGTTATACTAAAAGAGGATGCATGGGCATGATCTATTCCATCTAGAAATTTTGACATTATTTGCTAAGGCATGCTTTCATTTTCTATGTGGATCACTCAGCCTTAGTTTATCTAGTTAAGCAACAAAATGTGACAGGAAGATTAGCAAGGTGGATTTTGTTGTTGCAGGAATTTGAGTACCAAGTGATACATCGACTGGGAGCTCAACATGTGATTGTCGACTTTCTATCTCGATTGGATTCTAGAGAAGCACGAACCAATGTTGATGATGAATTCTCAAATGCCCACTTATTTGCAACTGAAGCAAATGAACTAGAGCCTAAACCTCCTAACCCACCATGGATATGGTATGAGGAAATGTTGTTCTTCTTTGAGACCAGAGTGCCTTTGCCCCATCTCTAGAAGGTTCAACTGAAATGAATGGCTCTTCAAAACCAACATTTTGAGGCCATTAAGGGCTAGCTATATCAATGCACCCTATCCAGAGTGCTACAAAGTATAGTCCTCCCAATGGAGCAGTAGTACAATTCTGGAGGAAGCTCACTAAAGGATTTTCAATTGCCATTGTGTTACCGAGGTGATCATTTAAAAAATCCAACAAACTAGGTTGTGGTGGCCGATCATGCATGGCGATGCATGCAAGTGGGTCTAGCAAAATGCAACTGTTGTCGGAGGTTGGGTCAACCTAGTACCAAAGATCACTTACCATTTTAGCCAATCCTCCCCTTGGAGCCCTTTCAAAAATGGGGTCTCAATTTTGTTGGTCCCATCTCCCCAACAATTGCATACACTAAAAGCAAATGCATCTTGATAATGGACTATTGTACCAAATGGGTAAAGGCATGGGCTCTCCCAAACAACACTGCCAAATCGTTTCCCAAATGCTTATTCAAAGACATCTTCACCCAGTATGGTACTCCCATTGAATTGGTCAATGATCGAGGTACACATTTTGTTAATAAGATCATCAAGTAATTGATTTTCTTTTTCCTTGTCATACACAAGAAGTCATCACCCTATTATCTGCAAGATAATGGCTTAGCAAAATCCACAAACAAGATGCTTTGTAAAATTTTAACTAAATTGGCATGTCAAAATCGCAAAGACAAGGATACCAAGCTTTTGGCCACATTACGGGTCTACGGCATTTCCTTCAAGGCCACTACTGGAACGACACCTTACAAATTAGCATTTAGCCTAGAATCTATCACACCTTTGGAGTATGTAGTACCCAGTTTACGAATCGGGGCACAAGGATGGCTCATCTCGGGGGAATGTCTTCCCTTCCAGATGAAAATCCTCGCCGAGATCTGCAAGAAGATTGAATCCATAGTGCTTACATATCATCAGATCTCCAAGCCTAACAAAAGCATCAAGTCGACATGCTTCCTCGCCGATATGGAAGAAGTCTGAATCCATAGTGCTTACATATTATCCGACATCCAAGCCTAACAAAAGCATCAAGTTGACATGGTTTTTAAGAAACATCTCTTCTAGAATGGCCAACTTGTCTTGGTCTTCAAGACCCAGATGGACAACTTTCTAAAATTCTGATGGAGTGGTCCCTTATGGATGTTCCATGATTTTGGTACTAACTCCTTCTACCTAACTAACTTGGAAAGCTTCTACCAAAACTTGTATATGGATTCTGGCTGCACCATTATCATACCGATAGCTTTCAATGTCCATTCTCCATTGACCCTGAATCCCCTCCACCTTCACTATCACATTCTAGGCATTTCACCCCATTGGTTGCTTGCCTTCAGATCTAGCTTGGATCTAGTAGTCGCCAGTCATAGTGATATGGCATTCATTTATGAGCCCACCCATTTGATGATAATATTGATGGTTGCATGATATCTCAAAAAGCGCATCTTCATCATGCCCTTTTATAGCCTACTTTGCTAATGTGGTGAGCATTCATTGGCTATAGCACATTTGTTGGGGGTAAAGGCACCTCCGCCTAGCCGCCCATGTATTGCTACACTGACAGTCACCGCCACTGCACATTGCAGGTGGCGGGCGCCCATCACCGTCACTTTATTCTTTATTCTTTTAGTGACAGTTTGAATAAAGGAAGGCACGGTCACACATTGTGACTGTTGGAGTTCCCATTTCTTGTCTCTCTCTTTCTTGCTCTTGCTCTCCCGCCATAGCTCTCGAGTGCAAGCTTCGATCCTTCTTACCTTTCAACTGGTATCAGAGCAGAGCTTCCGACTCTTGAGCTTGGCTTGTGGCATTCTCAGCTTCTCATCGACTCCCCACTCGCATTGGGTCTTCTTCCCGGCAGCCATAGCTCATTCTCTTGAGCTCCCGTCAATCCTTGACTTCCCGAGCTTCTTCTCGGCCTATTGAGTCACCATCAGGGCATTGACATTGAGGTATTGCTTCATTATTTCAGAGATTTATCTCAGTCCATAGGTCTAGGTAAACAGGGTTTTCACAGGTTGTGGGCAGCCATAGCTCACACCTCTTGGAGCTTCCTTCACCTGGATCTTGCTTCCAGCCTATCAAGGCTTGCTGAGGTTTGGTGTAGGCCTTCTTTGGCCCCCATTTGTGCCCCCTTTGGGCCCCATTGTTGACACGTGGGACAGCAGACCCCCCAGCCAACTCACGTTTTTTTTGCGCCTGTTTCAAAATCTGGCCCAAAAATCACTCTTTTTATCATATCTCGGGCATTCGGAACCCGATTCAGGCAAGGTAAGAGTCTAAGTTGGGGTTTTGCCACGCTCCGGACACGATGGTGATGTTGGATTTGCCAAATTCTGATGACATAATATTTTGCAACAGATTTCAGGTCTGAGACAGCATATATTTGTATGCCTATGGCTTATGTGATGCTTCTACTGATGTCTATTGATACCGGATGTTATGCCTCTTATGTGAGATGCATTTGGAGCTGGTTTAGCTCAGTCATTGACTGTTTTGAACAATCTCAGATCTGTCCAAAACAGGGCAGTTACCTGTTACTTCAATTTTATGCTTACAGGTCTTGGCATTTGATGCCCGGTTGGTGCCTATACATACGGAAATGTATGCCTATGGTTTGCCTATGGATTTGAGCTTGGATTGAGCACTAATTTCCTCAGTTTACAGAGGTTATATGTTGATGGAAACTTCAAGTCTGAAGCTATTTATGCTACAGTTGGGTTGTGCCTATTGGTCACGGGGTGCTCCCGACTACTCGGTATGATGTCATAATGTATTTGGACTATGCCACATGTCTTGTTTATGCTTCGGAATGCTTTTGAACTGAGATTAGAGCTCGATTTGGGTTTGACTGTCACTTCTTTGCAGCTGGCATTTCATCTATGATATGGTTTATGCCTAGGCTACCCAGTATGGGTTATGATGTCTTGGGGAATGCTTTATGCTTTCGCTGTGGATGGCAGTTGTTTGAGCTCATCTCGACATTCATTTAAGTATTCCCTTGAGCAGTTGGACATTGACTTGGATTTTTCCGTTACGACTTAGCTTTTTCTAGTACGACCTTGGATGCTATTGAGGCATTGTCTTGGTTACCTATATGTGGTACTTTGACTTGGTTTGCTTGAGCTGTTGAGCTCGTTTATCCACCTTTTGAGCCAGTGGGAGCATCTTGTATGCTTGACTGACATTGAGTAGGAGGTTTATGCTATTTGAGAATTTTGCAGATACTTGAGACTTTGGGATATTTTACACTTACATATTGCATGGTTCATGCACTGATATCTTGGAATTGCTTTTGACCTGAGCTTAGGCTTTGCACTCTAGTGAGCATACACCTACTGGTGTCAGGTCTTGCCAATGTTATGTATACTTTGCCCTACTGTCCAGGGGGTATGCCTACTCACTAATGGATGCTTTGGTGACATGTTTGGGTGCTTGCTCAGGGTCTTGATGACGGTTTGGTGCTGATTTATACCCGTTTATGGCTGGTCATGTCTTGGCTGTCATTTCTGGACTTGGTGCAGTGATTTGGTCAGCAATTGCCTCTCACAGTACCCTGATATCATTTATTACAGCAAGCATATAACTCCGGATTGACATGGATTTTTCATGCTGAAATATTTTGAAATGATGTACTTTCACTAGTACTTAGTGGGCAGCAGCTTTGGTTACAGTTTTCTTGCCATTTTCTCTTGATTTTGGTGATTTTTTTTCTCATTTTCTGCAGAAAACAACAAGCAGTTTTGAACTGTCTACAGTCTTCCAGCCTGCATTATGGCAAGTTCGTCCACTGATCATGCTATTTTCAACAACACTAAGCTTGATGTATGAATTACTCTTATTGAAAGAGCCAGATTTGGCACGTGTTGGTACATAAATCACATATCAAACCATTGAGGTTGAGCGAGCATCCTCCTGCAACTATGCCAGATGAGGAATGGCTTGAGCTTGATAAGTTATGCAAGTCCACTATTGTATTATCTCTCACAAACAGGTTCATTACAATGTATTTGAGGAAGAATAGAGTACATGGCAGTTATGGGATTAAATCAAGAATCTCTATGACAAGAAAAGTCCAGCGAGTCAGATGTATTAGCTGAAGCAGCTTATGGATCTGCGCATGAAGGAGAATGTGACTATGTCTGCTCACTTGAGCGAGTTCCATACTATACTCAAGAACTTGACTTCGCAGGACATCACTTTTGCAAAGAATGTCACTCCTCTTTTCTTGCTTGGTACTCTTAATGAGTCATGGGATGTATTCCACACTGCATTATGTACATCTACTGCTACCTTGAAATTATCTGATGTTGAGAATGCATGTTGATGATGATGATAATTATATCCTTACAACTTCTTCTAGTGCTTCGCAGATGACAGAGATACACTTTATGTATGTACAGTGTTGGCTCTTAGACTCAGGTGCGTCTTTTCATGTAACACCTTACTGAGAGTGGTTTCATTCATATCAAACTGCTTCGGGTTTTGTGCGCTTGGGTGATGACAGCTCTCTTGATATTGTGGGCATTGGTGATGTTAGGCTGTAGTTTCCTTCTGGTAGCAATTTTGTTATGCAGGATGTACGTCATGTACCTTCTTTGACATGCAGTCTCCTGTCAGCTGGATAGCTTGATGATGCAAGTTATCATGTATCTTTTGGAGACTTTGCATGGAAGATGACTCGTGGCAGACTTATGATTGCGAGAGGTTCCAAGGTTGGCAGCCTCTATCCCTTGATTATATCCGCTTCTTCCCTTGGTCATGTTTTGTTTGTGGGTTCTATCCCACATGTATCTCTTTGGCATGCCCGTTTGGGCCATATGTCTTTGAAGGAAATGAAAATGCTTTCTGGTTTACAGTACTTACCGCCCCTTGATTATGCATGTTTCGATTCATGTGAGCATTGTCTTTATGGCAAGCAGACTAGGTCTACGCATAAGAAGTCTGGTAGGCCACGCATGAGTGAGCCCTTGGCATTGGTACATTCGGATGTCTGTGAGCCCATGCCTTGTCAATCTATGGGTGGTGCAAAGTATTTTGTTACTTTTATAGATGATTTTTCACAAAAAGTTTGAGCTTATCCCATTAAGCTAAAATCCGATGGCTTGGCTATGTTTCAGAGATGGCTTGCATTGGTTGAGAACCAGTCTGGGTATCGGCTAAAATGCCTAAGGACAGATAATGGGGGTAAGTATGTCTCACGTGCTTTTGAGTAGTTATGTGATGAGAGGGGTATTAAGCGTCACTTGACCGCCCCCTACACCCCCCCTGAATGGTTTGGCTGAGCGGATGAATAGAACCATCCAAGAGCGTGTACGTAGTATGCTTAGCCATGCAGGCCTACCACAGAGCTTTTGGGCTGAGGCAGTTAGTCAGTTGTGCATGTCATAAACACATCACCTTCTAGTGGTTTGGATTTCTAGGTTGCAGAGAAGGTATGGACTGGAAAACCTCCCTCTTATGCGCATCTCCGTGTCTTTGGATGTGAGGCATTTTGCCATGTGCCTAGGGACAAGAGAAGTAAGCTGGATCCTAAGAGTGTCAAATGCATTTTCCTTGGTTATGGGGATGCAGGTGAGATGGATTACCATCTCTGGGATCCGCAGGCACGGAAAGTCATCCACAGTCATGATGTAGTCTTCCATGAAGACAAGATGCATAGGCAGCCTGAGAGAGTTGAGATCCACAGGGTCATATTTCAGGAGGAGCCGAGAGCTCCCGCACAGCCAATTGGACAACCTAGAGCTACAGCAAATGCTCATGGTCAGGGTGTTGGATAAGCAGTTGGGCAGGCAGCATAGCCTGCCATGAGACGGTCTACTAGAGACAGACATCCACCTGATAGATTTCAGCCCTCAATGCATTATGTCTTTGTTACAGATGCAGGAGAGTCTTTCACTTATGATGAGGCTATGCACAGGGGTGACAGTAACTCCTAGGAGAGGACTATGGAGCCTGAGATAGACTCCTTGCATAAGAATGAGACTTGGGATTTGGTTTCCTGTCTAAGGGCAAGAAGGCTTTGCCATGCAAATGGGTGTATAAGCTGAAAAGTACCCCTGGACACCCCAAGGTGGCATACAAGGCTAGATTGGTAGCAAAGGGTTTTAAGCAGGAGCATGGTGTGGACTTTGATGAGTATTTTCTCCTGTGGTTCAGATGACCACCCTGTGCTTAGTCTTGGCTTTGGTTGCTCAGCTTGACTTGGATTTATACCAGATGGATGTCAAGACAACTTTCTTACACGGGGACTTGCATGATGAGATTTATATGGAGCAACCTAAGGGCTTTGCAGAACTTGGCAAGGAGCACCTAGTGTACAAATTGAAGAAAAGTCTTTATGGCTTGAAACAGGCACCTAGGGAGTGATATCATAAGTTTGATGCCTTTATGCAGTCACAGGGCTACAGTAGGAGTGCTATGGATCTGTCTTTACACAAAGAAAGCCCGTGATGGTTCTTTATTGATTTTGGTACTCTATGTGGATGATATGCTGATAGCAGGGAAAGCTCATGATGAGCTAGATGCTCTTAAGGCTCAACTCAAGAAGAGCTTTGAGATGAAAGATCTGGGACAGGCCACTCACATACTTGGTATGCACATTAGACGCGACAGGCATCAGGGACTCTTCTACTTTTCACAAAGAGAGTACATTCATAAAGTCCTTGAGCGCTTCCGCATGCAGGGCGTAAAGCCTATTGGTTGTCCATTGCCTTCTTATGTAAAGGTATCACAGGTTGATTGTCCCACAAACAGATGAGCAGAGGGCCGAGATGGCCAAGATTCCCTATGCATCCGCAATGGACAGTCTTATGTATGCCATGATAGCCACTCGTCGAGATATTATCTTTGCAGTTGGTGTTGTGGCATGCTATATGGCTACACCTGGCAAGAAGCATTGGGATGCTGTGAAGGGTATCATGAGGTACCTGAAGGGCACTGTAGATATATGCATATGCTGTGGCAGTCAGGATACAGGATTCATGGGGTACACTGACTCTGATTATGCAGGACATGCAGATAGTAGGAAGTCCACTTCCGGCTATGTATTCACCTATGCTGGAGGTGTTGTTTCTTGGATGTCCAGGGTGCAGAAATGCACGGCCCTTTCTACTACAGAGACCGAGTATGTTGCAGCCACTGAGACTTGCAAGGAGGCCATTTGGTTGGGTCATTTGGTTGCTGACCTTGGTATTGATGCTACCCCTACACTGCATTCGGATTCTATAAGTGGTATTTAGTCAGCCAAGAATAGCCAAGAATCCGGTCTTCCATGCGAAGATGAAACACATTGAGGTGAGGTATCACTTTATACGTGGGGTCGTTGAGGACAAGTCTGTTGATCTTGTCAAGATATCGACTGACCAGAATCCTGCAGATCTGCTCACGAAAAGCCTCTCTACAGAGCGTTTTGCCTCCCTCAGGAGGTTGATGGGCATGGGATGAGATGGCGTCTTTTCTCATCCTATTGTACATGTGTACATGTTGTACTATCTTTTTTTTCTTTTTCTTTTCACTCCTCACTAGGGCAGATTCGCCTTTAAGTAGGAGGTTGTTGGGGGTAAAGGCGCCTCTGCCTAGCCGCCCGTATATTACTACATTGACAGTCACCGCCACTACACACTGCAGGTGGCGGGCTTCCGTCACCGTCACTTTATTCTTTATTCTTTTAGTGACAGTTTGAATAAAGGAAGGCCCGGTCACACATTGTGATTGTTGGAGTTCCCATTTTTTGTCTCTCTCTTTCTTGCTCTTGCTCTCCCGCCATAGCTCTCGAGTGCAAGCTTCGATCCTTCTCACCTTTCAACATTTGTAGTAACTCAATGGCCTTTTAACTGTTGGGAGTAAAGGCGCCTCTGCCTAGCCCCCCGTGTATTACTACACTGAAAGTCACCGCCACTGCACACTGCAAGTGGCGGGCGTCCGTCACCATCACTTTATTCTTTATTCTTTTAGTGACAGTTTGAATAAAGGAAGGCCCGGTCACACATTGTGACTGTTGGAGTTCCCATTTCTAGTCTCTCTTTTTCTTGCTCTTGCTCTCCCGCCATAGCTCTTGAGTCCAACCTTCGATCCACCGCTCCCTTTCAACTGGTATCAGAGCTTTGCTCTCCGACTCTTGAGCTTGGTTCGTGGTATTCTTAATATCCCATCGACTCCCTACTTGCATTGGGTCTCCTTCCCGGCAACCATATCCGACTCCTTCGAGCTCCTGTCACTCCCCGACTTCCCGAGCACCTTCCCGGTATTTTTGGGCACTTTCAGAGCATTACATCAGAGGTATTTGATCATTTTCTTCAGGGTTTACTTCAGTTATCAGGTCTCATAGGCTGTAAATAAGTTGTGGGCAGCCATAGCTCACACCTCTTGGAGCTTCCTTCACCTAGATCTTGCTTCCAGCCTATCAAGGCTTGTTGAGACTTGGTGTAGGCCTTCTTTGGCCCTCATTTGTGCCCCCTTTGGGCCCCATTGTTGACACGTGGGACAGTAGACCCCCCCAGCTAGCTCACGTTTTTTTGCACCTGTTTCAAAATCTGGCCCAAAAATCACTCTTTTTGTTATATCTCGAGCATTCGGAACCCAATTCAGGCAAGGTAAGAGTCTAAGTAGGGGTTTTGGCATGCTTCAGACGTGATGGTGATGTTGGATTTGCCAAATTTTGATGATAGAGTCTTTTGCAATAGATTTCAGGTCTGAGACAGCATGTATTTGTATGCCTATGCTTGTTTGGGCATGACTACATAACCGATTTGATGCCTACTGCATCCTGATTGATTGGGGGATTGAAGCTACATATAATGCTATGATTTTGGCCTGATTTTGGGGCTGGAAATACACAGTTTATAACAGTAAATGCATGTTGAATTCTCTTGGGCTGAAGCTATCTTTCATGCTTTGACATATGCCTATTGGTTCTGGATGTATGTCTTGGGTTATGCTATGATGTATTGATCATCGAGGGACGACTTTGAGCTTGTCATTGAATCCGGGTGCTTTTGGAAGCTTGAGCTTATTTCAGCCCGCACTTATTGACATTGGTATATGCTTTGAATGTGATGCTTCTTGGATTTATGCATACACGTTGTGCCTACGGCTTGAAGCTCATGTCACGATTGATTACCCTATGCATACGTTGAGCTTGAGTGCTCATTGAAGCTCCACCTTGGATGCATTTTGGATTATCTGGAGTAGTCTTGGATGTTACTTGGCTTGTCAAAGTTTGGATTGGTATGTATTTGATGTCTTACATGCATATGGATGCTACATACGGCTGCTCTACTGCCTACATATTCGGGATGTACTATTGATGTATTGTCTTGGACTTATGTCATTGGCACCGTGTCTTGCCTTGGCTTGAGCTCTTGAGCTCGTACATACGACTTTTGTTCCAGTGGGAGCATTCTTGAATGCTTATCAGACATTGAGCAGGCGGTACTTTTATGCATTGAGCCGTTACATGCCATTACATTGAGCAGGCGGTACTTTTATGCATTGAGCTGTTACATGCATTGAGCAGGCGGTACTTTTATGCATTGAGCTGTTACAGACACTTGAGACTTTGGGACTTCTTACCTTTTGGGATGATACATCATATGTCTTGGTTCACTATATGCTTATGAGCTAAGTCTCAGTTTTGGATCCGTATCTTTGTGAACTGACACCTACTTGTGTCAAGTTTTGGTAGTGGCAGGAACACTTTGCCCCGTTGACTAGGGGGTGTGCCTACTCACTGGCAGATGTTTGTATGACATACTTGGGTGTTGGATTCATGCTTATTGACCATCATATGCTTATGCTATGCCCACATGATGCTGGCTTTGGTCTTGGCAATATCTAATTGTCTTGGGATCCGATTTTGGCATTGTTAGAGCTCTTTTACTGAAATCTAAAATTTATTACAGCAAGCATATATGTATGGACTGACATGGATTTTTCATGCTGAAACACTCTGAAATGATGTACTTTTACTAGTACTTGGTGGGCAGCAGCTTTGGTTCCACTTTCTTCGCCATTTTTCCTCGATTTTGGTAAATTTTTTGTCATTTTCTGTAGTAAACAGCAAGCAATTTTGAACTGTCTACAGTCTTTCAGTCTGCATTATGGCGAGTTCGTCCACTGATCATGCTATTTTCAACATTCACTAAGCTTGATGGTACGAATTACTCTTATTGGAAGAGCCAGATTTGGTAGGTGTTGGTGCAGAAATCGCAGATCAAACCTTTGAGGTTAAGCGGGCATCCGCCTGCAACTATGCCATATGAGAAATGGCTTGAGCTTGATGAGTTATGCAAGTCCACCATTGTACTGTCTCTCACAGAATAGGTTCACTACAATGTATTTGAGGAAGAACAGAGTGCATGGCAGTTGTGGGATAAAATCAAGAATCTCTATGACAAGAAAAGTCCAGTGAGTCAAATGTATTGGCTGAAGCAGCTTATGGATTTGCGCATGAAGGAGAATGTGACTATGTCTGCTCACTTGAGCCAGTTCGATGCTATACTCAAGAACTTGACTTCGCAGGACATCACTTTTGCAAAGGATGGCACTCCTCTTTTCTTGCTTGGGACTCTTAATGAGTCATGGGATGTATTCCGCACTGCATTATGTGCCTCTACTGCTACCTTGAAATTATCTGATGTTGAGAGTGCTCTTCTACAAGAAGAGGTTAACCGTAAGAATTTGGATGCCTCTCGTGTGTCGCATGCTATGACAGTTAGAGGCAAGAATGATGGATATGGAAAGTATGGCAGTGGCAGTAGCCGTGGATGGGATTCTCAAAAATCTCCGTCCAAGTCTCGTTTGGGAAGTCACGTAGCAAATCCCGTGGCAAGAATGCAGATGTTACTTGTCACCATCGTGGGAAAAAGGGCCATATTAGGCCACAATGCCATGAATTGTGTAATGAAAGGCACAAAGATAAGGGGAAAGACAAAGTGTAGGATAAGTCTTCTGATTGCAGCATAGTGCCTGCAAAGTCCAGTGTTAAAATTGAAGAGATCAATGTTATGCAACCTAAGGATATTGATGATGATTATTATATCCTTGCAGCTTCTTCTAGCGCTTCGCAGATGACAGAGATACACTCTATGTATGCATAGTGTTGGCTCTTGGACTCAGGTGCATCCTTTCATGTGACACCTTGCCGAGATATGAAGTCTCATGTCAGTTGGACAGCTTGATGATGCAGGTTATCATGTATCTTTTGGAGACTCTGCATGGAAGATCACTCATGGCAGACTTGTGATTATGAGAGGTGCCAAGGCTGGCAGTCTCTACCCCTTGATTGTATCAACTTCTTCCCTTGATCATGTTTTGTCTGTGGGTCCTATCCCACATGTATCTCTTTGGCATGCCCGTTTGGGCCATATGTCTTTGAAGGGAATGAAAATGCTTTTTGGTTTGCAGTACTTACCGCCCCTTGATTATGCATGTTTTGATTCATGTGAGCATTGTCTTTATGGCAAGTAGACTATGTCTACACATAAAAAGTCTGGTAGGTCACGCATGAGTGAGCCCTTGGCATTGGTACATTTGGATGTCTGTGGGCCCATGCCTTGTCAGTCTATGGGTGGTGCAAAGTATTTTGTTACGTTCATAGATGATTTTTCACGAAAATTTTGGGCTTATCCCATTAAGATGAAATCCGATGTCTTGGTTGTATTTCAGAGATGACTTCCATTGGTTGAGAACCAGTCTGGGTATCGACTAAAATGCCTAAGGATAGATAATGGGGGTGAGTATGTCTCACGTGCTTTTGAGCAATTATGTGATGAGAGGGGTATTAAGCGTCAGTTGGCCGCCCCCTACACCCCTCCAGAATGGTTTGGCTAAGTGGATGAATAGAACCATCCAGGATCATGTACACATTATGCTTAGTCATGCAGGCCTACCACAGAGCTTTTGGGCTGAGGCAGTTAGTACAGCTGTGCATGTCATAAACATATCACCTTCTAGTGGTTTGGATTTCTAGGTTGCAGAGGAGGTATGGACTGGAAAACCTCCCTCTTATGCGCATCTCCGTGTCTTTGGATGTGAGGCATTTTGCCATGTGCCTAGGGACAAGAGAAGTAAGTTGGATCCTAAGAGTATCAAATGCATTTTCCTTGGTTATGGGGATGCAGGAGAGATGGGTTACCGTCTTTGGGATCCACAGGCGCGGAAAGTCATCCGTAGTCATGATGTAATCTTCCATGAAGATAAGATGCATTGACAGCCTAAGAGAGTTGTTGAGATCCGCAGGGTCATATTTCAGGAGGAGCCGAGAGCTGCCGCACAGCCAGTTGGACAGCCTACAGTTGTAGTAGATGCTCATGGTCAAGGCATTGGACGGGCAGCTGGGTAGGCAGCAGAGCCTACCATGAGACGATCTACTAGAGACAGACGTCCACCAGATAGATTTCAGCCCTCGATGCATTATGTCTTGGTTACAAATGCAGAAGAGCCTTTCACTTATGATGAGGCTATGCGTAGGGGTGACAGTCACTCTTGGGAGAGGGCTATGTAGTCTGAGATAGACTCCCTGCATAAGAATGACACTTGGGATTTGGTTTCCTTGCCTACGGGTAAGAAGGCTTTGCCATGCAAGTGGGTATACAAGCTAAAAAGTACCCTTGGACACCCCAAGCCAGCATACAAGGCTAGATTGGTAGCAAAGGGTTTTAAGTAGGAGCATGGTGTGGACTTTGATGAGGTCTTTTCTCCTGTGGTTAAGATGACCACCCTGCGCTTAGTCTTGGCTTTGGTTGCTCAGCTTGACTTGGATTTATACCAGATGGATCTCAAGACAGCTTTCTTACATGGGGACTTGCATGATGAGATTTATATGGAGTAGCCTAAGGGCTTTGCAGAACCTGGCAGGAAGCACCTAGTGTGCAAATTGAAGAAAAGTCTTTATGGCTTGAAACAGGCACCTAGGGAGTGGTATCATAAGTTTAATGCCTTTATGCAGTCACAAGGCTACAATCGGAGTGCTATGGATTCGTGTCTTTACACGAAGAAAGCTCGTGATGGTTCTTTATTGATTTTGGTACTCTATGTAGATGATATGCTGATAGCAGGGAAAGCTCATGATGAGTTAGATGCTCTTAAGGCTTAGCTCAAGAAGAGCTTTGAGATGAAAGATCTGGGACAGGCCGCTCACATACTTGGTATGCACATTACACGCAACAGGCATCAAGGACTCCTCTACTTGTCACAGAGGGAGTACATTCATAAAGTCCATTGCCTTCTTATGTGAAGGTATCACAGGCTGATTGTCCGCAGACAGAAGAGCAGAAGGCCGAGATGGCCAAGATTCCCTATGCATCCGCAGTGGGCAGTCTTATGTATGCCATGGTAGCCACTCGTCCAGATATTGCCTTTGCAGTTGGTGTTGTGGCAAGCTATATGGCTACACCTAGCAAGAAGCATTGGGATGCCGTGAAGGGTATCATGAGGTACCTAAAGGGCACTGCAGATATGTGCATATGCTATGGTAGCCAGGATACAGGAGTCGTGGGGTACACTCACTCTGATTATGCAAGACATGCAGATAGTAGGAAGTCCACTTCCGGTTATGTATTCACCTATGCTAGAGGTGCTGTTTCTTGGATGTCCAAGTTGCAGAAATGCATGGCCCTTTCTACCACAAAGGCCGAGTATGTTGCAGCCACTGAGGCTTGCAAGGAGGCCATTTGGTTGGATCATTTAGTTGCTGACCTTGGTATTGATGCTATCCCTACACTGCATTCGGATTCTATGAGTGCTATTCAGTTAGCCAAGAATCCGGTCTTCCATGCGAAGACGAGACACATTGAGGTGAGGTATCACTTCATACGTAGGGTCGTTGAGGACAAGTCTATTGATCTTGTCAAGATATTGACTGACCAGAATCCTGCAGATTTGCTCTCGAAAAGCCTCTCTACAGAGCGCTTTGCCTTCCTCAAGAGGTTGATAGGCGTGGGATGAGATGACATCTTTCCTCATCCTGTTGTACATGTGTACATGTTGTACTGTCTTTTTTTTCTTTTTCTTTTCACTCCTAACTAGGGCAGATTCGCCTTTAAGTGGGAGGTTGTTGGGGGTAAAGGTGCCTCTGCCTAGCCACCCATGTATTACTACATTGATATTCACCGCCACTGCACACTGCAGGTGGCGGACGCCCGTCAGCACCGTCACTTTATTCTTTATTCTTTTAGTGGCAGTTTGAATAAAGGAAGGCCCGGTCACACATTGTGACTGTTGGAGTTCCCATTTCTTATCTCTCTCTTTCTTACTCTTGCTCTCCCGCCATAGCTCTCGAGTGCAAGCTTTGATCCTTCTCACCTTTCAACATTTGTAGTAACTCAATGGCCTTTTAACTATTGGGGGTAAAGGCGCCTCTGCCTAGCCGCCCGTTTATTACTACACTGACAATCACCGCCACTGCCCACTGCAGGTGGCGAGCACCCGTCACCGTCACTTTACTCTTTATTCTTTTAGTGACAGTTTGAATAAAGGAAGGCTCGATCACACATTGTGACTGTTGGAGTTCCCATTTCTAGTCTCTCCCTTTCTTGCTCTTGCTCTCCCGCCATAGCTCTCGTGTCCAACCTTTGATCCGTCGCTCCCTTTCATTAACTTATTTGACTTATCCACCACTAGCACGAGTCTGCAGATCTAAAGTAGTAGATGATGGTAGAGCACTGCCAATATGAGAAGCATTGAAATGATGAGGTCAAGAAGTAGATTCAAGTCCTACAATAGGTACTACCAGACCTGAACTGGGACTGGAAGGTAGAGTTTAGCCTTCTTTGGTAGCACATTCCAGAGGAACAGTGGCCAAAGTGGTCTGGGAAATGAAGAAGGTTGGCATTCCACATCCAGATCAAGATTCATTAGACCCATCCCCTCCACGAAAAATCCACCAAAGCACTCCGGAGCCAAAGTTAAGAAAGAAGCACCCAAATCAGGGCAAAGATCCCCAATTCCTAATGATACAAGCAAGGATCAAGGAGGAGAAGATCCTAGCCCTAATGACTCACTCTCTAAAGACCCCTCTGCTCCCACTCAAGATATCATGAAGCTTGCCAATATTAACTAGCTTCAGGCCTACCTAGCTAAGTCTGAAGCCCTATCCCTGAAGTGTTGGCAATGCATCCATGCACTCTTAGGTGCCGAGTGCATGCATAAACATGAATTGGATTGCTTGTAGCCCCATCTCACTAGAATTATATTCGAGCATAACCGACTCCAACATCAAATCTAGTTGGGAGCAATCTCTTTGGAAAAGCTCACCGCAGAGCTCATTTTCCACCATGTGTCGCAACCTCCCCTATAGGATGTGCATGGATATTTGGCTACAACAACACCACATGTAGTACAACTTGCTCCCTTTGTTGTGACCCCACCCACCCGATCCAACAACACCCCACCTCTAGCCTCCACCAAACCCCAACCCACCCCATCCCTTACTTCCTCCCATCCCTCCTTTGGATCCGACACTCATTGCTCCACATTTGCACCAAGACCAAATCTAGCAAGATGATGCATCTGCCACTGAGAATGAAGACAACATCAACGAATAACTCTATGGGTCAAAGTCCACTGTGCATACCAGTGTTAAGGGTGGTGGCAGTTAGTGGCATTTAAAGCAATGTGGCGAGTGGCATATTAATGAGTAGATAGGTGTAGCATGAGTTATGACCATCGGTATGGCACATGGATGGAGAGAACATCATAGCTGACAATATGCTATATAAGGGAGAAGTCGACCCAAGCAAGGGGTTCAACTATTCATTTGTCTTTTTGGGTTAATATGTGTATTTATCATGTGTCTATTGGGTCTCTTGACCAATTCTTTAACTAGCATCATGACTGCTACAACAGTAACAATGTTGTTTCCCTTTTGTATGTCCTGTGATGAGAGTATTGGGAGTAGTACTACCATCTTCTTTTATATTATTGTTTGCCTTTGAGTCTATGAGATGATGTTTTTCCTCCAGTGATTGTCCTTGTGTATCTAATTACTATCATTTCCATCTCTGTCGAGACTATTGTATTGGTTCCATATATCAATATACACTTAGTAGTTTTGTTTGCATACTTCATCTTTGTCTACATTTGTTTTGATGATGTTAGTCTTAATACTCTGAACACTGATTGTAGAGTACGATGTCGATGTCCACATGTGTCAGCTCTACGACCGCACTCTACCGTGTGGCAGTGATGTTTGGACATGATTACACTATCGTTATGTTGGTATAGCTATTATTGAAGTAGTTTGGTTATGGTGTTTCCAAGAACATATGCTACTATAGTAGCTACATACATAAACATCTAGAGAGAGAGAGAGAGAGAGAGAGAGAGAATCTCTCCCTCTCTCTCTCTCTCAAAAAAAAAAAAACAAACAAACAAAAATATATGAGGGAGTGGAGGATCAACAATGGTCAAGTGTGATAGAGCTAGGTTGGTGTGCCATCTAGGGCATTGAAAGGAGTCATTAACCTAAAGGTTGAGCATGTTCAAAGAGTTGCAAAGGGTCATATCATATTAGAAGCTACTAGGCACCTCAGAGATCATGTCTCACATCAACATCTTCCCCTCCTCCAACCCAAAGGTTGCCTTATCCCTTGATCATACACA
Organism: Lygodium microphyllum; assembly: GCF_053477565.2. NCBI lineage: Eukaryota > Viridiplantae > Streptophyta > Polypodiopsida > Schizaeales > Lygodiaceae > Lygodium > Lygodium microphyllum. The sequence goes on along the minus strand of NC_141153.1, from coordinate 29,712,154 downwards.
CACATAGAGGCAATCACCATCCATCTCTTTACTAACATTTCTATTTTTTTCTACTATGCACATAAACTCCTCAATAGACACATTACATTAGTGTGTTGGGTGTGACTCCCCATGAGTTTATCTAACTACTATATGATCATGACATGCAAGTTGTTGAGATGTATAAAACTCATTTTCAAAAGGTGCATATATACAGAGAAAAAAATATGTGTGCAAAAGGAAGGGGTATGGTAAAGGTTGGTATTCTAAGAATAGCATATGGCAATAATTTCACCATCCTTTTATTAAGGAAATGATAGCATGGGGATCGTGTGCGCTTGTGTGTGTGTGTGTGTGTGTGTGTGTGTGTGTGTGTGTGTGTGTGTGTGTGTGTGTGTGTGTGTGTGTGTGTGTGTGTGTGTGTGTGTGTGTGTGTGTGTGTGTGCGCGCGCGCGCGCTTATGTTAGATCTAAAGGAGGTTTTTTGGTCCAACAAGAAGATGGTGAAAGTGTTTGTTCTCAACTCTATGTGGCTTCCTACACAATGTAGATTATATCCTCGGCTAGGTTTCATATAGTACTCAGTTAATGTATGTGGGATCTTTCACTCAACCACCAAGACCCATGGACTACTTATTGCTCAAGCATTTCAAGCCGAATGGTAATGGCTACCTCTCAAATAGCCGTACGTGCTCTAAAGCCTATGAGTGTAGTGAGCTTACCTTAATGCCTGATTGAGTACCCTCCTCTTTCAAGCACATCGGTAACTTCACGATCCAAGATACGAGCTCAAGCAAACTCAATCCTTTACCTTCAAGCTCTATGCTCCATAGCCGTGCACACAAGATAAGAGAAGAGAAGAGAGGAGAAGATGAAGAGCTTCTCCACCATGGTCCCCAACCCTCACACACTTACTCCCTCACACTCTCACACTCCCTCTCTCAAGCACAAGCATAAGCAAGTAAGAAGAAGAAGGGAAGAAGGAGAGAAGAAGAAGAGAGTCACTTTTGCCACACACCAAGAATGAGCTTCTCTATTCACTTTTTGGCTTTTATACATGCCCTCATCCCTTTGGGCTTTACATGATCGGCCATCTTGCCAAGGTCCTCTTTTCCCATTCCCCTCTATTTATATTATGCCTTTACCTATGCCTCTGTCTACTCTTTACAACTTGCACAAGAGGGAGCCTAGCACTCTTTTACAAAAATTTGGGGGCGCCTTTACATTTTAAAATGTGCCTTTGCCTTTGCCTTGACTTTTAAGGTTGCTCTTGCTCTTTTGGCATTTTCTCCTCTTATCCTTCTATTGGGCCGCCTTTCTCAAATTTTCATTGCTTTCTTTTTCTCTATCTTGCATTGGGATTAACATTACCCCCCTCCTACTCGAGTACCAGTCCCAAGGTACTCCTTGCAGGACTTTGTTGATGAGGGCTAGGATGATTGAAGGGTGGTCATGTAAGTTGATGATCGGGCTTTTGTGGGGATTAGACATGGGAGAGAAGCATGTCAAAATGGTTGAGGTTGTGGAGATCGAGGGTGTATTGAGTGGGTGATGGAGACCTCCGAATCGATGGTTAGACACGGGGTGTCAGATTCACTTGAAAAAGAAAAGAAAGCGCACTACCTGGGGGTGTGCCTACCTCACCGTACAATGCAATGTGTCCTTGCCAGTGGAACTAGGAGCTAGGTCGACGAACCACAAGAAAGCATGGGGTGTTGTCCCACACTTGAGGACCCAATTTATGTATAGGGAAAGTGCAGTGGGTGTAGCTTAGGGAGGTAGGTCTAACCATAGGCAACCATAGGCAAGTGTGACCTCCCTAGGTGTGTCCTACCCTTTGATGCACCCTAAGAGGGAAGTGGGGGCAAAAGGGTTAGGGGGTTAGGGATGGAGCCGATCGATGAAGGCCACTGGACATGCCTAACTTGATGACCCCAATGAGGCGTGCTTTCCCACTTTCTACTTGCTTTTCTTTTCTTTCCTTGCTCTTGTCTTTCCTTTTTTCTATTCTCTTTCTTTTTTTCTTTTTCTTGTTTCCTTTTTCTTTCTTTTTTCGACTTTTCTCTTCTTCTTTTTTAATGTACACAAGGAACTAGACCTCGTGTTCATGGTTGTGAGAGGAAGAGGCTAAGGGCTTAAGGGACTTACTAAGGAAGTTCCTACTTTGTATATACTCCTTTAGATTCATACATACATTCATAGGGGTTGTTGAGAAAAATGCATGACTATACCTAGTAAATCAGTTGTCATTCATGTCCTCTAGTAGGGCTGTGCAAAAGGATGGAAGGAGGGTGGCTCTCATCATGAGCCTGGCACATCGCGGAGCTATCTATGCTGGCATTCCAATCAAAAAACAAGGGCGATAGGTGATATTCGTGAGAGGTATGCTCTTGCTTAAGAAAAACTCTAAGTAGCCTATGGTAGTTACAGGTTGTGATGAAAGTAGGATTAGGGCAAGAAAATAATTTTCTAAGGAAAAAAGAGATGGAGGATCCTAGGTCATATTCGGAGAATATAAGGGCTTCCTCCGGCTTAGTAGCATTTACATTATAGATTTTAGGGAAATTGTATAATGACCATGGATGTCAGAGTTAAAGTCCACCCCTACCCTTCTTGGATACGACATGTATACTGGGCCATTTCTCTCATAGGGTAGGGTGCTACAAAATGACATCCATGCATCCATGTTCTCGTCCCAGATTCATCTCCTCCACTTTGGCTGTGACTCGTACCCCTTCATGATCTTGGGCACCTCCATAACTTTGTCTTCCCAATAGTCATGTGCCTTCATCCCCCATAGTGTTGGATTCTTCTCTCTTTTTGCATTCCATTGATCTCCAAGACTTCTGCCCATGCTTATCACCTCCTCTACCACTTTGGGGGTTAATACTCAACTCAATGTGGGTGGGTATCAAAAGGTAAATTCGAAAGGCCTGCACTTGTTTTCCCAGTGTTCGCACACTGCGAGTTCCATGTTCTGGTTGATAGGAAAGCATTCTTTTTTTTGTGGGATGGGAGCTTTCAGAATTGCTAGGGGTCAAGCCCTTAGTCTTCTTCATGCTTGTTCCAACATATTCCTCCTTCTTTTCGTGACCTCCACTTTTATTTCCTGCAGTTGCATCCTTCGGTGGTTTTTCCTGCTCAACTTCTGGTCTTAGAGAGGGTGATTGAGGGACTTGTTCCTGGTCTTGTTGCCTCACCTTGAAATCCTGCCCCACTTCAGGGAGTGGTATCTGTTGCTCTTCTTCTCTCACTGGCTCTTGTGGTCCCTGCTCATCCGTATACCCCAGCCATTCCATCTCTCGAACTGTTAGCCCTACCCTTAGCACGTACTCCCTTTGCTCTCATTGGCTTAGGTTTGTTTCTGCTTCGTGCGCTTGGACATACAGGTCGTGACTTATGGCCCTGTGGGTAATCTCTAGATTCTTCTTTAAGGTTTCAGTGGCCTCCTCCTCTTCTGAATGCATGACATCTAAAATAGTGGTGAGGAAGGCACATTGCTAAGCTTCCATGCTCGTCTTTATGGTCTCTACTCTGCTCTTTGCTAACACTCTGTTGCCTTCAGCATCATGGACTAGATGCCTTGCTAGTTCTTTCACTCTTCCCTCGCTTTTGGTCACCCATTCCTCTGCCTTTCACTTCATTTCCTCTAGGATTTCATTTTGCCTTTGTGCTAGGGCCACCATTCTCGGCTCTACTCTTTCCACCTTTGGATTTCTTCTTCTTTCCCCTTCTCCAAGTGCTCAATTTCCCTTTCTAGCCTTCCTTGGTCTTCCAGCTCCATTAGTAGCCTATTCTCCATTACCTCCATGTCTCTTCGATGCTCTTCCTCTTTCTGAGCTTTTTCTGCATCCGTTGCCTCAAGTTTATATGTTGTCTCTTCTATCTTCTTCAACTACTCTCTCAATTCTTCATGTTACACAAGGATGAGCTTGTGCTCCCTTTGTAAGCCTATCAGTTATTGTCATTCTTCTTCGAGCCTTTCTTGCCAATTATCTTCTTCCTTATCCTTAGCCTTGAGCTCTTCCTTCAGCTCGTAAATTTCTTGTTGGTATCCTACTACTTGGCAAGTCCTTTCCAACTGGAAGGCTACCAATGCTTCTCTTTTAACTTCCAATTTAGTAATAAGATCAGCCTCCTCTTGCTTGGTCAGGTCGCTAGCTATAGACACGAGTCGAGGCTTCTCCCCTTCCCTTGCTAAGTCGACTTCCTTGAATTTGGTAGGTCCTTCTATTGGTTCATTTGCATGTCCTTGTCTCTTTGTGCCCAACAAGATCCCTATCCTAGCCCCTTTCTTGAATTTAGTGAAGCACTTTGGTAGGTCTTAGGGTTTCTTTTGTTGTTCGACTTCTAACCCTCCATTTGCCTCCTTCAACCGTCTGTGCCTTAAGTGGATCGGTAACTCCCCTTTGGTGCATCTGGTTTTAGGTGGTTGGGGTATCTCTTCTAGGTCGCTCTCAAAGCTCACGTCCGACTCTGAGTTAAACTCACAACCCTCACTAGAGAAGGAAGTTTCCCTTAGTGGTCGCAACTCTGAGGTTGACTCTGTGCTTAAAGAGAGGTGCGTCGAACTTGGCTAGACTAGCCCTGCTTGCTCATAGTCCATCATACCTAAGTGATCTAGCCAAGTGCTATCACATTCAGTTTTGAAGACTCCACTTTTGATTCTAAAGGCATTGGCTCTTTTGTGGCTTGGAGTCTACTTTTATTTGTTCGATCACTCGGTCGTCATCAGTGTCATACTCTATCATCTCGGCCTCTTCTTCATTGCTTCCATTTGAGGGATAGCAATTCTCGTACTCATTGTATGAATTGCTACCTTCTGTGACTCGTCATCATCTAGGTCTCTATTCTTGACTCTCTTTTCATCTATGATCAATGCCCAATTGTACCTAAGATTTAGGTCGTGCACTTTGGTCCATCACCATTTTAGTTCATCCATGAGATCTTGGAGTGGCTTGAGATTAGCGGCTGGGTGACCAAATAGCTCCCTTGTTAGATACTCAAGAATCCCTTAGAGCTCAAGTTTGTCAGACAAGACATTGAAAGGGGTGGGTATTTGTTGCCTACTAGGGTTTTGGGCCATCATACAGAGTGGCACTGATGGTAGGGTCTTACCCCTTGAAAACTGAGATGTGATGGCTTTGTGGGACTCACTGACTAACCTTGCACCTTGCTTATAATCTTCCTCCTCATCCAAAAATGGCAGGTCGATAGTGGCTAGCATGTGCATCCAATCCTGCTCATCTTTGGGGGAGGGAATGTACTTTGTCAATGGTCCACACGAATTCCTGGCTTAGGTGTTTCCTTTCAAGATAGAGGAGACGGTATCTAAGTCGACCTACATGGTTGTCCATGTGTCCATCTCAACTCTTACTGCCTCCAATCTGTTACCTAGGAATATGAGGCCATTGCCCCAATCCTCGATTACTTGCGCATTCCTCATCCATGGTCGGCCTAGCAAGATGTCGTAGTCAACTCCCTTCATAACAATGAAGTTCACCAAGAACTAAAAACCTACTATCTTCAAGGGCTAGTCTTTCAACACTTCAAATGGCTTAACTTTCATGCCATTAGCTAGCATGACATTAAACATTGTGGTCTCCACTGGCGGGTTACCCCAAGCCTACAAAAATACATGGCTAAGCACACTAACTCCCACTCCCATGTCTACAATTCCCTTTCTCGTGACATCTCCTAGTGCTGCCACTGGTAGGACCGCATGCATCTTCGTGCCTTCCTAGAAAGCATTTACATACAAGGACTTAGGCACTGAGTTTAATGTGAGACTGGGTATCTATGTGGCTACATCATTTCCATGTAAGTTGGCTATTCCTAGCTCATTAGATCCCTCTATCCATTGCTTCAATTCTCTTCATAATGAAAGGCTTTGCCTAAGCAAATCCCCCATTGGCAACATTATAAGAGCTGATAGCAATGCCACAAGCCATTAGCCACTTGCCTTTCATCTTGACCTACACAATTTTGCCATTGGTCTTGAGCAGCTTGTGTTTTTAGCGTCACCTTTGCATCAACCCTCCTTTACTTTCTTCGACGAGTCTTCTTTTGTATCGAGGTTGCATCTAGGTTGCTAGGTCTTGGCAATGAAATGTCGGTCTGCTTCATTTGTGCTCTAGTCATGATGTTCAACGAGATGGGAGTGGCCTCACCATCAAATGTTTTGACTCCAAATAGCCCCAAAGGTATAGAATGTACGATGGTTGAGCTAGTAGACGGTTTTTGCCTGGGACATTTAGCATATAAGTGAGTGATTCCACACTTGGGGCATCTCAAATCGGGCTTTTCTCAATTAGCTTGTTCTCATTTGGGGCAACAAGATGAGATATGCCCTGGGTGGCTGCAAGTCCAAGCATGAGATTGGGTCTTGGCTTTGCCCTCCTAGGCCTATACCCCTTCCCCGACCTAACGCCATCATCAATATTAGTCTGAAGTCCATTAAGATGGGATTTTCCTCATCGTCATATGAGACATAAGGGTTTACATATGTCTCGTCCACATTCGGCTCCTCCACGTAATGTATTGGAACGTTACTTGGTGGATGGGTCACAAAGGATCTAGGTGGTCTAGGTATGCCTCTAGGGTTGATGTCCATTCTGGGGACCACTGGCTTGGCATTATTAGGTGTTGAGAGAGCTAGTGGAACCCCCCTTTCTGAATTGTGGTGGTCTATTCCCCAAATAGTATGGCTGGTTGTAAAGTTACGGATATGGCAATCACCTTGGCAATCGGCAACACATAGCATCATGAACAAGCCTACCGCAGTTAGCACAAGGTCTGGATCTAGGATCCGTGCACTTAGTTGAGAGGTGGTTCCCTCCACAATGGACACATTGCATGTGAGGTCACAAGGGTCTTCTAATCATTTCTTGGAGCTTGGCCAACTCTAGCTTTACGTCCGCCAATTGAGTCAACACTGTTTCCTTTCTCTTGGTTACTACGACTAGATCTCTTGCTAGTAGTGGTAGCTCTCTCTGAGGCTCTAGAGGCTAGAGAGACCACCAATTTTAACCCATGCATATTCTTTCAAAGAACATACATTGTTAACCCTAGTGTAAGACACAGAAAAAGGAAGCAAAGAAAATTCGAGAAATGCGGCCCGACAAAAGGATAAGAGGGGAAAAGGCCAAAAGAGCAAGAGCAACCTTAAAAGTCGAGGCAAATGCAAAGGCGCATTTTAAAATATAAAGGTGCCCCCAAATTTTTATAGAGCTCCAGGCTCTCTCCTGTGCAAGTTGTAAAGAGTAGACATGCATAGGTGAAGGCATAATGTAAATAGAGGGGAATGGAAAAAGAGGACATTGGCAAGATGATCACTCATATAAAAAAGGGGATGGGTGTCCAAAGGGATGAGGGCATGTATAAAAGCCAAAAAGTGAATAGAGAAGCTTATTCTTGGTGTGTGGCATAAGTGGGTCTCTTCTTCTTCTTCTTCTTCTTCTCTCCTTATTCCCTTCTTTTTCTACTTGCTTGTGCTTGTGCTTGAGAGAGAGAGTGTGAGAGTGTGAGGGTGGAGAACCGTAGTGGAGAAGCTCTTCATCTTCTCCTCTCCTCTCCTTTTCTCCTCTCTTCTCTTCTCTTGTCTTACACGCGCGGCTATGGAGCATGGAGCGTGAAGGTGAAGGATTGAGTTTGCTTGAGCTCATATCTCAGATCGTGGAGTTACTAGTGTGCTTGATTGAAAGAGGAGGGTACTCGATCTAACATTAAGGTAAGCTCACTACACTTTTAGGCTTTAGAGCACGTACGACTATGTGAGAGGTAGCCATTAGCATTCGGCTTGAAATGCTTGAGCAATAAGCGGTCTGTGGTTCTTGGCGGTTGAGTGAAAGCTCTCATATTTTGGTTCCATTGACGTAGGACCAATAGATTCGAGCCTTGAGTGCTTGCACACTTTGAATCGAGTATTGGAGGGTTTTCCCAAAACCGGTGCTTGAGGTAGATAGATAGGAAGAAAGGATGTTTGATCTTCATTGCAAGTAAGTGTCTTGGATTTCTGAAGTTTGGATAAGTTGGCTTGATTAGGATTAGCATTTGCTTGTGATTTGTAGGGATTTGTAGGCATTTAGGTAGAAAAAAATAAGGGAAAGGGAAGAAAACCACAATAGGTTTTTGCGCAACAGTAGGCCTAAATCAAAGGGAGACGGGGTGGAAATCTGGGAAAGAAGAGGAAAAGGCATCCAAGGAGTGTTGGAGAGGGGGTCTAAAATCCCGAGAAAGGGAGAAGAGAGCTCATTTTCAGTTTCAGGGCTTTGAGAGAGAGAGAGAGAGAGAGAGAGAGAGAGAGAGAGAGAGAGAGAGAGAGAGAGAGAGAGAGAGAGAGAGAGAGAGAGAGTGTGTGTGTGTGTGTGTGTGTGTGTGTGAGCTCCAGGGCAAAGACAAGATCGAGTGCACCAAATCAGAGGTTTTCAACTACTCTAGGTACATACAAACCTTCCTTAGCTCTTGATCGTTGATTTTGGAAGTGCCTAAGACTCAGCATTAACTATGAGGATCAGACGAATCGAAACTTGGTCTCGTGGGCCATTTGCGCTGCGCTGAAATCAAACACTTGTCGCGAGGTCTGATTCCCAAAATTAGACACTCGAACTCGGATAGTCCGATTCGGTCCACCCCGACACTTGCAGTATTTCGTCTGATCGAACAGTGCCAACTAGTTTGAGTCAGACACGCTCGAAATCGGACAACCAGACTCAGACTCCACCCGATCAAGGATAGGCGTTCGCGAATCGAGTTGTCTGATTTGCACAATCACCTTGAACACGAGACTCGAACTCGGATCATCTGATTTTCTCACTCAAAGAGGCCCAAAATCAAACAGTTTGATTCTGAAAATTGAGCATTTGATAATTTGACACACTAACAAAAACTTGAAAATTGACCAATCTATCACATCCCAAGCCAGGTAGAGCTCAACTTGAAGCAAGTCAACACCCCTGTAGGCATCCAGGCATGTTGGACGGCTCATAGAGTCTCCAAACTTCAAGATTGCGGCTTAGTCGCTTAAGAAGCAACCTTGAACAAAGCCCCTCTGACCGCTCATCCAAAACACCTTAAAGAACCCAACAAAACCTGTTAGAATGACCAGCTCGACTTTTGAGAATTCCCAACTAATATCCAATAAATGATCAATCGATACGATTTACAAACCAAGATGGAGTATCATGGTAGGCTGCGGCTGAGGATATCATAGTTGACCTTGAGAAAGAGTGAAGATTAGCCAAGAAGGTGTTGCAGGGTAGAACTACTTACAACCAGTAGCAGTGAGCTCAAAGGCTGAGGTAGGAAATAGAAGTGTGAGAGGTCCAATAAGTCTCAACACTTTCCAACTGGAATAGGACAGGACCCAATGCGAAGAGGGAAAGAGCGCTAGAAGCCGATCTCACATTAAGCGAGCTTCTTACTAAGTGACTCATAGACAATACGACTGCAGAGCAGAGCAGAGCAACCCTAGCAACGTCGTTGCTTGCAGGATTGGGAATCACCCCAAATTTGAAGAGCCAATCAAAGATACCCATGGTTGCCAAGCAACTCGACCAAATACCAACAACAAGCCATATAGCTTCATAGAGCAGTTCGAGGAGGTGTGTGAGGCGAACGATCTAATAGACACTGTTCAACATGTGCAAGCTTTCGGTCTTTGTCTTGAAGATAAAGGACGATTGTGGTATACTAGTCTAGATGACGCCGAATGCAACAACTTTAATACCCTCAAGGGTCTCTTCATCAAGAGATTCTCTGAGGTGAGGTACTCGGATAACCTTATTGTTTGACCCATGAATGTCAGTCAAAAGGACAAGGAGGATATTAGAGATTATATCACCCACGTACGAAGTCTCTTTAAGAGAATCCCAGCTGCTGCTGCAAAGTGAGCCAGCGGTCTTTACCATATTCATAAGCAGAATTAGGAGTGAAGAGCTCTACAAAGCCTTGGTAGCCAAATCGAACTTGCAAAGAGACATGCTAGCTAGGTATTTGAGTAGGAAGCCATACGCGTAGACGACCGGCTCAAGGAGAGAAGTGTGAGAGCCATAAGCCAAGAGTCCATAATGTGTGTAGTGTGCTATTTGTTTTATATTTGGCCAAGCTAGCTCGTCTATATAGAGAGAGAGAGAGAGAGAGAGAGAGAGAGAGAATACAAAAAATTAGAGAGAGGGAGGTGAAATTGCTACATATGTCTTAAAAAAGCATATAGGATATTGCGAAGTGACCTAGCGTGCCCTTCCGCAAGTACTAAGTAGAGACGTTGTCTTAAACAGAAACAATTAGTACATTATTACCCTATTGCTACAATTTACGGTAGCGTTTTCTTTAAACAACGATCATTATTAGTCCATTATTATCGTACCAACAACTGAACCTGGCTATGGGGTCGGAGGGGGATGGGGCGCTCGAGGCGCTCGACGATTCGGGGGTGCTGCAGCTGCTGCGGCGCTTCCTGTCCGTCCAGCATCGCCGCGTCGCCATCTACAACAGGCTCCACCAGTAAGGCTTTCATCACAAAAATTAACAAAAAACTCGCAGACATTGCATTCCTTTATCATAGACTTAACCGAAAACAACTGGCAGCGGCTGCTTGAATTCTGAATTACTGACTCCATACACGTGCTGCAGCCTGTTCGCATTTCTTTATAATCAACTCAACAAGAAAATTGGCAGACATTGTCACCAATTTAACCAAAAACTAGCAGATGTTGCTTAGATTCTGAGCTATTCTTTGTTTTTTTTTTACTAGTTCTAGTTCCAAGCCTGCTGCGGGGCTTCTTTGCGTTCCTTATTATCAACCTAGCAAAACACTAGCAGAAGTCACATCTCTTAAACAAAAACACAGCAGAGGTTGCTTAGACCCTCAATAAATATGTTTATTCAAGCTCTGCAATGCTTCTATGCAAACCTTGGTTGCGGAGAGGTACTTGTAGTAGGTAGTGTCACTCAAACAAAGGCCCGTTTTACATGGGTAAGTGGTGAGGGAATAAGTGGATGCACAGGGGTCTCTAAATCCATATTTTTGGCCTATGGTAGAGTTCAATCAAGGTGGTTGAGTATTTTGGGAGAGCTAAAAGGTTCAATTGATCATGACATGTTCAACATGATAGTAGAGAGAGAGAGAATGCAATAGTGAGAGGCCAAGCTTCTCAAACTCAAACACAAGAAAGTGGTGAGATGGTAGCTACATCGGCTCATGAGCCTGGCTCTCCTAGCATTATGGGTGTGTCATCAGTTGTTGGGGCTGATACTTCATGTAATAGTACTAGAGGACCATCACTTACTAACACGTGCTATTCTTGGAGCACCTCCAATGCCTATAGGACAAGGCCCTTTTAGTAAGTGGGCACGTGTATCATTGCGCGCAAATACGTTGCAACAAAGTTGGGCATCTGGCTTGAAAAAGAAAGCTGAAATAGGGAAAGAGGGATTTTTTTAATCAGTGTAACACGGCATTTCATGTGGCTCGCACATGTATTTATAAGAGATTAATCAATGCTGCTTCAGCTGCGGCTGCTGCAATAGCACCTATCACTCTTGCTGGTTTGGAGGCTCTAAGGACCACTAGATTGAACCGTGAGGTTGATCTGATTCACACGAACTTGGAGGTTCATAGAGCATCATGGAAGAAATACGGATGCACAATTATCTCAGATGGATGGAAAGATACTTGCAAGTGCCACTTAATGAATATCTTGGTATCTTCTTGTATTGGAACACAATTTCTAAGATCTATAGATCTATCAGGCTGTGGTATGTAGATCACAGGTATCTTCAAGTTCCAACTTGTAAATATACTTTTAGTTTTTGCTAATTTTGTATTTAGCTTAACAACTCCATGTATAATGTAATAGGAGAGGTAATATTTAATCATATCAATGAAGCAATCTAGGAGGTTGGGTTGGACCATGTTGTAAAGGTTGTAATAGATAATGCAAGCAATTGTAGAAGTATGGGAAAGCTTTTGGAGGCCCAATACCCACATATTGGATGGACTTCATGCATAGCCCACTCCATTGACTTGATGATGGAGGACATTGGATTGATTTCATAGGTTGGATCTATTGTGGAGAAAGCTTTAGGGCTGATCAACTTTGTTCTTTGAAAGTCCTTTGTTCATAGCCTATTTAGGCATCATTGCCAATGGGAGCTTGTAAGACTGGCCAAAACAAGATTTTGCTACAATTTTCTAGTTTTGTGCAGGTATGTAAGTTACAAATTGGATTATGTGTCTTATTCTTATTACAAATTGCAATCATGATTTATAACTTACAACTATAACTTATGCCATATTCCCTTAATAAATACATGGTTAATCTCAAGTTAGGATGCATTGAGGTGTATGGTAGTGGATCAGGAATGGTTGGATTGGTTAGAATGCTCTATTCCAGATGCCCTAAATATTATGCACACCATCTATAACATTGAGTTTCAGAGAGATGCAAATGGACTCCAATATGCACTACTTCCTGTAGTATCAGTGTTGCGATTGTGTGATAGTGAAGGAGCTACCATGGGCCTCTTGTATGAGTTTATGAAAAGGTTTCGCAATGCTATCCGAAGGGCTAGCAAACTAGTTAGCTAAATTTTCAAGGGTAGTGAAAGATATAGGCTACTGGGGCTGTCCATATGCCATATGTCTAGCGGCAATTGTGCCAGGAGCAAATGGGGTAGCACTGGAAGGCATGACCTAACTAGACTATCTAGAAGGATTGGAGGTAGTTGTAGTGGTCTGTTGTGCTTTCTTAGGTGGGAGACCCTAGGCCTTGGTATGACACTCCTTGTCCACGTGGCTCAATCTCTAGTAGTATGTGCAAAACTTATTCTTTTAGGGAGTTTTTGCTACATGGGTTTAGTTTCTTTGGTTCCATTTGAGGAAGGGTTGTCATCCTTGTTTTGAATTGCCTTTGCATCTCGTGACTTCTTGTCACCTCTGATTTTTCCCTTGCGAAGAAGAGGCAACTAGACCCCTGTCTGAGTAAGAACGTGGGGAGGACTTCTTGTGGACTTAATTATGTAGTCTTGTGTAACGCAAGAACTAACATTCGAACTCATAGAAGGTTGGCAATTGGGGCAACAAGATGATGTGCTAGATGAAATGGAAATATTTTTTAGGAAGCTTGTTCAAAAAGATTGTAACTTGATCGTCATTTGACTTCGGTGAGCCAAAAGTGGCAAACTTAGAGAGTAATTGACGATATTCGACCAACTTGACTTTTAGTCATCCCCTTTCTTAACAGGAAACTCCTAAAGTGCAAAGTTGAGATTGGTACATCGAGTGCGATCTTGCACTACATAACGGTCAATGTGATGACCTCAATGGTCAGATATGAGGGGAAAATGTTGTAACAAAGAGTGGAACGTGGGAAGCAAATCCTACATTAGTTCAACATTGGCTGTGGCATTACAGACTCTCCATTGATGGATGTGATCAAGGTGGGCCCTCGGCATAATATCTAGACCAATGACTAGGTGTGAGAGACCTTGAGATTCAAGCACTTGTTGCATGAAGTTTGACCATGTGGCGAAATTGACCCGTTGAAACAAGTCTTATCCGTGAAAGCATTCTTTGCCGGAGCAACATTAATGGTATTGCTGTAGGATGGGAAAGGTAAGTAGGGTGGGTAGAGTTGGGGAGTGGAGTACACTTGAGAATTAATCCAAGAGCACCCACCATGCATGCGTGAAGTGTGCACAATGGGTGCAAAATTGGGCATTGACTAACTAGGCATGGGTATGGTGACTACTTGACTAGCCCATGGAGAAGGGATAGGGACACATGGGGTAGAAGATGGAAATCCTTGTGTGGGAGTGACCCTTGGTGTGTGATGATGCACCATAAGCAGAAAACCTCTAAATTCGAAAATTAGGCTTTTTGAGTTTTTTTTTCCCATATGTATAGAAAATGACAAGAGAGCTGAGAGAGGTTGCATGCAAGGTGGAGGGAGGCTGCATGTAGGGGCTGTGCAGTGCTGGTCTCTTTGTCAAATTGTTAATGACTGGGATTCTAAGTTCACTGGCCATTTTTGGCAAACAGTCTTCCAAAAACTTGAAACTTGATTGTCTATGTTAGCCTCGAAACATCCTGAAACCGACGGATAGACCGAACGAACAAATCAAACTATGGAGGATATACTTAAGTTCAAATTGTTTCTACTTCTCCTACTCTTCTCTCTCGTATCCCTTAAGCTTCAAAATTATAATTTCCCTCTATTTCTTCAAAACCTCTTTTCTTAACAATATCATATCTTCTCATGGAGTATCTCCCTTTGATGTGCCGGTTCCCATTGGACCTCAATACACGGAGGATGCATGTCCTGAACCCTAGCAACAATAATAGTAGTCCCGTTAGTAAAACTGTTTTTAGCTGGTATTTGCTATGGAATTTATTGTATCTAGTATGTGAGGGCCCTATAGTGGAACTTTGGGATGCCTAAATTTCCAACTTATGAGCCTTGACCATGTCGATGTCATTCTTGGCATGCATGGTTCTTTGAAAAATACTCCTTGTATATTGATTATTAAAATCGTGCACTCTTTTGAGCTTGAAATCATTTCCATATGATTGAGGGCTGTTTACCCTCTGGGGTTACAAAAAATAATGTACATATGATTTCAGCAATGGAGTTTACTCAATGTTTTTTAAATCCAAGTGTCACTATTTACATTTGTTTCGTTGAAAAAGTTGAATTGTTTGATTGTCAATGTAATTCAATTTTTTAAAATAATAATTTTAGAATGAATTCAAATGTAAGCGAGTATTTGAATCCGATATTACATGAGTATGTTGACGTCTTTCTGTTCGAGCTACTTGATGGACTCACACCATCTCACAAAACCTTAGATCATAGGATTGAAACATTGTTTGCTAACCAATCCATCTCTCAATAACCTTACAAGTTTTGCCTGAAAGAGAACAATGAGATAGCTAGGTAACTTTAAGTCTTTTTAGCTAAGGGGTTTATTGAGCTAAGTAAGTCCCCATGTGACGTGCTTGTCCTTCTCGCTGAAAAGAAAAATGACATGATGCACTTTTGCATCGATTAGAAAGGTCTCAATAAGGTGACCATTAAGAATCAATATTTATTGCTGAGGATGGATAACCTTGTAGATTGACTTTATGGTGTGCTGTATTTTACCAAAATCAATGTAAGATCGGGATACCATCAAATATGGGTAGCTTCGAAGAATGTTCCAAAGATTGCGTTTCGAATGCGGTATGGATATTATTAATTTTTTGTCCTACTTTTTAGATTAACCAATGCTCTTGCAACTTTTCAACAAATGACGAACGATTTGTTTTGTCCATACCTTGGAAAGTAGGTAGCTGTTTTTCTTTATGACATTCTTATTTATAGTAAGTTGTTGGAGAAATACGCCAAACGCTCGTGTATCGTTCTACATCTCTTAAGATTAGAGAAATTGTTTGCCAAACTATCCAAGTGCGAATTCTTTCGTATGGAGCTCTTATACCTTGGTCATATCATGTCAATTGATGGCATTCAAATTGATCCTGAAAAGATACGAGTAGTGCTCGATTGGCCTATTTCGAGGACCATAAGGCAAGAAAAATATTTTTCAAATTTTATTAGGTTTTCTCAAAAATTCATTAAGGACTATGCTCATATTGTTGAACCCTTGATATGTTTGCTTAAGGGTATTTAAAGCAAGAAAAAGTATGTTAGTTCGCCAGTTGTTTTGACTAGTAAACTCGATCAATGTTTTCAAACATTGAAACGGCTTGTTACTATTGCAAGATATTGCAAATTATTGATCCAAATAAACCTATTGAGGTTCATATGTGTCACAACTCTATAGAAACAGAATTTGTATCCTTTTTCATTAATTTGTCTATATAATGATTTATTAAATTTGTTTCCTTTGCACTAATTAGATATAAGGAAAAGTGCATTGGAGCTGGCCACTGATGAGTGGTCACAGGTTATGGTGGACCCACGCGGCGGGTTAGAGAAAAGATAGTTCACACTTCCACCTATTTGGCCCGATTGGGCGCCTGTGACCAGAACTCACACATATCAGGGTTAGACTCGCACACAGAAAGGATTGATGCCTTGAAGCGTGGGCTAGATCCGCTAGAACAGACAGTTACAATCAACAAGATGGCATGATCATGAAATGCTTGTACAATGTGCATGTGTGGGCTGAAAGCTTGAAATGCACATTTCTTTGCATAGGAAAGTCACATGAAGATTCTGATACCGTTTTTGCGATGTACACGGAAAAAGCTTTCATATGATACCCATATTGGGGGGTCCCTAAATTTTAGGAGCCTCGAATTAGCCTAAAAATGCTAGTCCTAAAAAATCGGGATGTCATTCTAAAAATAGTAAATTTTGTACTCTGACTGTGCTTACTAAATTTGGTTGTTTCTATTCTTGACAGTATTTAGTCCAAAAAGGAAGGCCATAGAGAAGAGACAAGTGTCAAGACACTTGCCATACAAGTTTCCAAGTGTCCCACCACTTGTCACATCTCATGACATGTGGCTGGACACTTGTCTTGTGCTACTCCACTTTCCCCTTTTGTACTAGCTCTTCCCTCTCCTATAAATAAGAGCTCGTTTTTCTTCATTCAGCATCATTTTTCTTCGCTGTAAACTCATGTACAACACCCACAGATAGCCAGAAACTGGCCCCATCCATCCCCATCATCATCCCCCACTTCTCCATTATCAAATTTCTCCATATTCCCTCTTCTATCACTGCTGTTTTACAGGACATCAAGCCTGTAAATTCATTACAGCACCTCCTTCTTGAGCTCTTTCTTCCATTTTAGCAACAAGAAGCAAGCCCTATCCATGTACTGCTGATCAACGATGGAGAAAGGCTGATTTCCCCTCTTTGTTCTCTCATATTGTAAAGAAATCAGTTCTTATCATTGCATAATAGATAATGCATGTGTGTTTGTACATCTTTGCATGATCTTGTGAGAGTGAGAATTACTTCTCCTCACTCTCAGGTTGATTGTAACTGAGCTCTTCCCTAAGGGACTTGGGTTGAGCAGAAATACATTCCTTTGGGAGGGGGGGGGGGCTTGCCCATCTTCAACCCTCAATCTTGTCTCCATTACTTTTACATTTTCATGGCTGTAATTTTGTGAGTAATTTTCATTTTCAGCTTTAAGTGTTCATTCTCTTTTATATTGAATCTAGAAAACAAGCGAATATCATAATTGTTAAGCATACTATGTTGTTCGGGGCGTTTACAATATGAATGTGAGTGATTATGCTTTAGGTTTTGTCCTTTATGAGAATGGCCTATTTATTGCCTTCAAGAGTCATAAGCTTGTTGATGCCGAAACATGCTATACTACCCAAGAGAAGGAATTATTGGTGGTCATCCACGTGCTTAAGTATGATGTCATTATTTGTATGGCACTCGGTTTATTATTTGGAAGAATCACCACTCATTGAAATACCTATATGATCAGTCTGATCTTTGTGGCCGCAAAGTGAGATGGATGGAGCTTTTCCAAGAGTTTGACTTTGAAATTTGCTACAAGAAAGGCGCAACTAATATGGTTGTCAATGCTCTTGAATATTGAAGTCAATGCCTTATCCTTCTTCAAAATGTTGACTGATTTCTATCTTTCTCTCAAAGCGCATTGCCAAAACAATCTTCACTTTGGTAAGATTTGGCAACTAGCTGAAGAGAGACTTAGTAGCCGAGAAAGCTTTGGTAGTTCAAATGCCCGAAAGCTAGCTATTGAGAGAGAGGTGGTAGAAAAGTATTCCATTCATAATGTATTACTTTTTAAACAAGGCAAAGTGTGTGTGCTCGATGATCAGGATGTTTGCAAGAAAATTTTGTATGAGTATCATGATGCGCGGAGCAATGGACACCACGACATATACTGGACTTTGGCCTTGGGCACTTGTTATTTTTATTGGCAGTATATTAAGACTATGGTTGAGTCTTATGTGTGTGAGTGCTTGTAGTGTCAGCTTAACAAAGTTGAATGGCATAGATAAGTAGGGATGTTCCATTCTTTACAAACCCCTTATAGGAAATGGACTAGCATTTCTATGGATTTTGTAATAGGATTTTCCCGTACAAAATCGAGGTCATAACACAATGTGGGTTGTGGTTGACCAATTGATGAAAATGGCTTGATTCATTCCTACAAAGATGATCGTGAAAAGCCATGAGTTGAATGGTCTCTTTGTCGAGCACCTTTATGGACTTTATGGTTTGTTTGATGAAATAGTCAGTGATCGGGATCCTAAGTTTCCTAGCCATTTTTGGCAAACGGTTTTCCAAAAGCTAGAAACTCGATTGTCTATGAACATCCAAAAACCAATGGGCAGATTGAATAGATGAATCAAACCATGGAGGATATGCTTCTTGTATATGTCCCCGGTAGGTAATTTGATTGGGAGCATTATCTTCCTCAGATTGAGTTTGCTTATAACTGTGCTAAGCATTCAGCTACTAGTTATAGCCCATTTATGCTTATGTACGATTATAAGCCAAAACCAGCAATTGCCATAGAGCTCAGGGGCGTGAAAATGCAGTCCATAGTTGACTTTTTGCATGATATGCAAGAGATATTGATGATTGTGAAATGGCCCAAGATCATGTCACATTTTATGCTAACCAACATCATACTCCTAGGGAGCTCTAGGAAGGCATGTGGGTTTACCTCAAAAGTCCCAAAGGACTTCAATTCAATGACTACGAGCAAGTGCTATAAATTGTCTTCGAGGTATCATGGTCCTTTCTAGATTACCAAGAAGATAAGCAACGTATCTTATGAGTTAGACTTACCTTTGGAAATCGGAGTTTACCCTATGTTTCACATGAGTCGTTTGGAAAAACGACTGGGACAAGGCGAGCAAATTGTCCCAATTGAGGAAGTCTCACAACTTGAGGATACTACTTGTTAGATTCCACTTGAACCCGAATCGATTCTTGACCTTAGGACTAAATATTTTCATTGGACTGTTTATCTTGAGTATTTGGTCAAGTGGAAAAACCACCTAGAGGCGGAGGCTACTTGGGAATCAGTACGTTCATTGAAGAGTCGTTTTCCTCACTTCATCCCTGAGGATATTGCTAAGGACAACGATCATTCATAAGGGGGAGAGTGTTATGTCCTTGGACATTTGGATGGGCGCTAGTAGCATTGTTCTGTGGTCATGAAGTGACTTAGTGTGAATGCACTAAGGACACTTCGGGGTTAGGGCACCACACTCGAGTCCTATTTATAGGACTCAAGGCCCTATTGTGCATATTGATTGTGTGATCACTACTCTTAGACTCTTAGCTTGTTGACCAATGCATTTGAATACTGAGATAGTGTGGGTTGGTGGCATGGGAAGCCAACCCTTGGGATGTGGTTGTGCCCAGAGTGTTGCTAACTCCTAGGCTCAGGGGTGAGCCCGTTTGGCTCTATGGTTGGGAGACGAGTTCGACATCTAGTCCCTTTTATGGCGAGTTTGGCTTTCATTGTGTCTTCTTGTGTGCAAATTGGATCTTGGGGGGACATTACAATGAAGTTTGACCGTGTGGTGAAATTCTATTGTTAAAATGAGTCTTATCCGTAAAAGCATTCTTGTCCATAGCAATAGGAGTGGTAGTGCTATAAGATGAGTAAGGTGGGTAGAGTGGGGGAGTGGAGTACACTTGGGAATTAATCCTAGAGCGCTCACCGTGCATGCGTGAAGTGTGCACAATGGATCCAAAATTGGGAATGGATTGACTAGACATGGGCATGGTGACTGCATGAGTAGCCCATGGAGGAGGGATAGAGATGTGGGGTAGAAGATGGAAATCCTTGTGTGAGAGTGAACCATGGTGTGCGACAATGCACCATAAGCAGAAAATCCCCAAATTTGAAAATTAGGGTTTTTGAGTTTTTTTTTTCCAGATCTGTAGAAGATGGCAGGCTGGGCTGAGAGAGGTTGCACGCAAGGACTGTGTGCAGAACTGCATGCAAAACTGTGTGAAATTGCATGCAGTCTGGGTAGAGAGAAAACACAGCAGAAAATGTTGTGGCTGAGGTGACAGCGGCTGCAGGCATCAATGCCGTGAGAGACTCCACATGTCGAAGCTGGTGATAGAACCGATGCAGCAATGCTGGCGGCACAATGGCTCTAATACTACTATTGGATTGAATGGACAGCTGGATAGACAAGAAGTGGAGTAGAGAGTAGACACACAAAGAAGCGTGCAAGAGTACCTTCACTAAAATGAATCACAAGAATGAGAGTAGAAGGTACAACCCTAAGGTTATATAGACCTACACACTGAAGTGTGTTCACACGGGAAACAACCCCCCCCACCACACACACACACACACACAAGAGGGTAAGAAGTGCCTGTGGATAGGGTGTGTTCACCCCGAAATGGCATAGAGGAAAATACAAGGTGTATTTAACACTTTTGTTGCGCACTCTTACACGTCCTAGCTGCATTTCACCTCTGGAGACCTGTGTTTCTGCTGCCACCATCATCTGAGTTTGTTAGAGATTGTGGAGGATTGCACACTACTCCCTCTACTATATTGACATCTTCATCTCAGCCTGGTGGAATGCTGCTACTGCATTTTGGGATCCATCTTGATTACAAAACACTCTGACACCAGTCTCAAACACATCTGCCCTGGTCTTTTTGAGGTATGGAGGTTGGAGGGCCCTGACTTTATCATCCGTATTCTCATTCGTTCATTTTCATTCAGCAATCTACCACTAGTGTTCTATTTGTTGTCATACACTTTGTCTTTTCTCTGTGTTTGCCATATCATTTCTTTACATCAGCTTTGTTTTGCAGCAGGACAGGTTCAACAGCAGTATTTTGATGACCTGGCAGCAACATGGCAATCTGGAGCACTTCAACAGCAGCCAATACATACAGTTGGGTGCAGGGCATCAGTATGGGCAGGTGGAGACATTTGGCAGCAGGAATGATGGCTGGGATAGAAAAGAGTAGCAAAAGTGGCTTATTCCATTGGTCCCCTTTTTATAGAACTTTTCAAGAAAATTGTTCTACAAAACAGTCTTGAGTCTTTGTTTTCACTTTAATCTGAATTTAATTGAATTTCTTTTTCGAAGCTATACGAGAGATGAATCAATTGGCCAATACTTTAGGATAATTTTGACCAAATTTTGCCATGATTAATAGGATGTCTATATGATACTAGACTTATTCAAGATTGGCCAATAATATATGCTGATGTTACTTGGTCTGGAAGCGTAGATGCACAAGGCAACTCTATGAGAATGGAGCAGGTTGTTTCAGCAACCTCTGGTTGAAACTAAGCCTTGTAGGCCTTTATCACTTGGCATGGCATGCATAAAGGCAATTATGAGAATGACATTGATAGGCATATGCCATTACTTCTCAGACATGTGGAAACTTGTGTAGGATGCATTAGAGGCATATTTGGAGGAAGGTGAGGGAACTAATAATGTCTTTGGAGCTAGTGGCCTTTGCTTAATTCATGCCACAAATTACAAGATTCAACAATAGTCCCACTTAATACCTATGATCCTTTGCATTATATTTCAGCAAAAGGATGTTAAAGACCTGCTTGTGCCACCTTGGGTTCATGATATGTCAACAAATTATGGTATCTGAATAAGAAAACAACTTGGATATGTGGTGTCAGCTGGCTCTGAGAAGACCATAAAAGCCAGAGGAAAAGCAGTCAGAAGAAATGAGCACGAGCGATCCTTTCACCTCCCAGCCTTGCCTAGTTTATTGCTGGCCAGACCCATCGTGATCCGATTGCCAGCCGTCAAACCTTGGTGAGTCCTACTATTCTTGGACTCTCTTTGGTTCTAGGCTCCCCTAAACCCCGTTCGGGCGCCCAAGAGCCCGGACGGTCATCCTCATGCATGTTCCCCTTGATTTACCTTAATGTCACATTAAATGTCACTTTAATGTCACATTAATGTTTGTGACCTTAATGTCACATTAAATGTCACTTTAATGTCACATTTCCTTCCCCTTAAGAATCGGTTTCGTCCTTGAAAACGATACTTGGAAGGTCTAACTGTAAATTGGGAAACCTTTTCTTTAAAGTACTTACTCGCTCCCATGTTGAGCTTTCTTCTGAACAATCTTTCCACTTAACCAAACATTCTTAATAAATAGTATTCCTTGTTCGTCTATTACGAACATTTAATATTCTTTCTGGTTCATGTGGATTAGATTGGTCATTTAATAGCTCCTCAATATCATCATTTAAGATTAGATTATCCAAATCACCCAGCTTCTTCCTTAATTTACTTACATGAAAAACTGGATGTATTTTACTACCAGCAGGTAGTTGGAGCTTATAAGCCAATTCTCCCACCTTTTTAAGTATTATGAAAGGACCACAATACCTTGGTGAAAGCTTTGGACATTGTCTCTTTTTCATAGTTTTAGTTTGTTCAGGCACCTTAAGATAGACCAATTCTCCTTCTTCAAAGGAGATGTCTCTTCGGTGAGGATCTGCATATGCTCTAGCTCGATTTTGAGCCTTTTTAATATTTTCTTGAGCAAATTTTAACATACTATTCATATCCTCCAAAAAGTCTTTGGCTGCCTGAACCTTTTCCTTATGCAGTCCTACTGCAAAAGGAGCTCTGGGTTGAAACCCATACATTAACATAAATGGACTATATCCAGTGGAAGAGTGCTTGGCACTATTATATGCAAACTCTGCTATCGGTAGATCCTCTTCCCAATTAGTTTGCCTTTTATTTACATATGCCCTAAGCATATCTTCAAGAATTTGGTTAACCCTTTCAGTTTGCCCATCTGTTTGCAGGTGATCCGCCGTACTCATGCTAAGTTTAGTATCCAATTTCCTAAATACCGCACGCCAAAATTGGCTATTAAATTTTCTATCCCGATCAGAAACTATATTTGCCGGAAGGCCATACAATCGGTATATGTTCTCTACGAGCAATCTAGCCAATTTTGGTGTTTTAACATCAATTGAAGTTGGAATGAATCTAGCCATTTTGGTTAACCTATCCACAATCACTCACACAGAGTCGTGCCCCCTCTGTGTTCTTGGTAGAGCAACAATAAAATCCATGGAGATACTCTCCCATTTTCCCGAAGGAATCTCTAGTGGATGGAGAAGTCCTTCCATTTTCAATCTTTCAGCTTTATTAACCTGGCATTTATTACATTTGACCACATAGTCAAGGACGTCCTTATTCATTCCAGGCCAATAGAACTGCCTTTTAATAAGACTATAAGTCTTATTAACTCCTGGATGTCCCACGCTAGGGGTATCATGACACTCAAAGAGTATCTGGCGCCTTATTTCTATATCTTTCGGGACACATACCCTACCCTTGTAGAGTAAATAACCATTATCAATGGTAAAATTTTTCCACTTGAATCCAGTTTGAGCAACCCCTGATGCTCCATTTCCTTGTTGAACATCCTCAGATATTTCTTCCTCAGTAGAAGCATTTTCATTTGGATCCCCATTTTTTATTGCTTCCCATATGTTGGAATATGCCGGATCAACTTGGCATTTTCCTTTTAAAGATTCAAGCAAGTTGGAAGTGAACTGAGTAAAACTCAATTCATTAATGATGGGCATTCTACTGAGTGCATCAGCTACTATATTATACTTTTCTTTTCTATATCTTATCTTATAGTCGAACTCTTGGAGGAGTTTGGCCCATCTGGCTTTACGCCCGTGTAAATCCGGTTGATCATTAAGTCACTTAATGCTTTCATGATCCAATAAAATCAAAAGTTTGGCACCGTACAGATAGTGCCTTCATTTCTTCATTGCATGTACTATTGCATATAGCTCCCTTTCATAAACAGAATAATTCTGTTTTGCACGGTCTAATTTCTTGCTTTCAAAAGCAACTGGTCGACCTTCTTGTAATAAGACCACGCCTATCGCCTTATCACTGGCATCAGCTTCAACCATGAATGGTTTATTGGGATCCACTATTAATAATACTGGAGCTGTAGCAATAGCTACCTTAAGTTTTTGAAAACTTTCATTTTGGTCTGTTCCCCAATTGAAGCTCTTTCCTTTCCCTTTAAGTTGGTCTGTCATTGGAACAGCTATTTTGGCATAATCTCGAATGAATCTACGATAAAATCCAGATAAACCTAGAAAGATCTGCAGCTTTTCCAGGTTCCTTGAAGATGGCCATTCAATAATTGTCCTTACTTTTTCTGGATCCATGTTGATTCCCTCTTTCGAGATAATATACCCCAAATATTTGACCTCTTGTGCAAAGAATTCACATTTAGTTTTCTTCGCATAAAGGAAATGTGTTCTTAACAGTTGGAATACTAATTGTAAGTGTTTCAAATGTTCTTCTCTTGATTTACTAAAGATCAAGATATCATCCAAGAAGACTACTACAAAATGTCCTAGATAGGGCCGTAAAACACTATTCATCAGCTTCATAAAGGTAGCTGGTGCATTAGTGAGGCCAAAAGGCATCACCAAAAAATCATAATGCCCGTATCTAGTACGAAATGTTGTCTTGGGAACATCTTGTGCCTTAATTCTTACTTGGTGATAACGTGATCTTAAATCTATCTTTGTGAAGAATTTTGCCCCTTGTAATTGATCAAAAAGATCTTCCATTCTGGGCATAGAAAATTTATTCTTCACCATTATTTTATTAAGTGTTCTATAGTCAACACAAAGTTGCATAGAATCATCTTTTTTCTTTACTAATAAAATTGGTGAAGCCCAAGGTGAATTACTGGGTTGTATAAATCCTTTATCAAGATAATCCTTAATTTGTCTTTCAACTTCTTGATGTTGTGTTTCACTTAACCTATACGGTGGTTTAGAAATAGGGTGTGTATCCTTATTTGTGTCAATTGGGTGATTTATATCACCCCTATCTGGTGGAAGGCCACTTGGTAAATCAGAAGGAAACACATCTTTAAAATCATCTAACAAATTACTTAATTCATTATTTATATTCAACTCACAAACATAAGAAAATTGTTGCTTTATATTACAGAAAGTGAAAGTGTTCTGTACAGGAAGAGACCATAACATATATACCTCACAAACTTCCTTCTTTATTAGCTTCTGAACTTCAGTAGAACACAGCAAAGGATTATCAGATACTTCATGTTCACCTTGAATGACAAAAGTCTTACCATCCCTTTCAAATTCCAGTGTATTATGATGGTAACTACGTTTTAAGGATGGTTCCAATCCCCATAGCCACTCCCTCCCTAGAGCAATATCAGCTCTTTTCATGTTCATAATTTGGAAATCAAGTTTATCTTTATATCCTTGAATCTCAATTTCCAAATTGGATACCATTGTATCCCATATTTTATCGTCTTGGCCTTGTATCATACGAACAACATATTGATGCTCACTCTTTTGTTGGGGAAGTTTCAATTTTTTGACAAGTGCATAGTTTATAAAATTATGTGTAGCAGAGTCATCAATCATGACTCTAACTCTCTTTCCAGCTATCAATCCATGTACTCTAACTAAATCATGTGGCCCAAAAGTAGGCTGCCACATAGAAGTTGACATACAACACTTGTGTTGTACATCCATGTGCAAGACCTCTAAAGATTTATACCTTTCATACCCGTTTAATTCTAAGGTCTGCACTACATGGATTTGTTTTTCTTTTCCCTTGCCCTTGTCCTTATCCTTTCCTTTGTCTTCCCCCTTTTTCTTTTGAGGGCAATTCCAAGCAGCATGGTTAGGGGATAGGCAGTTGAAACACAACTTTTCTTTTTTGACTTTATCAAAGTCATCAGGACTTAACTTTGGCCTCATGTATTGTTTCTTTTCAAAAGGTTGTTTTTTACCCTTAAAAAATGGCATTTTCCTTTTAAATTTGCCCACAAATTTTGAGGTTTCCAATTCCTTAGACTTGGGCTCCGTATCAGTGAGACTAGTGAGTGTACCTGGACGCATACTATCTTCATTGATCAATGCAAATTTAATTGCCTCTTCCAGCGTCTTAGGTGAACTCCTTTTTACTTCCTTTTTACAGGCTTTATCTAGTCCCCTAATGAATCCTCTTGTTTTTTGAAATTCATCTATTCCTTCCAATTTGAGGATTATCTCATGATATTCCTCCAGATATGTCAGCAGGGGTCTTCCCTTTTGTCTGACATAATCCCAATCTTCCCAATTTCTTTCCATTTCATTTTCAGGAAGGAATTCTTTCAAAAAGACGGATTCAAATTGAGCCCGAGTTTCAGGTATTTTATTTGCCTTCTTTAAAGTTCGCCACCACTTATATGCTTTGGGCCCCAAAGTTAAACTAGCCTCCAGTGCTTGGAGATGTGGTGGAGTATTTTTAAGTTTATGTAAATCTTCCCATTTTTGGAGGAAATTAAAGATTCTATCTTTATTTTTATCTTTTTCCTCCCCGTGAAACTGAGGGGGTTTCATGTCCTTTAAAACTGGATTATCCCTCAACTTATGGTGGGGTTCCTTAGGATCTCGCATAGTCACATCTAAATCTTTCGATGAAGATGGAACATCCGAGGTTTCTATCTTATTTTTATCTCTTTCTAATAATAAAGTTAATTGAGATTTTATTTCAGTGAGTGTTTGAGTTAAAAATTCCATTTGAACCCCCTGAGCCTGTACACAAGCAGTAAGATCATCAAATTGTTCTCGTGTAGCAAAAAATTCTTCCCACTGTTCTTCTTACATCTCTGATTCATGGGGATCTACCATAGGGTGGTCCCCAGAACTAGAACCTTCCATTACTCTCTCTTTCCCTTTTTCTGCCATTAATACACTGGAATTGGAAAGCAAAGATAAGAAATTTGCATACAAAGTAAAGTACTTCCCTGATTATAATGGCAGGTAACTGTTGCTGGTTTCGTAAATAAACCCGAAGAGTAAGGAACAAATTTTGCCTTCCCGGACTAGAACAGTGAAGCAGTCATGCTGAAAATGAAGTTTCCTGACTTCAGTCGTATATCATCTGACGTTTTTCCGTCCGTCCCATGACGTTTTTCTGTCCGTCCCACAGCAGTCACCTCGCGCACAGAAATCATCTCACAGCAATCGCCTCACATTTTTGGCGCCTTTTTTTTTAAACGTTTCGCCTCAGTTGACCACCGTCAGATCACGTTTCGCCTCACGCTTTTCCTTTGCCCGCAACGTTCTGCCCGCAACGTGTCACACTTACGTGACGTGGCATGTCTCACGCCTTTCACCTTCCTTCACGGCCCGTCACGCTTTCATGGTTCACAGCCCGTCACGCTTTCACGGCGTCCCTTTTCGGCCAGTACTAACAGGTGACGCGCAACCTTAATCGACTGGCGACCTGGCGAATGACAGACAACCTGGCGAATGACGGGTCATGTCCGTTGAACCATAGGCTCTGATACCAATGTCAGACGGCTGTGAGAAGACCATAAAAGCCAGAGGAAAAGCAGTCAGAAGAAATGAGCACGAGCGATCCTTTCACCTCCCAGCCTTGCCTAGTTTATTGTTGGCCAGACCCATCGTGATCCGATTGCTAGCCGTAAAACCTTGGTGAGTCCTACTATTCTTGGACACTCTCTTTGGTTCTAGGCTCCCCTAAACCCCGTTCGGGCGCCCAAGAGCCCGGACGGTCATCCTCGTGCATGTTCCCCTTGATTTACCTTAATGTCACATGTGGATAGCTTATGAAAGCATCTCTCATCTCATTTGAAGCTTTATAATCCATGGCCATCACTTAGTCATTGGACTGTACAACGAAAATGTGATTTTCTAACATAAATTTTGGCAAATGCTTTTGTTTGCTTAATACCATGGTAGATTTCCTGCTTTCACTCTAAGTTTTCTCACTTCTTTGCATGGACCATATTTTGGGCTTTTGGACCATATGCAACTATGCCTCTTTCAGGTCTTCATCTTTTCAGCCCCTCTCTCCCTTTTTCTTGTTCTGCTTACAACCACCACTCTATGATTGCACTTCATTGGTGGTGTTGATAGCTTCATAGATGTATTTCCCCAATTAATTGGAACCGATACTCTTAGGGCTCGAGGTAACCCAAATGCATTTATTCTATTACATTTTAGATTTTTAAACCATAATCTTGAGATAGCCGGATAACCTTTTCGACTGATGACCACAATATCACAGGTCTCTACAATTTCGTTTGGTTTTACTGTGTCCTTTAAGTCCTTCACTAATTCTTTGAGAGTTAGGCCTCTCAAATCCATATTTTGAGGTGACCTAAGAATCTGACCTCCTTGGTAGCATCACCCTTCGTAAATTAACTGGTTTTACAAAAAAAAAAGTGTCAATTGAGAGGACTTAGAGCTTACTCATTGGGTGTCTTCTCTCAAAATTCATTTTCTATTTTTGGGCTTTTGGGAAGTTGCTTGACCTTTTGGTTTTTCTTGGTCAGATTGAAGTTGTATGCTACTTCCTTTACGTTGATGTGCATCTAAAATAATATGAATTCCAACTTGGCTACCTTTGAGGCCATTGTTTTTAATGGGTGTTTTTAATGGGTATGGTTCCGAATATCTTTGTGTTAATCTCTCCTGAATGCCTTGTCACTCGAAGATCGGATAGATCTTAGCATGATCTTTTGAAGAGTGTTTTTGCAAAAGCTTCCTTGGCTGCACTCATGTAGGAAAGCTCAGCACTGTGTACATTGATAATTAATACTATATGTTTGCACAACTTAATAATATGAAAGCCCTTCAGCTTTTCCTGCTTTTGGAGAGCTTCCAGATATGTAAGAGACAAGTTCTGAACATTCCCCATCATCAAATTGAACATGCTAGATGACCTGGCATTTGTGCTTGTTCAAAATAGGCACAACAAAGGAACAACAAATGATTGTTCAAATACATATTCTATAAAAATCCACTATGGAGATGAGAACAATCCACTTAAAATGATGTTGGATATTTCATGTCTCTTTCTTGAGAGCATTAAGTTCAGTAACTTTGTGTGTTTTGATTGCTAGACTCATGACTGATTATTTGAGAAAAAAGGACTGTTATGAAGTCTGTTGCCATTGTACATTAATGAACCAATGAATGATGGTGTCATGAAAAAAAGAGCTTGTTTGTGTGTGTTGATAACTGCTTGATGAAGTCATCAGGTCAACCTGCAGATGCATATCATCTAAGAAATCTCTCTCTTCAGGACGTAGATGTGTTTTCAGACCGTTTCTAACTCTCTTCAGTAATCAGATTTTGTTTCTCCTTTTCACTTCTGACCATTGGGAGGGTCGGTGCACTTAGATTTTGTACACCCCTCTCTGGGTTTCCCACACAAAATATAAACTAATATCAGAATTTCAAATGTGTGTATATCTGAAGGGAGGAATAAGGCTGATTCTCTGTTTCTTGCTAGAGCATTTTCTGATTATTTAGAGACGAGGACAGAGTTTGCATTTCAACAAGCTTGCAACGAGATTACATCTGAGTTCACTGACTGCTCAAAGCAGGTATATTGATTGGTGTGGCCTTTTCATGTGGCTTAGGTAGCTTGATTGAGCTTGCTGCACCGTGAGTTGAGTTCTAAAAACATTAATGTTTGCTTAAGTATTCACTTTTAAATTTTTTTAAAAGTGCACGCATGTGCCAAGTCTAAGTATGTGTTAAGTGTAAGTATATACGATGCTGAAGAGATGATATGGCTCAGAAGAAGTTTCTTTCTTAACCAAGATTAATTGACAACTGAAGCAGGAATTGAAAGTGCTGGTTAAAGCTGCCGGCTGACCCCATAGGTATGCCTGCTTTTGTCAAGACATCCATAAAGCATATTATAAAGCAAATATATCTGCATTATCCCAGAAGAAGGCATTGCAAGAATATTATCATATTTTAGGACAGATGATGTTAAATCAAATAAGCTTTTACGGTCTGAAGCTCTTTCATTTTCAGGGTGCAGTTTTTGAATAGAACTTGTGACTCTTTGAAAAATATAGTTTGACTTGGTCTCATTGTGTTTTGTGATCATTCAAAAGAAATTACTGTTCACACTGCACTCTAGCTGAATGGCTTTACAAGCACTCGCATGGCCTTAAAAGAACTCCCTGACCCAGATTCACACAGTAAGTGGAAGAAATTGAAACGATATGAATAAGGATACTCTTGTGTGCACAAAGCAAAGAGTGTCACTTTCCTGCTTTTATTAATCTCTCAGAGAGAAGTTGGTTTGATACGACGATAGCTCCAATCAGCAGAGGAGCAGCCCCTATGGTTACAACAGCTTCTGGACTAAGGAAAGTTAGAAGATAAAATGTGATGTGAACAGAATTTTCACTTTTGCAAGGAGAAATACAATGAAGAACCCAAGTTACAAATTATCATCAACCATCTTCCTTACAATAGAGATGGTGTTCCCAGCTTGTGCTCAAGAGGATCTGCATGTTCAGTGCCCCATCTTGGATTTGAGAGGGGCTGTTGTCTCTTGGTTATAAGCTTTATTAAGACAATGGGGGATATTATAGAGCTCTGACACTTGAGTTCACCATTTATTGGCTGTTTGGTCATTTTAGTTAGTTGTGGTTAGTTGTTAGCACTCATGGTCATCTCTTGATTGTGAGACCTACAGTAAGTCAATGAGGGAAATTAGGAGCTTTGTCCAGTGTTGGTCACTTTGGTCATTGTTGGTGTATTTTTGGTTAGTGTCCCTATTTTTGGCCACCTGATGGGTTTCAGATTTTTTAGCAGCTCTTGCTGAATGCTGCCTATTTATAGGCTTCCCTGATAGTTGGTCGACATTCATCAGGCATTAGACCTCTTCTGCTCCTGCCTTCATTCTCCCAACATCCCCATTGCAGCTATGCATTGTAGCACATGTAGGGGATGTTCTTATACCAGCCTTCTTATGCATCAGTTCTCATTGCCTTCACCTTGCTCTTCAGTGTTCTCAACTCCTGTTCATGCTTTTCTCTTCTGTTGCTATCCTGGCTTGTAATATCATTGCCATAACCTTGTGATAGAGAGCACAGATCACCTTGCCAGCTATGGAGGTTCTTGCACTAGCCCTATGCTTGAACTCATGCCATCCTTGGTATCCAATTTTATTGCATTTCCCCTTGGTGCAGCTGAATATGAAACTGGCCTTTGGTGAACTTAAGAGTAGTGAACTTCAACTTGCAAGTACTCAATCTGGAAAACAGAAATTCAGCAATAGAAAACAAATCAAACAGTGGAGCTGGAATGCTCATGTGCCTGGACACTAATAAAGATCGGCCCCAAATCCTGGTGGTCTTGCAGTGTTTCTTTATCATTACTAAATTGCCCGCATAACTATTATTGCTTAAAGCCTTGGTCAACGGCTTTTCAAACTCAACCCTTAGTAGGCCAATCTAGTGCAACTAAAAATGGATTTGTAGTGCTGAAGTACTTATCTCCAGCTACTCTCACTAGCCAAGACCAAGAACACCAAATCTAAGTAAAACAACAACAATTCCATGACTATAAGAAGACCAATCAGCTTGACACCGGATCTGGCCAGAAAAACCCTACTAGACAAATGTCACAATAGATCTCTCTAGAGAGTCTCAAATCAGTGTAGATAAGCACAAAACAGCTTCGAAACCACTTATATGGTCCCAAAACAGCATTGCTTGCCTTGGAACAGCATCGCCATGAAGTTGGTCCTTGCCTTGCTTTGAACAGTTGACACCCAGCTTTGGACAGTTCTATCTAGAAAGCAGACCCTAGCAGCTGTGCTTGCCTTGGAACAGCTGCGGTAGGCTCAGGAAACCTCCGCCCTACCTTGGAACAGCTTCAGTAGGCTTTGGAAACCTCTTCCCTACCTTGGAACAGCTTTGCCTTGCCTTGGAACATCTTTGCCCTGTCTTGGATAGCTGAGGAAACAACATGATCAACAATAGAAACTGCATGAGCAATCAGCATTTCATGCCTTTCATCGCGCTTTCAAGCTTTTCTTGCGTTCTGTCAGCTTTTGACTTGCAAGATTTAATTCAGTTAAAAGTTAATGTTCAGCCACATATATATCAAATTTAAGTGTCTCGGATTGAAACTTTGGCCCACACCCAAATTACATAGATTAAAATGTAACTTTTATTAAGGTCCATTTAACTTGTTAAGGCTCGTTTTTCCGAAGTGCAAGAGAAACCAATCACCCTCGGCAAACTCTACATGTTTTCTGTGACAGTCTGCTGCCCCTTTATGCTTTTCCTATGACCTTTAAAGAGCTTGCTTTACTTTTTTGTACACTTAGTCCTTACTTCAATCTACTTATGTGCCTCCAAGGTTTTATCCTTTGTAGCCAAAATAGGTGGAACCTTCTCACCACCTTCAAGACTTCAGAAGATCTAGAAGGTTTGAATTTGCCTCTTTTGATTGTCTATTTGTCTACTATCATGGGTGCTATAGGTTTTCTTGTTTTACCCTAGGATCTGGTGCTATTGATTGGAGCAGCAAGAGACTGTCAATTCTGCTCTTTCTTCTACAGATGCAAAGTATTGAGTCACTTGTGCAGCTGCTTAGGATCCTGTATGGTTGATGTGGATGTTGGCCGAGGTCAGTTTTTCACAGCGACAGCCAACAATTATCAGTTGTGATAACTCTGGCTTCTTTGCCACAGCCAAGTATCCTGTATTTCATGCTTGTCCCAAGCTCATTCAGATTCAAAATCACTGTGTTTGGTAGTGGGTCCAAGATGAAGAGCCAGAGTTGGTGTACTGTCCTATGGAGGACAAATGGCAGACATCTTCATGCTTCTTCCTTTGTGGCTCCTTGAGAGTTCATGCACACCTGGGATCTGAGAGGGGGTGTTGGCAATCATGGTCATCTCTTGGTTGTGAGCCCTACACTGAGGCAGTGAGGGACATTAGGAGCTGTGGCCAGCATTAATTACTTGGATCTACCTTCTTCAATTAAGTTCTTCATTGGCTTCTTCTTGCTCTTCACTGTTCTTGTCTCTTGTTCATGTTTTTCTCTGCTGCTGTACTGACACATGGATCTCCCCAATCAAGTCTATGGTATTATCACAACTTGGTTGGTTTGATGTCTGTGTCTAGTTTTCATTTTAGAAGAAAGATTGCTATTTGTCCTGTATTGACATGGACAAATGCATGTGTCCGTTTTTGTAAGCATTTATATACATAACTATATTTCTATTGTACAAACATAAAATAAAGAAAAAGAATAGCTCTATGGCACATATCTATACTTACAAAGGTAGCCCACTTGCACATGCATGCACACACATTCAAATGACTCATGGAGTGATTCTCCATTTGCAAGTTTAAAGGGCCTTAATCATTTCCAAGTTATTGTCTACATTAATATTTAATGCTGGCTACTATATATTGGAAGTGCTTATTCTAACTAGACTTTGTTTTGGAACAAGTTTGAAACTTTACCCCAAATTTTAAGTGTAGTTATTTGCTGCTGGAAATGGCTGTTACATGCAAAATAGAGTCTTGGATTCACTCTACTGCTTTCTCACTTCAATATTCCTGCTAGACCACTCCTTCCCTACAACATTCATTGAGGTGAGGTCCACTGATTAACATCTCCTTCATGTGTACTTGATTAAGTTCTGTTTCCCTCCCCAGGTTATCATGATAGAAGAAACCCTTAAGAGCCCCAGACATGACAGAGAAGATATGGCGGAAGTTTTGCACTGTGTTCAGCTTCGAGAGAAACAAAAGTTGCACATGGTAACTAATGGAGATTTGACATAAGCTTGATTGAAATTCTTGAGTTTATATATCACCCTGTTTTGTGCATTAGGTACTGATAAGTAGGCTCTTTCTTTGTGCGCTCTATTTTGTTAGACAGCACAGCTTCAGGTCTTGAAGAAAGCAGGGAGGCCTTCTGAGCGGGTGGTCACTCATGACCGATGCCTCTTCCAGGATAAACCGTCAGAGCACCGCTGCATTCATGTTCATGAAATCTCAGTTGCTGATGGTTTAGAGGATGCGGAAGCTGAGTCTGCATATAATGCTGCGTTAAACGAGGCCATAAAAGGTGTGCAGGATGCTGTTACAGCCATCAATGATTATGTAGATGAGGTGAAATGTGAGATTGCGGTGCTTGAAGGAGGTGATTAAAATCAGCGAGCAATTTTTGCATGATATTCTGCTATAAGAACTGTATTCTTATGTATAGATCAGATCCAAGTGATGCATCAGTCCTTGTTTTTCCTATGATGTGTATTCAGGGCTGGGCAAGTTGGCCCAATCTTATATTAGTGTCTCCACATCAACAAGAATGCTTTGGTGGCGCTTTCGCATTGTATTTATAAGACTTAACTTTCATCTATGCATACTGTTTCATTAGAACTTCTGTATTATAGCTGATAATTAGTCAGAGCAGCTGTTTGAATACTGAAATAGATGATCTCAAATGTTTTCTTTAAAAAATGTAATAGACCACATGGTACCAGATGTATCTCAGACTTCTAAAGCTGTAAAGGCAATGTGAGAATGAAGTGGAAACTAATGGGCTTCTCGTATGCGCCCTCATGTTTTTAGTTTGATGTTTTGTGGATTCTCTTCAAGCAGGTAGTGCAGCAAATCTCAACTTCTGCAGTCATCTGCCATTGAGAGTTGCAGAGAAGGCTCATTCTCAATGCACTTCAAGAGGCTCAACAGTGGAAATTTCTTTGTATATCATGGGTGAAGTTATGACTGTGTATATGCTGAGAGCATGGGTTAAAATTTTAACTGTGTTTGAGGATAGTTTGTTAGTACCCGCTCTAATGTTTCAGCTGTTAGGAATTCCCTTTAGAATATAGCTTTGTACTCTTTCATGATAGCTTTTCCACCTTGGTCATTCGTGGTTGGTTTGCACCCCTTGTGGGTTTTTCCATGCAATACTAGAAAGTATTAGAGGGAAACTTTGTGTGTGTCTGTATATGTGCAGTGAGGCTTATCGTCAATGGTCAATAGCCTACTTACTCAGGATTAAGGAAAAGGCTGATTTGAAAGGTTTGAAAGCTATGATCCATCCAATTCAATGTGTATGGAAGGTATCTAATGGAGTAGGTACCCGTCAGGTCGCTGCGTGCCACCATCGCGCCTCCCCCATCTCTCCTGCCGCCATAGCGCCTCCCCCCTTCTCTGACCGCCATCGCGTGCCCCTCCCTGGCTGCCACTATGCCACCCTCCCACCGCTTGGCCACCTCTGCGCCTCCCCCCCCCCCCTTCCGTCTGTCCGTCACTAGGCCCCTACCGACGTACTGTCCTTCCACTGCCTGGCAGCCTGTTCACCACTGGGCCGGCCCCCCCCCCCCCCCCCCTCGGCGCGCTGCCTCCGTCTGCAACCCTGAATCTGTTCGCGGTGCGTCAAAACAGAAGCGGTCTCCCCCCCTCGCCATTGATCCCCCACCCTCCAAGTTGCTCCCTCGATCTGCAGCAACTTCCCCCCCCCTCAGGTAGCACCGCGACGTGATTGGTAGTCCTCGCAGAAGGTACGCGCAATGGAAACCTCTGGTTAGACGCAGGCGCACTCAGCGAGTGCCCTCCAGTCAAACACCTTGCGTGTCGTCCTCTCTGAGGAGCAGCTCTCAGCCGTCTGAGCTAAGGAGTTGGAGCTAAAGGAAACAACGATTTATGGTCAAGTAGTAGGACATTCCCCAGCTAGGGCCCAGCTTCGGGACTCGCTTCACTCCACGCTGCGCATCAGCATAGCGTAGATCGTGGAGGCGGTCCTAATGGGCCAAGGGATCTTCATGGTCCGGTTCAGTTCAGCGGACGCAGCTAGTGAGTTACTCGCCAGTTCACCATATGCGTCCACGAAGGGGGTCATATACATGGTCCCTTGGTACAACGGCTTTACTGTGGAGGCGTTTGCACTCCACAACAGGTTTCTCCGGCACACCGTCACCCTTCTTTTCCCCGGCCTAGCGATAGAGTATTGCCAGTTGGTGGAAGACTTTGGTTGGCTCTTCGGCACTATCCTTCGCGTGTCCTTTGCGGATGCAGTGACAGCGACAGGAGTCCCAAAGGTACGGGTGGCAGCAAAAGAGGTCAAGAATATCCCACAGTTTCTAGAGATTGAGGCGGGTGGGCACTTCTTTAGGTAGCAAGTCATTGTGATGGGGCAGCCAGGGCAGTGCTTGCGCTACCACGACTTTGGGCATTAGGCAGCAGGTTGCACGCGTTTCGGAGCCAAGGTGGCTCCGCCGACAGGTCCGCAGGTGGACACTGATGGCTTTACACGGCTCCAGAGACGACAAAGAGGGAGACGGTAGGGGGGGCGCAGCCAGCATCTCAGACCCAGCCTTGGTAGTGAGTAGGAGGGCGTGTGACGCCCCCTCGGCAGAGCACTCCACAGCCCCCCCGCCCGCCCCACCCGGCAAGACCACAGCCCCCCACATCCACCACCCGCGCCACAGACTACCTCTCCTGAGTCCCCACAGGCCCCACACCCATCGCCCTCCACATCCCATGCCCCTCCCCTCCCCCCCCCCCCCAACTGACCGTGGCCCACAGCCTCCCACTTCCAGGACCACCAGCCCCCCTCCACACCTGCCATGTACATCCATCCATCCCACCATCCCTTGATCATCCTCCCCCCCCACCATTTCCCGTACTGAGCACCCCCCATGATCCACACCTGGTTCAGGCGATCCCCCTCAGACCCACCCCCCCTCCGCCCACAGGAGGTGATGAGCCATACGCGCCTACATCCTCTTCGCACCAACAGTCCTCCCCTTCCCATACAGCCACTAGCTCATCCACCCGTGCCGCCCGTCACACGTTCCGAGACAGGCACACCTATTGCCACAGGAGTTTTTCCGCAGTGCCCCATGGTCTTACTTGAGAGTTGCGGAGCGCGGAGAGTTCCCACTACCTCTAGAGGTGGGGATCTTCGTGGTTTGCAAGTCGAGGGGCAAGGTCTATCTTTTAGCACCAACGGATGGACCAAACTACGCTTTTTTTCTTCGG
Organism: Lygodium microphyllum; assembly: GCF_053477565.2. Taxonomy (NCBI): domain Eukaryota; kingdom Viridiplantae; phylum Streptophyta; class Polypodiopsida; order Schizaeales; family Lygodiaceae; genus Lygodium; species Lygodium microphyllum. The sequence continues at coordinate 29,675,334 of NC_141153.1, read as the reverse complement.
TCCTCTCACTCAGGGGAATGGACGACGACACAAATAGACAAAGAGTTGAAGAGTCAGGTGGCGGACCACACCTCCCAGTGGATGGGAGAAGGACTAGCATTGTTTGCACAGCAGTGGCCTAGTTACATGATGGACATTAACTGGTGGGCTTGTGTCGAGGTCCCTCACTTGAGCATTATCTTTCGAGCCCCTCCAGAGTGGAGGGCTCCGAGGGGTGTGATCGAGTGGCCCCTGGCATAGGCGGCTCGTTTCTACCAGTGCACAGTGTCTCGACTTTGCATGGTTGATAGATGCATTGATAGTACCACCTGGAACTTCTATCACCCCTATGGTCCGGCCGAGGGCCACCATGGGGGAATGGAGCTCGCTGTCCAAACCGACGATAGCGCACCTGCATGCCTCATAGCTCCTCCTCGTCATCAGCAGCCTCCACACCGAACAGATGCCTGTTCGGGCAGTCATAGGTTTCCGTATGAGCTTACACCTTGCATCTTGGAATGTGAATAGCCTCCACTATAGTGGGGCACGTGGTTCCAAGAAATTGATTGTTTGACAGGAGCTGCAGCTTGCCCTGGCTGGACGGATCGATATCTTACTTCTACAAGAGCACAAGCTTACCCTCGCCTAGGCCCAGCAGGTAGGGAAGGTACTCCCAGGCAGCTCACACACTTATTGGGAGCATGCCATAGGTCCCTGTGGTAGGAGTGGAGACGTATGCATCTCTATTAGTCCGAGTCTTACCGCTTGTGTTCGAGACCACAGGGACGATAGTGGCAGGGAGGGTGCTATGGATCAGATTGGATATTGGGGACTCGTGCCTTGCAGTCCTTAATATCTATGCCCCTACGGAGGTTAGGGCACGCAACAGGTTTTGGGTGGAGATCGTGGAAGGACTCCCAAAGGTGGACTCCTGGATTGTTGGAGGAGACTTCAACAACTTGGAGGCTTTGGAGGACCAGCAGGGCAGAGGGAGAAACTACCAGGGCATGGTCGGGGAGGAGCAGGAGGCATGGGAGGTGTTTCTACTGGCAGTAGGAGCACGCGATGCCTGGAGAGACCCTGCCTTCCATAGGAGGGAGAGGTCGCTGGACTTCTCTTGGGGATACTGACGGCTAGGTGGAGCCCTGCTGGAGCGGTTGGATAGGTTTTTTGTGGGAGAGTAGGGAGGCCAAATTGGGTAGTTGGCGGGCACCACGTTGTCCGATCATTGCCCGATTCTCCTGACACTAGATCCCCGAGCATCTGCCCTAGATTCACATTCTTGTCGGATCCCTGACTTGATCTACAGGAGGGAGGAAGTGACGAGACAAATAGAGCAGATTTGGACCATAGAGAGGGGCAGGAGGGGCTAGATTGCAGAGAAGGTTGCAGAGGCCCTAGCTGGGTCGAGTAGGATTTGCCAAGAGGCAGCCATATAGGCCAGGTAGTAGAGCTGGGAGGAGGAGAGAGCACTCCAGCGGGACCTTGCAACCACGCCGAGATTATTATAGGTGGCACCAGGGGATCCCACTCCACGCACAGGAGGTGCGTGCATGAGCAGCCATTGCTGGCCTAGAGGACAGGCGCTCTGAGTTCTCTTTCTGCACCTCAGTAGCTTTCTGGGCACGGAAGGGGGACACGATGTGCAAGGAGTTTTTTCAGGTGCACCAACCTCGCACCTCAGGAGAGCAGATACGTAGTCTCCGAGATCAGTATGGGAGGAATTGTCTGTCTCTTGCAAAAACACTATATTAGGGACTTTGGAAAATTCCATGCACTTTGGGAACCCCCAATACCTTTATTATTTGATCACATGGTCAAATCTTATTGTCTTACTTAAAGGTGGAGTCTACCCTAAATACTATATAAGCTACCTTCCAAAATCCCACTTTCAAATATAGATCAACATTTAGCCACACGATCAAATGTTTATCACTTATTTAAAATTGAGACTCGTTCTAGACCAGACGAGGTGATGGAGATTGCCACCGACTACTATTGTCGCCTCTTTCAGTAGGGGACAGCCTCAGCTAGAGGACAGCGATGTAGAGAGCAGGTCTGGGATAATATCCCGTCCCTTGTCACAGAGATGTGACACTCCCTCCTAGCCCCCTTCACAGAGAAGGAACTAGAGGAGGCTTTCCATACACAAGACAGGCAGAAATGCTCAGACGGCCTCTCTAAGGCTTTCTTCACTACCTTCTGGGAAGTGGTGAAGGATCCCCTACTATTGGCCTTTTAGGAGATTTTCATTTCAGGACAGATGCCAGGGAGTCTATCAACAGGCCTTATCAATCTTCTCCCCAAAGGGGGAGACCGATTGGAGCTTTCCCAATGGAGACCGATCACCTTACTGTGAGTGGCCTATAAGGCACTGGCAAAGATGATTGGTAGGCGACTATGCCCCTTGCTTCTAGACATCATCCATGACACACAGACAAGCTTTGTCCAAGATAGGAGCGTCCTGGACAATGTATTCACCTTCTTTGAGGTGATAGAGTGGGCCCAGTACAATGGGCAGAGACTGGCCGTACTACTATTGGATTTTGAGAAAGCCTATGACAGGGTGGGCTGGGATTTCCTAGAGGGCACCATGGTGAGGTTGGGTTTCCCCCAGGCTTGGATTTTCGGTCCACACTTTACAGATCGGCCACCAACAGGGTTCTTATAGGAGGGAGGCAAGGGGAGGAGTTTCGGCTGGAGAGACGGTCTGACAAGGCTGCCCCCTGGCCTCGTACCTATTCCTTCTCTTTGCAGAGGCGATGTCTCACTTCCTCAGGTCACGTGTGAGCAGTTTACGTGGTCTCTGACTTCTAGTAAGAGAGGAGACCGAGTTGTTAGACTTAAGAGTATGCAGATGATACAACGCTTTATATAGAGGATGACGAGTGGATGTTGGAAAGAGTGAGGTTGGCTCTTGAGGTGTTTTGTTCTGCAGCGGGAGCGAAAATCAACTGGTGAAAGTCGATTGGTTTCTTCACAAACCTAGACTCTAGCACGGAGTGGGGCATCCACCTGGGATTTAGATGGGTGTCCGGTACCTAGGGTTCCAGGTGGGACTGGACATCATTCCCGCCCAGCAGTTTCTTCCAGTCCTCGATTCTATTCATAGGAAGCTTACCTACTGGAGCACGGCTCGCCTCACTAGTCGGCGGAGCCCTGGTAGTTAACCAGGTCCTCCTAGCAACGGCCTGGTACATCGCCTCATGTTGGTGCTTCTCCTCCTGCGTAATGCAGCTTCGCTGCCTAGTGCGGAATTTCCTTTGGTCCGGGTCAGACGGCTCCAGGGATTCCAGGGCCAAGGTGGCGTGGGCGACCATTATACGACATCGGTCAGAGGGAGGGCTTGGGATCATAGACCCAGAGTATCAGAGTATGGCCCTCCTGGGCAAGCTAGTTGTCCACGGCCTCACATCGGGAGGGCAAACCTGGAAGGTCCTATTGCAGGAGGGTCTTCAGGACTGTAGACCGAGGCTTGACGGTGAGTGGAGGCCGTCCCTGAGCCCCTCCAGATCACCCTTCCTATGCAGCTTGCTCCGTGTGTGGCAGGGCCTCCGTAAGGCCCTTATCCAGAGCCTCCCAGGCTGCCAGGAGGAGATAGACCGTCAGCCGGTGATTTGGAACCTCCAGGTTAGGGATCGGGAAGGGGCACAGATTGGCGAGCGTCCCCACATCCAATGGGCTGGTTGGGAGGCTGGCCTGGCTCGTACCATCAGGACATGGCGGGAGGTGTACAGGATGGTGGACGAGGAGGTGCTGAAGCAAGCATATGGCTGCCAACGAGGAGTGGAGTTGAAGAGAAGGGAGATAGACGCAACGATACCTCAAGAGTGGCTTGCTCCCCCGATTCGAGAGCCGATAGAGCTCGGGGAGGTATGTGCCGCTAGGTTTTCACCAGCAGACATCCCCCTACAGGTGGCAGGAAGAGTGGGTGGCGCTCCACCTGGGGCCTTTTTCATAGTGCAAAAGGGGGGGCGTTTGGCTCTTGACAGAGGGCAGCAGGATGAGGGGATAACTATCCTTTCATGGAAGAGGATTTGGGTGGTTGGCCTTCAGGGGAAGACATGGCGGTTGGACCCTTTGGTCTTTTGGCAGGAGCTCAGGGAGTGGCGTCTTTGGATCTGGGAAGGAAGGCCAGTTGAGGAGTTGAAGTGGGATCCGGGAGAGTGGCTTTGGCCGGCCACTGCGGTCGCCAAGAAGCCATCAAGGTTCTTGGAGTACATTGCCAGGATTGGTAGACACGTACTAATATAGGACATGGATTGGGCGCCGTCACGTAGCAGGCATTGGGCGGAGCACAACGTCGCGGAGCCGTTCCGATGGACCTTCTGGCGCTGCCTATGGGACAGCTGGAGGTCGAGGAGGGTATCTTATTTTTTATGGATGGTGGCACATGGAGGCTTGGCGATGGGAAGCTGGCTTGCCCAGATGCAGGAGGAGGGAGTTTGTAAGTGTTGCACATAGCAGTCGATGGAAACCCCAAAGCACTGCCTTTGGTCATGTGAGGCGGCACAACTTGTGTGGAGAGGAGTATGCCACATCTTGCGCCGCATAGCACCTAGCCTTGGATATATCTCTTGGGGTGCTTTCTGTTGGCAGGCGATCAGCCAGGGCCATTACCTTTTGTATGAGGTCGGGATGCAAGATACGATATTCATGATCGAGGCAGGGTCGTGCACAGTGGTGGGTTTAGAGGCTCTGAGGTATGGGAAATCATAGGGAGTCTTACTGGTTGGCATATCTAGAAGGCGCGGTATCAGGTGGCTTTCAGCGGAGAGAGACTTTTAGTACAAGTGACCCTAGTGGAGCTTTGGACCTCCATCATCCACTCCCTTCGAGGCCGATGGAATCAGGTGCAGGGTGAGTCCAGGGCTCGTCAAGAGCTTTGAGGTCATTTCATGCGCACTTGGGGAGGCCAAGATCTGTTCTTTGTGATGCAGGCAGGCAGCCCTAGATGGCGATACACCCCCCCTCCATGGCTTCTTGCCCCTATCCCCCCCAGACCGCCTTGAGAGGCTTGTATATATGATGTATCTGTGACTTTCACCAGCTCCAGCTTGGTCTGTTGAGCATGAGCACTTCTTTGTATTCCGGTTTTTTTTTAAAAGTAATATAATTAGCCACACCTTATTTGCAAAAAAAAAATCTAATGGAGTAGGTTATTTTAAGTGATTATTAGTGGCAGTTGAGTCTCGCAAATTTTTACTTTTACTTGGTATAACATCACATAAATTAATAGAGCCTTTAGAGCTAGTGCCTCAGTTCAATGCATAAAATCATTTAGTGGGTTGTACCAGATTCACTAGTCATAATCATTACCATTTGAATCATGTTGTTGCAAAAAGAATATATGATGGGATTTATAAACATGCAAATCATCCTTGGATTTGACTAAATCATTGAACTCATGGAAGGCCAATCTAAAAGCAAACTTTCCTCGAAACCACCATCTTTTCTATGGAAATGTCTTCTGGGTTCCTTGCTTATGGAAGTACTGAATATGCGACCATTTTCTTTGGACTTGTCCTTATTCACACGTGTTTGAAACACTGGACTCCATTAGATTCCTAGACACCTTTCAGAAGATTTTCACTACGGAATTCAACTAATTCATATTCTTTAGCTTGGACTGGATTCAGATCACTAATGGAATCATTTAGGTTATCTTATTTCACCCCAGCCTTCTTTTTGCATGTCTTTGTAATCATTCCTTTATAATTGATTCCTCTTTGTGACAGATATATTTTCATCTTGTGTGTTTGTGTTTTCCTATTGTCTTTGAGTCGTTTTTGTGTTTCTAGCTATTAGTGGCAAGACCATGCTTTGTACAGTAACATAATTAGAACATTGGTTTCATAAAAACTAATGTATGAATGATGAGGTTGTCCCTAGGGATTCTGGGTCATGAGATTCCATTCCTAAGGTCCTATGAGACTAAGGCCTTCTTTAAGTGAGAGATGTTGGAACTGCTTCGCCGGTTCCACTCCTCTATTGCAATAGGCTAATCCTTTGGATTTTATCTAAGGCTGGTTACACATCGCCATTGCCCACCCAAAATTGCGCCTAGTTGGGCACATGAAAACTTGACTTAGTTGTCCCACCACCTGCTTACACACCGGGTGGTATACACTTTTCTTGGTCAATAAGTGTTTGTCCATCTTTCGTCCACAATCGTGCACATCGGCCACCACCTATGCACTAGACAGTTTTCGAATTATCCCTAGATCATATGTGAATGAAGGGATGCTACGGATGTTGATCATTATTGACATAATAATTATTATTTGAATACTTAATTAAACACAATCATTGATGCTAGATAACATAAGTCATGTTATTGATGGGGAAAAGGGGATACAATTCATAAAACTAACACATATTACGGACATATTAATCCATGTTAATCGTTATTGGCACTTACAATTATTATTGCAATTCATGATTTATACACTCATTGGCTATAAGTATCACAAATTGATGTTACAAAACAAAAAAACAAGCGACTAATAAAACTATCACAAATTAGTAATGAAAAAGAGAGTAGGGGAGTTAAAACCCTTCACCATGTTATTGAGGCATGGCTCTATCCAGGTCTCTACGAAATGGTGGAAGGGGGGAAATTTTATTAGCACACCACCCCTCTTTTCACCTTTCCACTTGCAATGCAGATACTACAGAAGTTTACTCATCGTTGTCTTCGTTATCGATCTCCTCCATAGAGTCAGAATCACCAAAGACTATTCTCACATTTGCATTCTTCCTCTCTCGAAACATGGCTCGAGCAACGTTGTCTCTTCGAGATGCTCCCCTAAGGATGACTTGCCCCCGGTGTTGGCTTTGCTGATTGAGCTCTTTGAATTGCTTGTGTGGTACCTATGTTTGTTAGCATAGCAACCTTTGCTAATCCATTCCTCAAACTATTTTGTTGGTCCATGTCTTGATGAGAAGCATTACTCTCTCTCAAGTTTCGTTGTTGCTTTACGTATCCATGCATCATCAAAACTATCTCCATGCACAATGCATATATTATGTAGAATAAGGCATGCTGCTTAAGTTTACTTTTTGGTTGGTTAACATTGATCGGGTGGTGCTAGCTATGTCACCGAGAGACTCCTCTATCTTTCTATCCTTCTTATTGTGTGCTCCTTGGCTGGTCCTTTGATCTTGCTCGATCTTCGGAGGCTCATTGGAGCCAATGTCATATTGAGTGTGTTCACTTGGATCATTGGAGACTGATGTAGTGTTGTCTTCTAGAGAAGACAACCCACCAATAGACGAGGCATGTGCATCACTGACAACATTGGCACAATTCGACATATATTCATCCACAAGATCATACCATTGGCAAGTGATCTTGCGATTATTGCCTAATATGGCATTGTGGACCTTATTCATTTCTATATGACTCATAGACACGTCCCCAATGTTTTTTGCATGACTCACCATCTTTGTCGAACTTCGAAAATAGTGATGCTACCTTGGACCATATATCCACTCTTTGCTTCGGTGGCTTTGAGAACTTTGCACTTCTGGATCCTCGAACGTGAATGACTTGCACTATCCATGCATATATTGATACATAATCTGTATACATAAGTGTAGAGTTCTCAAAGTTATGAATGTGTACGCATAACTTTACATGACAATCTTTATACATAATCATTGTATAATTAGGGCCGTTACACACCCAAATGCGACCGCCCAAGTCCACCAACATGGGCCAATAGAAGGGGCCAATACGAAAAAAGGCCTTAGTGTATACATATTCAAATAAGCTTATCAATGAGCCAAAAGATCCTATTCATCAATTTGGATGTAAGGTTCTACTTTGGTATGGTCAAACAATTGTATCTAACTACCAAACTATGAAATATAAAGTTAAAGTAGCTTTTATGGAAACTAACTATAATATGTCAAAACTTGTTAGGCAACTAGAATCTACATAGGTTTTTACAAAAACATGATTTACTTTGTAAATAGCTAATTTGAGCTTGGCTATACCATGATGCCACCAATGTAATCCAAACGTATATTTTTGCATATGCTTTTGTAGTTTAAACTTCTTGGAACAACTATTACCTTACAAGGGATTAACCAAGTTTCATCTATTGGTTATGTACACATGCCCAAAGATTTCTTAGGAAAGAGACTACGCCTATTTAGTTCTAATCAATGGGCTACAAAATGCAAAGAAATTTTAGCTTCTTTACAACAATAATGTTTAGATAAACATAGGGAGTGTTTCATAATAGATCTACCATTGGGATTATCTTATCTAGACCCAAAAGTGGTACCACCTTTGTTAGTTCACCAACTTATAAAGCTCCTTATTGTTAAGACCAAATAGAGAAAATATAGATTTATACCCAAATTCAGAAACTTCTAGATCAAAAATATATTTAATTGAGTAGTTCTTCTTATGGTGCATTTTTTTTGTTAGTAAAGAAGACAAATTGGACTTAAGGGATGCATTCAATCCAATCCCTAGTGTATGTGATTTCTTGATACATTCAAAGGAGCTACCACATCTGACCACTTCGACTGGATTGGTACCAATCCAAAATCAAATATCTACATGTCCTGAATTCAGTGAATAATAACAATGAATATTTACATGTCCATGATGGTGGTAGCAATTCGGTGAATATTTACATGTCCAATTCATTCCATGATGGTGGTAGCAATGTAGGATCAAATATTTACATATCTTAAATTCAATGAACAACAAAAGTAAATATTTACATGTCCATGATAGTGGTAACAATTAGTCCATGATGGTGATAGCAATTCAGTGAATATTTACATGTCCATGATGGTGGTAGCAATCAGTTCATTATGATGGTGGTATTTACATGACCAATTCATCAGTCCCATGATGGTAATTCAGTGAATAACATAAGTGTAATTTATGTATTCTCATTACTATTACCTAAATTAAAAAAAAAAAATCAAATATTTACATGTCCTAAATTCTGTGGAATAATAGAAGTGTAATTCATGTATTCTCACTATTGCATTCATTACAAAATGGTTTCCTATCGTTTTCCTGAAATGGATGCCTTGGATGAATATTTACATCACCTGAAATGGATGCTAAGAGGGATTGAGAACATTGATGCATGATGCATGATGCACGAGAGAGAGAGAGAGAGAGAGAGAGAGAGAGAGAGAGAGAGAGAGAGAGAGAGAGAGAGAGAGAGAGAGAGAGAGAGAGAGAGAGAGAGAGAGAGAGAGAGAGAGAGAGAGAGAGAGAGAGAGAGAGAGAGAGAGAGAGAGAGAGAGAGATGAGATTACAACCTCTACAAGCACTTATGATAGATGAGACCAAAGCTACAAGCACGTGCGAACAAAAAAAAGGAAGCCATGCATTAGCATGCAAATAAATCATAGACATGGATGGACTACACAGGCAATGGAGATGGTTTTCCACGTGAGAGAGATAAACACAGGCATGGAGATCCCAAATGACATTTATACAGCACAATAGAGATGAAAAACGGCTTCCACGCAATGGGAAAGAGAGGGAGGGACCTAGCATGCATCAGCTGATTGGCGAGGAAGCGATGGAGCTCTTTCTTGTTGTTGCTCTCCCGCCATAGCTCTCGCATGCAAGCTTCGATCCTTCTCACCTTTCAACTGGTATCAGAGCAGGTCCTTCGCGAGTGCTTCCGGCCTTTCTTGGCATCTACACGAGGTATGAGAGCTTGCTTTTCACTCAGTTCTCAGCCATTCTTTGACATGAACATCAGGGTTTCATGAAGAGGTAGCCATAGCTTCCATCATTGAAGCTTGTTCTCTTCACCCCTTGCTTGGACTTGTCCTAGGCTTGTGTAGGCCTATTGTAGGCCTTCATTGGGCTCTTGCTTATCCCCTACCCACCCTGATTTGGCCCCTCAAGTATAGCAGCATGCTTGCGTTTTATTTGCACATGTTTGCAAAAATGGCTCAAAAATCACTCTTTTTGTCATATCTCGGGCATTCGAAACCCGATTTAGGCAAGGTAAGAGTCTAAGTTGGGGTTTTGGCACGCTTCAGACGCGATGGTGATGTCAGATTCACCAAATTCTAATGACAAAATATTCTACAACAGATTTCAGGTTTGAGACAGCATGTATTTGTATGCCTATGGGTTATGTGATGCTTCTACTGATGTCTATTGATACCAGATCACTTGTGGATGTTATGCCTTTTATGTGAGACGCATTTGGAGATGATTTATCTCAGCCATTGACTATTTTGAACAGTCCTAGATCTGGCCAAAATAGGGCAGCACTTGTCTCTTGAAGTCTATGCTTATCGGGATTGATCACATGATGCATATTGATGCCCGGATGATGTCTACATGTATAGAGATGCTATGTTAATGGATTGCCATCATTTTGGTACTGATTTGAGGCCTAAAATACTCAGTTTGGAGCACTGAATGTCTGCTGTAAATAGTTGGGCTGAAGCTATTCTACTCATGTATGCTTATGCCTATGCTATTCGGGTCATGTCTAAGAGATGTACATTGATGTATTGACCATTGGGGATTGGAAAGGAGTTTGACATTGCTTCTTAATCATTGGTTGATCTTGAGCTCCGCTTTCCATAGCATTTGAATATTTATCTTGGATGTATCTTGGCAGTTATCGGTCTATGCTTAATCTCTTTGGACATGCACTTATGCTCATGTCACCTACCTATGTCAGTTACATTGTTTGAGCTTGGATGCTATTGGAGCTTTACTTGGGCTTGACATTCGATTATCTAGAGCATATTTTGGAGATTTATTGGCTTGCCAGAGTTTATTTTGGGATATACTTGATGTCTATGGATGCTACATATGGATGTCACACCGCCTCCATGTCTGGGATACCTCATTGATGCTTGATCTTGGACACTTGTCACTGGTGCTTGTACATGATTTGTTCGAGCTTTGTTGCTTGATATTTACGGCCTTTGTGCCAGTGGGAGCATCTTTGGATGCTTGACAGACATTGAGCAGGCGGTCTATGCTATTTGAGCTTTTCAGACTATTTGGGATTTCTTATCCTTTGGGATGATGCATAGTTCATATGTCTTGGTTCCTTCCAATGCTTATGAGCTGACTCTTTGACTTGGGTCCCTTTCCTTGTGAGCTGACACCTAATTGTGTCAAGTCTTGGTAGTGACAGTCACACTTTGCTTCGTTGATTGGGGGGTGTGCCTACTCACTTGCAGATATTTCATGACATGTTCGGGTGTTGGATTCATGCTTATCGACTGTCATATGCCTATGTTATGCCCGCATGATGCTGGTTATGGTCTTGGCAGTATATGATTGACTTGGGATCCGCTTCTGGCATAGTTAGCTCTTATTTATTGAAATCTGTCATTTATTACAGCAAGCTGAAATTTGCAGATTTTGAGCACTTCTCTGAGGGTAATGTTGACTATTTGATGTTATCTTGGTCATATTTGGTGGACAGGTGCTTCTCTTGGTAAAATCCACTCTTTCAGTTAGTTTTAGCAATGATTTTAGTGCATTTTCTGCTAATTACAACAACATGCAAATTTACCTTTTTGCATTGATTTGGGACAGTATGGCTGGTCATCTAAAAGACACAGCTCTCTTTAACATTGCCAAGTTGGATGGTACCAACTATGGGTATTGGAAGCCCCAAATATGGCAGGTTTTGGTGTAGAAGTTGCAAATTAAACCCTTGCGTTTCAAAGGTGTCAAACCTGAGGATATGGATGATGATGTTTGGATGGAAGTTGATGAGGTATGTAAGTCTACCATTATTTTGTCACTCTCAGAAGAGGTCCATCGTAATGTTGTTGAAGATGAGAATCAGAGTGCATAGGACTCATGGGAGAAAATTCAGGATCTTTATGCGCAGTAGAGTCCTACCTCACAAATGTATTGGCTGAAACAGTTAATGGACCTTCACATGAAGGAGGGTTCATCCCTATCATCTCATTTCAGTCAGTTTCATGCTATCATGAAGAATTTGTTGTCACAGGGTATTGAGTTCAACGATAACTTGCACCCGTTATTTTTGCTTGGCACCCTTCTTGAATCATGGAATGTATTCTGTATTGCCATATGCACGAACAAGCTTGATGGGCTGAAAATCAAAGATGTTGAGAGTGCTTTATTGACTGAATAAATCAACAAGAAAAACAATGATGCTTCCCGCTCTTCACATGCATTGACCGTTAGAGGTGGCAAAAATGGCAGGCATGATAATGATCATGAGGGTAGGGACTCTCAGAAGTCCAGGTCCAAGTCACGTGGTCGCAGTAAGTCCCATGGACGGAAGTCTGATCTTACATGTCATTATTGTGGGAAAGCAGGATATATTAGGCTGCAGTGCCATAAAATGCGCAATGATAAGTCCAAGGAAAAGGGAAAAGATAAAGTGTAGGAATAGTCTTTTGAGCGCAGCATAGTATTTGCAAAGTCTAGTGTGAAGATAGAAGAGATTAATGTCACGCATGCCACTGATTCAGATGACGATTATATACTTGCAGCTTCTTCATGCGATGCCTTACGGACTTCTGAGATACACTATGTATGCGCAGTGCTAGCTCTTGGATTCAGGTGCCTCATTTCATGTGACATCCTGTAGAGATTGGTTTTATACCTATCGTACTATGGTTCTTTGCACCTTGATGATGACATGTCTCTTGACATTGTAGGGATTGGAGATGTTAGGCTGCAATTTCCTTTTGGCAGTTCTTTTGTTTTGCTTGATGTACTCCATGTACCTGCGTTGACTCGTAGCCTTATGTCAGCTGGATAGCTTGATGATGCATGGTATTTTGTGTCTTTTGGAGACTCTACATGGAAGATTACTCGTGGTAGGCTTGTACTTGCAAGAGGTGCCAAGTCTGGCAGCCTCTATCCCTTACTTGTATCAGGAGCTACATTGGAGCATGTTTTGTCTGTGGGTTCTATTCCCCATGTATCCATTTGGCATGCTCGTTTGGGGCATGTGTCTCTTAAAGGAATGAAAATGCTCCATGCTTTGTAATATCTTCCACCTTTTGACTCTTCACATTTTGATTCTTGTGATCATTGTTTGTATGGCAGACAGACTAGAAATATGCATAAAAAGTCTGGTAAAAAATGCATGGGTGAGCGCTTGGCTCTTGTGCACTTAGATATATGTGGGCCCATGTCCTGTCAGTCACTTGGTGGGGCAAAGTACTTTGTTACTTTTATAGATGATTACTCGCGTAAGGTTTGGGATTATCCCATAAAGAGAAAATCTAATGTCTTAGACACATTTCAGTGTTGGCTTGCATTGGCAGAGAACCAGTTTGGAAAAAGGCTCAAATGCCTAAGGTCAGATAATGGGAGTGAGTATGTATCACGTGCTTTTAAGCAGTTTTGTGATGAGCGGAGTATTAAGCGTCAGTTGACCGCTCCTTACACCCCACCCTAAAATGGTATGGCTGAGCGCATAAACATGACCATTCAGGAAAGGGTCCGTAGCATGCTTAGCCAGGTTGGCTTACCAGAGCACTTTTGGGCTGAGGCAGTTACTACTGCAATGCATCTCATTAATAGGTCGCCTAGCAGTGGCATTGAATTTCAGGTTGCAGAGGAGGTATGGGCAGGCAAGCCCCCCTCTTATGATCATTTGCGTGTCTTTGGATATGAGGCATTCTGCCATGTGCCCAAGGACAAACTGAAGGGGAGATACGAAGCTCTACCTTGAGACGTATGGACCGCTTATTGATCAAGCGTTTCAAGTCGAGCGGCCATGGCTACCTCTCACATAGTCGACGCGCAATGCCTACCTTACAGGTGTAGTGAGATTACCTTGATGCTCGATTGAGTTCCCTCCTCTCTCTTACACTCTGGTAGCTCCATGATCCTTGTGGCAAGCTCAAGCAACCTCAAGCCCTCTCCGTTAAGCTCCATCCTCCATAGCCACATGAGAAAAGAGAAGAGAAGAGAAGAAGAGAAGATGAAGAGAGAAGATGGGGAGCTTCTTGTCCACGATCCCTCACTCTCACACACTCACTCCCTCACACTCCCTCAATCCCTCACTCAAGCACAAGCAAGAAGGCAAGAAACAAGAGAAGAAGAAGAAGAAGCTTTGGCCACACACAAGAATGATCTTCTCATTCACTTTTGAACTTTATATATATGCCCTACTTTTTGGATGGTCATCCCCACTTTTTACATGGCCGACCATTAACCTAGGCCCGCTTTTCCTATTTCCCAATGTTAACCCCAACACGAAGAAAGCAAAAGAAAGTGGAAAAGACGCAAGGCAAAGGCGGAAAAAAAGGTAGCCCGACTGAAGAAAGAAAAGGAGAAAAGGCCAAAAGCGCAAGGACAACCTTAAAAGTCGAAGGCAAACACAAAAAGGGAAAGGCGCATTTTTGTGTAAAAAGGCGCACCCTAAAATCTTGTAAAAGAGCGCCGGGCTCTCACCCGTGCAAATTGTAAATGTAGAAGGGCGGTGAAAAGGAAGCTAGGAAGATAAAAGGACAATGGAAAACAGGGCCTAGGCTATGACTGGCCATGTAAAAAAGGGAAAAGGGGATGACCGCCCAAAAGGGAAGTAGGATTTTGTATTTAAAGTTGAAAAGTGAATGAGGAGTTCATTCTTTGGTGTGTGGCAAAACTAGTCTTCTTCTTCCTCTCTTCTTCTCCCCTTCTTGCTTGTGTGTGCTCTTGAGAGAGGGAGTGTGAGGGTGTGAGGGAGTGAGTGTGTGTGAGAGTGAGGGATCGAGAGGGTGAAGCTCTTCACCATCTCCTCTTCTCTACTTCTCTTCTCTTCTCTTCTCTTCTCTTGCGCGTGTGGCTATGGAGGATGGAGCTTGGAGATGGAGGAGGCTTGAGGATGCTTGAGCTAGCATCTAGGATCGTGGAGCTACCGGAGTGCAAGAGAGAGGAGGGTACTCGATCGAGCATCAAGGTAAGTTCACTGCATTTGTAGGATCGATGGCGCGTCGGCTAGGTGAGAGATAGCCATTAGAGCTCGCTTGGAACGCTTGAAACAATAAGCGGTCCGTGGGTCTTGGCGGTTGAGTGAAAGCTCCCACATTTTGGTTCCCTTGTCGGGACCAACGGATTCAAGCTTGAGCACTTACGCGCCTCATATCGAGCATCGAAGTAGGTTATTCATCCCTGAAACGGAGCTTGAGATAGGTAGGAAGTTGGGTGTTTTCGATCTTCAGAACAGGTAAGTATTTTGGAATGTTCTGGTTATTGATGATTGGAAAACATGGAGAAACTAGTTCAGTGTTTTGGTTTCGATTCATGTTGTGTTTAGGATAGATTAATAGTAGGAAATCACACACGAAGAGGCAGAGGGCTGCTGCTGTGAAACAGGGGGAAAACCACAAGAAACAAAAGGAAAAATGGAGTAAATGCAAAGGTAACTGTGTAGGAAACGCTAGGAAAGGAATCTGTAGTGTTGAGGGAAGAACTAGCAGGGTATAAACTCTGGGAGGGCAAGAGAATCCCCATTTCCAACCAACGGAGAGCGAGAGAGATAGGGAGTGAGAGAGAGAGCAAGCTTGGCAACCGTCCGATTGATCAGGGCACGGAGGACATCGCGTTCGACGACTCCCAGGTAACCGATCTCCTCCTCACCACTTCAACTGCGTCGATGGTTAATCGCGTGGTCAATAGGAATAAAACATTTGGAGAAAGTCGAGCAAATCCGTGTGCGCGAGCTCATCGGACCTCGGACATCCGCCCCAGTGTCCGATTCCCAGAATCGGACACTCGGACAACCGTCCGATCGGAACAACCTGTCCGACTACCGGACGCTTGGAGCACTCGGAGCACTCGGACACTCGGACCCGGAACAACCCGTCCGACAAGGACAGTTTGACTCGGACCCACCCTGTCCGACAGACGAATTAATACATGTCACCAATCGGACCACCTGCCCGGTCCGATCCCCAGAATCGGACCCACCTGTAATCGGACTCCCAGGATCGGACACTCGGACCAGTCTGACCGATTCTAGAAATCGGACTACACCGTCCGATTGGACCATTCGGACGAATCGGACTGCCCAAAATCGGACCAGCCCAGAATCGTACCCCATTGGCCGATTCTTCAAACACTTGTCCGTTCGATTTTTGAGAATCGGACACGCAGACCTTAAGACTGCCACTCAGCCCTGATACACCTGGTCCGATGCCCACAATCGGACCATTGGTAATCGGACCACTGGTAAATCGGACGTCCGATTCCCAGAGTCAAACCAAAACAAAACCTGACCCATCCAGGGACACACTGGGACACTCCCCCAGCGACCCATCCCCGCGTGAACAACAGGAAGCAGCACAGGACCCTAGAACCTGTAGAACGGCTAGAACTAGAGTAGCAAAGCCTGTCAGGCCCAAAACAAGCGAGTGAGTGAGACGCCGGGGAATTACTCACAGCACTCAGGTTGAATTTCCGCACTTGAAGTACACTTAGGAAAGCCGAAAGCCTGATTGAGCACAAGTGCACGAGGAACAACACACTCATGATTGACCATAAGTTGAGCACTGCATTCAAAAATTAAAGGAACTCACTCAGATAAATCGCCCAAAAAACCCACCAATAGGAGAAGACCCAAGGTATAGGCAAAAACGCGGAGCGCAGGGTAGGATCAAGGAAGGAGCGTCAACGATAAGGATCCGACTCATGACCAGGCCCAAGAATTCAACCATGACAGAGGGAGGCTCAGACCATCGGTTTACGGGGGAGCTCGATGTTAGTGCATTCCTCGACGCCATACAACAGATGGTGAGTAGTTACGATGCGCATGCGAGGTATGAGCACCGTGGCAGGAGGGCAGATGCAATCATTGCGGACCTAGAGGAGGAGAGAAGGCTAGTCCGCAAGGCATTGCAGGGCATAGCCGAGTATAATAGGGACCAACAAGCCAGGAGCCTAAGGCAAAGCATGGAGCTGCATGAGGTGTAGCGAGTGCTGAACTTGGCTGGCCGGAACCGGACAGACAAGGAAAGAGCACTAGAGGAAGACCTGACGCTGGGCGAGCTCCTCATGAAACGGCTGCTCGATAACCCCGCGGTAGAACAGAATGCCACTGCGCTAGCAACCTCGCTACTTGCAGGGCTGGGGGCAAACTAGGGCTCAAAGAGCCAAGCCAAAATACCTATTGTCGCCAAGCAACTCGACAAGTACCAGCCACCGGACGACCCGTATAGCTTTGTCGAGCAATTTGAGCAAGTCTGCGAAGCCAATGGCCTCAACGACCAGGCCCAACGTTTGCAAGCATTCAGACTTTGCTTAAGCGATAAGGGTAGGACGTGGTATATAAGCCTAGACTCCATAGAACGAGCCAACTTCAATAACCTCAATGACCTTTTTGTCAAGAGGTTTACCGAACCCGGATACTCTGACAACCTGCTAGTACGCCTGATGAACGTCAAGCAGAAGGAGAAGGAGGGCATCCGCGACTATGTGACCCACGTGAGAAGCCTCCTTAAAAGGATACCCTTAGGCGAAAGACCGACTGACAGGGCAGTGTCGACTGTATTCATCAGCAGGATTCGGGATGAGGAATTGCACAAGGCACTAGCAGGCAACTCAAGCTTGCAACGAGACGTGGTGGCTAGGGTTTTTGAGGAAGCCATTAGGGTTGATGACCAGCTGAAGGAGCGGAGCTCCAAGAGCTCAAACCTAGAAGAAACCAACCCACGGAGTTTAGAGCGAACGTCAACCTCTAGCGAGCGATCAAGCCCATCATCCCAAGATAAGGGAAAGGCCACCGAGACGGACCACGGCTTGGCTGAGGTCAAGACGGAATTGGCTAAAATACAAGACGCGTCCGCACGTCCAGTGCGTGTATTGTGGAGGAAACCACCTGCCAGTAGAGTGTCAGGACCCTAGGTCAAGACCCTATGCTAACTGTGGTAGGTTCGGCCACGATGCCGCACACTGTAGACTACCACAAAGACTACCATACGCGCAACCCTACGGCTAGCTTTATCGGCTAACAGGCCACAGCCATTCTTCGGAAGGGGAGCCCCGCTAGCCCTACCGAGGCCTAACGATATCAAACCAGCAGTCCCTAGGCTGGACATAAATCCTACCGGTATTCCTAGACCGCCTGGTCCCTATGTGACTCACCCACCGAGCGATGCTCCCGTACACTACGTAGAGGAGCCCACTGACGAAGAAACCTACATATACCCTTACGTCTCGCATGACGACGAGGGCAATGCGGTCCTCATGGATTACCGACCCGTGCCGGTGATGGCATTAGGACGAGGACGGGGTAGAGGCCTAGGAGGGCAGCCCCACAGGATCCGGTCACTTGTTGGACTTGTGGACATCCCGGTCACGTCTCATCACGCTGCCCCGAAAGAGAGCAGCAAAACAGGGACAAAGCTGACCAAAGGTGTGCAGAGTGGGGAATCACCCATCTTTTCATAGACTGCCCAAAATGGAAGTCGCCTTCCGGTTCAGCTACTTTGCCATCCGTCCCGCTGGGGCTGTTTGGTGTTGAAAACCCCGATGGGGAGGCCACACCTATTCCCTTGCGAGTTATGACCCGAGCACAAATGAAGCAGGCTGGCATCTCTCTGCCAGGACCTAGCAATCTTGACGCGAACTCAGTAGGAAAGAAGAGCCGTAGGCGGAAAAAGAAGAGATCAGAGGCTAAGGTCGCACTAAAAACCGATAGTGTTACGACCCTACCCCAAGGGAAGAAAGTCTCAAACGCGGAGGCAAAGACTTCAGCCCCTAAAACAGCCCAAAAGGGAAGCGCTAAGGTAGGGGAATACCCACACCCCAAGCAGCAATTGGAAGCCATAGAAAAGGTGAAGGAATGGGTGAGGGAGGCTCAACAGCACCTCAAGGATGTTGAACCCATCACGGAGGACGAGATTGATGATCTCTCCAGCATGAGCACGCCACTATCACCGCCCCAACCTAAGTCGCCGAGGCTGCTATGCCACAAGCAGTGCCATCGAGGCCAAGCCTAGACGCAAGAGACCCGCAGATCAACCGCGGCCATTGGCCTGGACAGTCTCGGCTAAGGGAAGGACGAGTGTTTAGCAATCTCCTGACCACACTAGTGACCACCCCTGTAACGTTTGGCCTGGGGGATCTGCTTAAGCAGCACTCTGCCCTATGGCAGGACCTCAAGCTTTGGGTCGAGAGACCGCAAGAGCAGGCCCCGGCAGATCCTCAAGACCAGGATGTGGAAATGCACTTGCCAAGTTTGACGCTACACTCCGGGCCTAAATCCTTGCACATCAACGCATTTTGGGAGGGCTCGGAGATGCACGCAGTCCTGCCGGTCCTAGCTCTGGGAGACGCAATGAGGAAGGGGATTGTAGACACAGGAGCTGGGGTTAGTGTGCTTAGCCACGCAGTGTTACAGAAGTGGGGAAACCGGCCTGTCAAAGCTGGTCGGTTTAACGTCACGCTAGCAAACGGTATGCGAGTGAAGCCATTCGGGGTCTTGAAGAATTGGCCAGTGAAGATTGCAGGAGTCCAGTTCTCTGTCGACTTTATCGTCATGAAGGGAGTGGACTATGATATCTTATTGGGTCGACCCTGGATGCGCAATGCTAGAGTTATCGAAGACTGGGGTAACAGCCTGATCTTCCTGGGCAACCGAACTAACACTGTGAGAATAGAGATGGACACTTGGAAGACCTTGCCAGTCGACCTAGCCGCCATCTCTACTCTGCTCAGGGGAAACACCCAGGACAAGGAACCCTATGGGTCCTTAACTAAGTATATCCCATGCCCAGAGGACGAGCGGGATTGGATGCACGTTCTCGCTACACTCGACCTGCCGTTCTCAGATCATGAGGCGTACGAGCAGGCTGTCAAAACAATTGGCAAGCCAAAAGAAACACTCTCTACACCTGTCTGCATGATGGCAGCAAGCCTCCATGAAGGGCCTAAGCCTGTCATCTTCCAAGTGCCTACCAACAAGAGGGAACTCCAGGGAATACTGGGGCACTTAACGGACCGACTGGCACGCAACGCAGCCGCCAATCTCAAGCCTCTCCAGGACCTCTTGGAAGAATCCGAGTGAAAGTGGACCAGGGTACATGAACTAAACCTCAGGTATAACTGGGCATTGGTTCCCGACCAACAAGACGAGGCAGAGCAGGCCTTGGGGGACGATGAGCAGTCTAGCGATGAATATTGGTGTGACGAATATGAAGATTGCCAATCCTTCGATGGAGGAAGTGAGGGTGAGGTGGATACCATAGAGTACGACACCGAAGGGTGAGAAATTGAGAAAATCCGGGAAGATGCTAAGCCGTAGATGAGACTGGCCGTGAGAGTGAACCAAGGAGTCATGTGTACGAAATGCGATCATGCCTGGTTGGAGTGGATGGGAGCAGTGGATTTTGAGCAAGCCAGCCTAGCCCAACGAGGAATGGCAGCAATGCTTAGAACCGAATCGCCATCCGAACTGCGGTCGCCAGGGGAGACCACCTCCTCTAGTGAAAATGGGGAATTTAACTCTGAGTCTGAAGTTACTTCAGATGGTGACCCAGAAATCCCTAGCCCACCCATGACCAGACGTACCAAGGGATACTTACCTGTCCACCTGAGGCACAGACGGTTACGGCAGGATGAGGCTAAGCGTCCCAACGATGTGCGATCAGAGGAACAAAGGAAGCCGCAAGACCTCCCTAAGCGCTTTTCTAAATTCAAAAGAGGGGACAAGGTAGTGGTTCTGCTAAGTGCCAAGCGCCAACGGCAAACCAGCGAACCAATCGAAGGGCCAGCCAAGATCAAGGAGGTAAACCTAGCCCTGGAAGGGGAAGTACCCCGACCAGTGTTCATTGCCGAGGACTTGACCACGGAAGAAGAGTCCAGTCTTGTCACTCTTTTGCGGGAGTACCGGGACGTATTTGCTTGGTCTTTAAACGAGCTACGAGGGGTAGATCCGAGTGTTCTGACTCACAACATACCCATGACAACGGATGCAATGCCGGTCAAGCAGCGACCATACCCCATGAATCCAAAGCACGCTCATGTTGTCAAGGAGGAAATCGACAAGCTGATGAGAGCCGGATTCATTTACGAAATTGAGCACACAGACTGGGTGTCACCCATAGTCATTGTGATGAAGAAAAACGGCAAGATTCGAGTGTGCGTCAATTACAAGAAAGTAAATGCGGTTGCAAAGAGAGACAACTACCCCTTACCGTACACCGAGCACATGCTTGAGAGAGTGGCATGTAAGGAAGCCTACAGTTTCCTGGATGGCTTCTCGGGGTACAATCAAGTGTAAGTGCATCCTGCAGATAGGCACAAGACCGCCTTTGCCACTGAGTGGGGCGTCTTTGCATACGTAGTCATGCCCTTTGGGCTAACCAATGCCCCCGCCACCTTTCAACGCCTCATGTGCACCATATTCAAGGACATGCTTCGCAAGGAGTTAAAGGTCTTTGTCGATGACCTGTGTGTCCATTCGGCCTAGACCGAACATCTCGACAAACTCCGCACGGTCTTTGAACGGTGTCACTTATACCGTCTCTCCCTCAACCCCCTGAAATGTCAGTTTTGGGTGAAGCACGGATGCATCTTGGGACACGTGGTGTCCAAGAATGGCATTGCCACGGACTTCTTGAAGGTCAAGGTCATTGTGGACCTTCCACCCCCAGGTAATTACAGGGGAGTTCAAAGCTTCTTAGGTTACACAGGATACTATCGGCGGTTTGTATTGAACTACGCGCTGATCACTAGGCCATTGTACAAACTGCTAATTGTCTTCGAGTGGACCGAAGCATGCCAACGGGCCTACGAAGAATTGGAAAAAGCCCTAACAACGGCACCTATCCTGCGAGCCCCAGACTGGACTATGACTTTTCACATACACATCGACGCCTCTAAGTTTGCCGTGGGGGCAGTGTTGTGCCAACCTGCTGAGCATAACCTAGATTACCCAGTGAGTTTTGCTAGCAGGCAACTCACTGAGACAGAGATGAATTATTCGACAACGGAAAGGGAGGGATTAGCCATGGTCACGCCGTGAAGAAGTTCCCGCATTACCTACTGGCCACCCCCTTCACTTTCTTCGTAGACCATCAAGCCCTGCTCTATTTAGTGAACAAACCTTGCGCTACAAGACGTATAGCTCGATGGCTGCTCCTGCTCCTAGAGTTCGACTTTTCAGTGGTGGTGCGGAAGGGAAAACAAAATTACATGGCTGATCATCTGTCATGTATACCCATAGGAGAGGCCGCTGGACAAGGCATCATGGACGAGTTACCGGACAGCCACTTATTCCATATGTCCAGCGAAGGAGACCTATTCAGGGCCGATCTGACACCATACTGGGCAGACGACATAGTCCAAGTGCTCGAGCATGGGCTGCCCGAACGACCAATAGAATGGGCACGGCTTAGGCGCTTAATCCTGAAAATCCAGCCCTACCAGCTGATTGCAGGCCAGCTCTATAGGCTGGGGCAAGACGGATTGCTACGTAGATGCGTATGTGAGCACGAGATGCACGATGTGCTCTTAGAGGCACACAATGGTATTGCAGGAGGACACTTTAGCGGGGACACTACAGCGCGAAAGGTGTTGCAGTCCCAGCTATGGTGGCCCACACTCTTCCGCGATACCACACAATTTGTCAAGCATTGTGACGAGTGCCAACGGACAAAAGTCCCGGTTTGTAAAGATCAGATGGAGTTAACCCCTGTTATTGCTCGCCAACCCTTCGAAAAATGGGGGATTGACTTCATAGGACACATCAGCCCCGCGGCACAATATTCACAAGCCAGGTACATCGTGGTGGCCACGGATTACCTCACCAAATGGGCGGAGGCGAGAGCCACGCGGAGAAACGACGCTAGGATGACTGCCAAGTTCTTATGGGAGCAAGTAATCTCGCGTTTTGGTTGCCCCATCGAACTGGTTAGCGATCAGGGAACGCACTTCATCAACGAAGTGATAGCCCATCTCCTATCCACCTTTCTCATCATCCATTGCAAATCCTCACCATACTACCCTCAGGCTAATGGCCAGGCTGAATCAACCAACAAAATCCTCATCAATGTCCTGACCAAAGTAGTCTCAGCCTCACGAAGTGACTGGGATAACAAGTTGATGGGAGCCTTGTGGGCCTACCGAACAGCTTATAAAATGACTGTCGGTCAAACACCTTTTAGGCTAACCTATGGGATTGAAGCTATTCTCCCATTAGAATTCTTCGTCCCTAGCCTGAGGATCACACTCCAAGAACAATGGGAAGAGAAGAAAGCATGGACGCAACGCTTAGTTGAGCTAGAACGCCTGTCAGAAGTTTGTCTCCTAGCCACCCACGCACTTATCTGTGAGAAAGCCCGATGCAAAAGCTGGTTTGATAAACATGTCAAGCAACAAGAGTTTGAGTAGGCTGACCTAGTGCTCCTCTACTCAGTTAAAGGACATAAGCAAAAGATGAAATTCAGAGGTCTCGGACCCTTTAAGGTCCGGGCAATCAGCCGAATTGGTAATGTCGAGCTGAAAACACTGGATGGTGAGGGAATGGGCTTCTTCAATGGCAGTCGAATCAAGAAGTACTACCCGCCCACTCATCTGCTGCATGACCCACCAATGGTAGAACCACCTGTCAAAATACGACTAGCCACAATTACGGAAATCTGCGAGAATGAAGAGGAGCTTGTAGACGGGGCTCAATCCTACCCGATCCTTGGCACATACTGAGTCGCCATTTTTATCGAGTCTGAAACTATCCCCATACTGTTTTACGTCTTACCGAATGCCATGGATGCAAGCACAGAGTCATTGCTCGGGTGAACTTTTAAAAAGCAGACCTGCTGCAATGTTGATTATCAGTCGCAACGCATCCACTTAACGATCGGAAATGTGCCTATTGTCACGACTTTCAACAAGGGCCTCGTGACCCCATCACCGCTCACAGGGCCACCGATAGAAACAGCCGCACCTAGGACTAAGGAGGGGGGCCATGCATATCTACCACACCCAGATCCCCACGCACCGCGGCCCGCCGCACCCAAAGCAAAACCCCAACAGACTGACTTGCAATGGGTACCTAAGAAGCCTCGAGAACTGCCTAGAACTAGACGCGCATGTCCGCGGAAGACCTATAAACCTAAACCTAGGAAACCACGACGCCATCATTGCAAGTGCCGCGTGATTAAACAAATATGGGTCCCTAAAGTCCTCCTGCGTGCACAAGGCTACTATGAGGGGAATGCCTCGCTATGGATCCCTAAAATCCCAACTATCACACACCCTAGTTCTACGTCGACCTCAAGTCCTTGTCCCCTGACACCTCAAGACCACGAATCGCAGGGCTCACCCCACTCATTCGACCCCTCTGCGTGTCAACCCACGAGCGTCGCACATGCCCAACGGCCATCACCACAAGTGGCATCACCCAACCAACCCAACCCACCGCTCAGCAGCCTAGCTGACTGCAGCAGCATAGCCCCTAAGATCAAACCCGACCCATCCATCCAACCAACACCCAGGTTACCGACTCAAACAAACCTCCAGCTCCAACAAACCCCAACCACCCGCCGGCCTTAAGCCCCCCTATGAACGGAAGTCATTCCTAACGCTGGCCGCTGACCTCGCAAAGGACACTGGAGATGATGTGGTGGACTGCATCAAACAGCTCGATGCCACCTTTGTTGCACTGGCCCTCAGCTATGACAGTCTGGACTTGGGACTATTAGCAGAACCCCTTGCAATAGACATGCGCAATATGCCTTGCTCTTGGGAGACTTTTGAATTCGCCTTTGCACAAGCTTCTCGCTCTACCACCGAGCTGCTCGCTCGTGAGGTCTCCAAAGAGCAAGCCATTAAGCAACGCCTCATCACATCATTTGACCCACGGACAACGTTCGCCATCACTAGCCAAGAGAAAGCAAGGTTGTCCCACCTGGCGGATACGGAATCACCCTTCTTGAAGCACTGGTACGCTCTTAGGTTGAAATGGGAAGTCGATGGATGCCGCATAATGACCAACGCCGAACAACGAAGAGCCATCAAAACGGCCGAGTATGATCCCACCTACGTCGCGCCTACCTCGTATCGAGTGTTAACCACTCTTCGAGGTCGGACCATGGACGACCATGGACGATCATATCTTAGGGCACCCCTATCTCTACCGCATCTTGACAGAGGAAGAGCTCCACATCGCAAGTCGGGTCAACTCCGGTGATTTGCTCACAAATGTCCTCACATACATCACACATGTAGGCATCCGACCCTGTGACCTGGACTGCGCGGCACACCTGGAATATAACCCCAACTTCTACGATTGGCTCCTACACAAATAAACATGAACGCCTTGGCCCCACAACCTCCAATCCTGGGACGGATTTTTCTTTTCTACAAGGGGGATGGGGCAGTAAACGGAGTGAAAACTAAAAAGTTAACCAAGTATGAAAAGGCTCAAAATTGAAATGCCATATAAAAAGGGGTGATAGAAGTTTGAAAGGAAAAGTTAGGGCTATGAACGATAAAATTTGCTATGTTTGTGGTCGTCCAGCAAATTGGTTACCAAAAAATACTAAAAAGTTAATCGATTGAATGAGCAAGTGGCGAGCATGGCAAGTCCAGACAAAGCTGGCAAGCTCCCCTTCTTGGAGGAAGAACAAGTGAGGTACGGCCTCACGGTGGAAACAAGAGTGTTTAACCAGCTGAAGTTCCGCCACATATTCAACCTGGAAGACGTGGTCATTGAGGAACCGGCGGTACGACGAATTATAGAGCAATGCCACTTACAAAGGTACCTGGACGCAGTGGGCCAGAGGATAAACTACACCCTGTGCGCCGAGTTCCTGCGCACCTTCAATAGAAACAGGGGCACCGTCATGGTGCGGGATAGGGAAGCCACCAGACAAGTGCAGGTCGAACTGACCCCCGAACTAATAGAAAGGGCACTAGGGCTTCCAAACAAGGTGGAGAAGAAACCAAAAAGGGACGTCTATGCCATGTTGGGGATGGACAAAGTGAAGGTCCACACCAACGACGGAATCAGCCTGGCAGACATTCCCAATCAAGAGATTCAGCTGCAGGCAAAGATGATGCATACCCTGTTCTCGAGTCAGCGGTACAACAACATCATGTCCAGAATCAATGTACCTCTACTCGAAAGCATCGCTACTCAATCACTGGACGAGGTGAACCTCAATGGGTTCGTAAGAAAGACAATTGAGACTTCGCCAAAGGCCTTGGCAACAGGAGGAAGGGCCGTAGCAGGAGAATCCCCTTCACCCCGATCAACCCACAAAGCCTCATCCTCCAAGGCCTCCACTGTAGGTTTTGGAGGTTCCCTCACCACGATCATCCACGAAGCAATAGGGCAGGGACGAGCGGGAGAAGACAAATAGGGAGATGACGAGAAAAGTGGCGAATCGCCGTCGCAGTCCCAACCTCATGCGGAAGAGCAGTCTGATGAAACGGAAACGGACACCGACGAGGAGGGAGAACCCCAGGCTACACCAAAAAGAAAGGCGGAGCAACGGACTAAAGCCCTACACGGAAAAAGAGAGGAGGAGCGAAGGAGAAAAGAGAAGAAAGAGCTCGAATGGGCCCAAAGGGAGTCGGTAAAGGAAGAGGAGGAAAGAAGAAAGAGGCGAAGAAGAGACGTGGAAGGAGCAGGGGGTCCATACCAACCTGAAGCACCCGGTCCCAGAACTGGTGTGCCAGAAACTATGCACCTGCCTCCTGTAGAAGGAAAAGGAAAAGACCCAATCAGGCCAGTCTCCCCTCTCCTCATGCCACCCATGCAAGCCACCCCCATCATAGTGACACCCCCTACCACCGCCACCCAGGGGCACACCCCAAAAATCGATGAAAGCAACGTGGTCACCTAGTTGCAGTTTTTGGTGGAAAGGGAGTTGGCAAGGGAAGCGGCCGGGGCCACCCTAGCTTCAGGTGCCAAAAGGGCAGCAACGGCCGAACTGGAGCCAGGACCGGAAGTGAAAAGACAAAAATTGGAAGAGATTGCCACCACTACAACCATGTCCCACCCCCTACCTCCAGCAGGCCACTACGATGACTACGTGAAGGAGCTGCTCGCACAATTGCAAAAGGCCAGGTAAGAAAGGAGGATAGCGGTGGAGGAGCTGGCAGCGGAATGCGAATCACAAGCCACCCTCCAGCTGGATAGAGTGAAGCAGATAACAGAACATCAAAAGGAAATCACTGTGCTTAGGGAGGAGGCCAGCACTAAGGAGGCAGAAGAACTAAGAGCCCTGAAGGAACGTGACGCTACCTGGGAGGGAAGAAGGAAAATTCTAATGGAGCATCTCAACGGGGAGAGGGAAACAACTGCCCACCTTCAGCGCAAGAATGACCAGTTATCTGCAGCCAACCTGGAAGCGCAAAGTTAGCTTGAGAAAATTAGACAGGAGGTTGCAGAGCTGGATCAGTTAAGGGCAGAACAGGTGTGCGGGATGCAGGTGAAGCTGGACCAGCTCAATGCGCAGATCGCAGAGGAACACCAAGAGCAGTCCCGCCTGTACCATGAGCTCGAAGCCCAGCAACAACAACTCATGGCAATGACCCTCCATCAGGGGGAAAGCCTGGAAGATATGGAGAGAAGGGCAAAAGAATGGTCCAATCATAACGAGCAGAGAGTATGGGACTTAGCATGCCAGCTAGCCAAGGCCGAAGGAGACAGGGTGCTGGCTGAGAATCAGACAGAAGCAGCCCAGCTCTCCATGATAGCTCAGCAGCGCACTTTTCTCAACACACTGCTCCACGCCACCTGACCAGAAGGAGATGAGGCCAATGATCAGCTGCAAAGGAAGCTAATCATTGCGCGCAGAGCTCTCGCAGCAGGCCTGCACGTGTCGCTACAGCTAGGAGGCTCGCCGTAGAGCCTAGAAGAGCAGAGAAGATATCTGGCACAGGTAGGCCTAATGGTACAGGAGATGGACGACCTTGGTTTCGCGGAGGAGAAAACACAAGAAGGCAAGCAAGCAGAAGGGGGTGAACCGGAGCTCGACCTGGGACCTCAGGAAGAGGAATATGTCCCACCACCCCCTCAACCACAACAAGCCGAAGTACAACCCCCTGACACATCTGTCCGACGAGCGAAGAGCGGCCCAAACCAACCGTAGAAAGGAGATGGTGGAGAAGGCAAGAAGAAAGTTGAAGGCCAGACCTGTCCAGAAACAGCCTGCCCCTCTCCCATTGCGCACCCAAGACTCCCCTGCCGAATACCGCACCGAAATGATTATCTAGGAACAACAGGAGTATAACCGCGACCCCTTCGACCTGCGCTTCGAGTTCCCCACTGCCTTGAATAGGATGCTGCCCATTCAACTGGTGGAGGATGTCATTGTCACGGGGGCCCGGCTCAAGACCAAATGGTTAGCAGAGCGTGAGGCCCACCCAACTGCTTGGGGAGCTGAGGACCACGAGTTTTGGCAAGATAAAGTCCTCCAGGTGTCTCGAATAGTGGAAGGCTATAATTGCCAACCCACCTGGAGGAGGCGCATTTTTTACGTCAACCTGGAAGCGTGGATGGCATTTTGCAACACCCTTTCCTCAGAGAGGAACGACCCCATTTTTATGCCGTATCCTCGAAGGGTAGGAGTGGACTTCAACCCATCCATCCACGGCAGGTTCAACTTCCCCATCATCTATAATGCCAATACCACCTCCCATAGAAACGCTCTCCTTTTCACCCTTCCCGACTTGTATAGCTCTATAGATAAATTCCTTAGCGAATTCACCTCTTGCCCCGACCCCGCATTCATCACCACCTGTAATTATCTTAGGTTAATTAGGATCCTAGTCCACCAAGAACCCGCACCTCAAGAACGCCACCTTCCACCCCTCTATTTTGACCCCAACGCCATAGACAGGAATACCATGACTCGCCTCATGATGCGTGCTGCTCTTTTGCCATCCTTCTATGGTGCACTGCTCAAAGACATGAACGACAGCAAATTCACCTAGTGCAACCACCCCTTTCTTTCTACCACCACCCTCAAAACCCGCCTCCACATCAAGGGCTACTTGTTAAGTTGAAAATTCATTAACAAGGCCCCCCCGCCCCCCACCAACCCTTACCCACTATTCGGATGATAAGGAGTAAAACTCCTGTTATGCCTTGTACCGCTGCCTCCATATATACGCCTCATCATGGCAAAAAAAAAAAAAAAAAACATACATCCCCCACACTTGTTAAGGGCACGTCAAGCACAGAACCTACCTAGGCAGATCGCCTCGCCCATGATACTCCCTTGCACTCATCTCAACGCCCTTCTAACCACCGAAGTAAGCAAGGCTTTGACAACAATGGAAAGCCCATAATGACGTCTCCAGCAATCTTCAAAAGTGTACTTCATCTCTTCATTAACACATTTTTTCATCAACTTAGTTCCTTGCTCTACAAGGAACCACCCTGACAAGTCTTCTAACTAAGTAATATCTAAGTATGCACAAGCACTCACATAATGCCTATACTAAACTATATTCACAATTTGGGTCCTCAAGTGCAGGACAATACTCTCAGCTTGCTTAGAGTTCGACCTGTCTCCCAAACTAATCAAATATGTCTTGTGCACAATAGGGAAGACTAGCACTACCCTTTAGGGAGAGACCACCTGAGAGGTTTTCAATTGTAGGTGTTGCAGACCACAACGAAGGTGTCATTCGTTCTTCATCAACGCCCAACCCTAATTGCCTCCCCTCATCATTCGACAAGACCGAAAAGAATCGTCCTAGGCAGAATCCCCACCAAACCCCCACGTGTGCCGGTCACCAGTGCACACCCTAGGCGTCCTTGTTACCCAAGTCTTCGGTGCATGCTACCACCTGCTACCTACAACAATGAGTGCCATGGGACTTGCACTCGTCTAGGAGGGGGGTAATGTTAACCCCAACACGAAGAAAGCAAAAGAAAGTGGAAAAGATGCAAGGCAAAGGCGGAAAAAAAGGTAGCCCGACTGAAGAAAGAAAAGGAGAAAAGGCCAAAAGCGCAAGGACAACCTTAAAAGTCCAAGGCAAACACAAAAAGGGAAAGGCGCATTTTTGTGTAAAAAGGTGCACCCTAAAATCTTGTAAAAGAGCGCCGGGCTCTCACCCGTGCAAATTGTAAATGTAGAAGGGCGGTGAAAAGGAAGCTAGGAAGATAAAAGGACAATGGAAAACAGGGCCTAGGCTATGACCGGCCATGTAAAAAAGGAAAAAGGGGATGACCGCCCAAAAGGAAAGTAGGGTTTTGTATATAAAGTTGAAAAGTGAATGAGGAGCTCATTCTTTGGTGTGTGGCAAAACTAGTCTTCTTCTTCCTCTCTTCTTCTCCCCTTCTTGCTTGTGTGTGCTCTTGAGAGAGGGAGTGTGAGGGTGTGAGAGAGTGAGTGTGTGTGAGAGTGAGGGATCGAGAGGGTGAAGCTCTTCACCATCTCCTCTTCTCTACTTCTCTTCTCTTCTCTTCTCTTCTCTTGCACGCGCGGCTATGGAGGATGGAGCTTGGAGATGGAGGAGGCTTGAGGATGCTTGAGCCAGCATCTAGGATCATGGAGCTACTGGATTGCAAGAGAGAGGAGGGTACTCAATCGAGCATCAAGGTAAGCTCACTGCATTTGTAGGATCGACGGCGCGTCGGCTAGGTGAGAGATAGCCATTAGAGCTCGCTTGGAACGTAGGAAACAATAAGCGGTCCGTGGGTCTTGGCGGTTGAGTGAAAGCTCCCACATTTTGGTTCCGTTGCCGGGACCAACGGATTCAAGCTTGAGCACTTGTGCGCCTCATATCGAGCATCGAAGTAGGGTATTCATCCCCGAAACGGAGCTTGAGATAGGTAGGAAGTTGGGTGTTTTCGATCTTCAGAACAGGTAAGTATTTTGGAATGTTCTGGTTATTGATGATTGGAAAACATGGAGAAACTAGTTCACTGTTTTGCTTTCGATTCATGTTGTGTTTAGGATAGATTAATAGTAGGAAATCACACACGAAGAGGCAGAGGGCTGCTGCTGTGAAACAGGGGGAAAACCATAGGAAACAAAAGGGAAAATGGAGTAAATGAAAAGGTAACTACGTAGGAAATGCCAAGAAAGGAATCTGTAGTGTTCAGGGAAGAACTAGCAGGGTATAAACTCTGGGAGGGCAAGAGAACCCCCATTTCCAACCAATGGAGAGCGAGAGGAATAGAGAGTGAGAGAGAGAGCAAGCTTGGCAACCGTCCGATTGACCAGGGCACGGAGGACATCGCGTTCGGCGACTCCCAGGTAACCGATCTCCTCCTCACCACTTCAACTCCGTCGCTGGTTAATCACGTGGTCAATAGGAATAAAACATCTGGAGAAAGTCGAGCAAATCCGTGTGCGCGAGCTCATCAGACCGGTGGACTCGGACGTCCGACCTAGTGTTCGATTCCCAGAATCGGACACTCGGACAACCGTCCGATCGGAACAACCTGTCCGACTACCAGGATCGGACCAACCCGTCCGATTCTCAGAATCGGACGCTCGGACCACTCGGACCACTCGGACACTCAGACCCGGAACAACCCTTCCGACTCGGACACTTTGACTCGGACCCACCCTGTCCAATCGGACGAATTAATACACGTCACCAATCTGACCACCTGGCCGGTCCGATCCCCAGAATCGGACCCACCCGTAATCGGACTCCCAGGATTAGACACTTGGACCAGCCTGACCGATTCTAGAAATCGGACTACACCGTCTGATCGGACCATTCGGACGAATCGGACCGCCCAAAATCGGACCAGCTCAGAATCGAACCCGTTGGCCGATTCTTCGACACTTGCCCGTCCGATTTTTGAGAATCGGACACGTAGACCTTAAGAGTGCCACTCAGGCTTGATACACCTGGTCCGATGCCCACAATCGGACCACTGGTAAATCGGACGTCCGATTCCCAGAGTCAAACCAAAACAAAACCTGACCCATCCAGGGACACACTGGGGCACTCCCCCAGTGACCCACCCCTACGTGAACAACAAGAAGCAGCACAGGACCCTAGAACCCGTAGAACGGCCAAAACTAGAGTAGCAAAACCTGTTAGGACCAAAACGAGCGAGAGTGAGTGAGACGCCGGGGAATTACTCACAGCACTCAGGTTGAATTTCCGCACTTGAAGTACACTTAGGAAAGACGAAAGCCTGATTGAGCACAAGTGCATGAGGAACAACACACTCACGAGTGACCATAAGTTGAGCACTGCATTCAAAAATTAAAGGAACTCACTCAGATAAATCGCCCAAAAAACCTACCAATAGGAGAAGACCCAAGGTATAGGCAAACGCGCGGAGCATAGGGTAGGATGAAGCAAGGAGCGTCAACAACAAGGATCCGACTCACGACGAGGCCCAAGAATTCAACCATGACAGAGGGAGGCTCAGACCATCGGTTTACGGGGGAGCTCGATGTTAGCGCATTCCCCGACGCCATACAACAGATGGTGAGCAGTTACGATGCGCATGCCAGATACGAGCACCATGGTAGGACGGCAGATGCAATCATTGCGGACCTAGAGGAGGAGAGAAGGCTAGCCCGCAAGGCATTGCAGGGCATAGCCGAGTATAATAGGGACCAACAAGCCAGGAGCCTAAGGCAAAGCATGGAGCTGCATGAGGTGCAGCGAGTGCTGAACTTGGCTGGCCGGAACCGGACACCAGGAAAGAGCACTAGAGGAAGACCTGACGCTGGGCGAGCTCCTCATGAAATGGCTGCTCCATAACACCGCGGTAGAACAGAATGCCACTGCGCTAGCAACCTCGCTACTTGCAGGGCTGGGGGCAAACCAGGGCTCAAAGAGCGAAGCCAAAATACCTATTGTCGCCAAGCAACTCGACAAGTACTAGCCACCGGACGACCCGTACAGCTTTGTCGAGCAGTTTGAGCAAGTCTGCGAAGCCAATGGCCTCAACGACCAGGCCCAACGTTCGCAAGCATTCAGACTTTGCTTAAGCGATAAGGGTAGGACATGGTATACAAGCCTAGACTCCATAGAACGAGCCAACTTCAATAACCTCAAGGACCTTTTTGTTAAGAGGTTTGCCGAACCTGAATACTCTGACAACCTGCTAGTACGCTTGATGAACGTCAAGCAGAAGGAGAAGGAGGGCATCCGCGACTATGTGACCCACATGAGAAGCCTCCTTAAAAGGATCCCCTTAGGCGAAAGACCAACTAACAGGGCAGTGTCAACCGTATTCCTCAGCGGGATTCGGGATGAGGAATTGCACAAGGCACTAGCAGGAAACTCAAGCTTGCAATGAGATGTGGTGGCTAGGGTTTTTGAGGAAGCCATTAGGGTTGATGACCAGCTGAAGGAGCGGAGCTCCAGGAGCTCAAACCTAGAAGAAACCAACCCACGGAGTTTAGAGCGAACGTCAACCTCTAGCGAGCGATCAAACCCATCATCCCAAGATAAGGGAAAGGCCACCGAGACAGACCACGGCTTGGCCGAGGTCAAGACAGAATTGGCTAAAATACAAGACATGTTGAGGCGACCGACGCGTCCCCACGTCCAGTGCGTGTATTGTGGAGGAAACCACCTGCCAACAGAGTGTTAGGGACCTAGGTCAAGACCCTGCACTAACTGCGGTAGGTTCGGCCACGATGCCACACACTGTAGACTACCACGAAGACTACCATACGCGCAACCCTACGGCCAGCTTTATCCTACTAATAGGCCACAGCCATTCTTCGGAAGGGGAGCCCCGCTAGCCGTACCGACGCCTAACGATATGAAACCAGCGGTCCCTAGGCTGGACATAAATCCTACCGGTATTCCTAGACCGCCTGGTCCCTATGTGACCCACCCATCGAGCGATGCTCCCGTACACTACGTAGAGGAGCCCAGTGACGAAGAAACCTACATATACCCTTACGTCTCGCATGACGACGAGGGTAATGCGGTCCTCATGGATTACCGACCCGTGTCGGTGATGGCATTAGGACGAGGACGGGGTAGAGGCCTAGGAGGGCAGCCCCACAGGATCCAGTCACTTGTTGGACTTGTGGACATCCCGGTCACGTCTCATCACGCTGCCCCGAAAGAGAGCAGCAAAACAGGGACAAAGCTGACCAAAGGTGCGCAGAGTGTGGAATCACCCATCTTT
Source organism: Lygodium microphyllum (assembly GCF_053477565.2). Taxonomy (NCBI): domain Eukaryota; kingdom Viridiplantae; phylum Streptophyta; class Polypodiopsida; order Schizaeales; family Lygodiaceae; genus Lygodium; species Lygodium microphyllum. The sequence continues at coordinate 29,641,327 of NC_141153.1, read as the reverse complement.
TCATAGATTGCCCAAAACGGAAGTCGCCTTCCGATTCAGCTACTTTGCTGTCTGTCCCGCTGGGGCTATTTGGTGTTGAAAACCCTGATGGGGAGGCAACACCTATTCCCTTGCGAGTTATGACCTGAGCACAAACGAAGTAGGCCGGCATCTCTCTGCCAAGACCTAGCAATCTTGATGCGAACTCAGTAGGAAAGAAGAGCCGTAGGCGGAAAAAGAAGAGATCAGAGGCTAAGGTCACACTAAAAACCGACATTGTTACGACCCTACCCCAAGGGAAGAAAGTCTCAGACGCGGAGGCAGAGACTTCAGCCCCTAAAACAGCCCAAAAGGGAAGTGCTAAGGTAGGGGAATACCCACACCCCAAGCGGCAATTGGAAGCCATAGAAAAGGTGAAGGAATGGGTGAGGGAGGCTCAACAGCACCTCAAGGATGTTGAACCCATCACGGAGGATGAGATTGATGATCTCTCCAGCATGAGCACGCCACTATCACCGCCCCAACCTAAGTCTGTCGAGGCTGCTATGCCACAAGCAGTGCCGTCGAGGCCAAGCCTAGACGCAACAGACCCGCAGATCAGCCGCGGCCATTGGCCCGGACAGTTTGGGCTAAGGGAAGGACGAGTGTTTAACAATCTCCTGACCACACTAGTGACCACCTCTGTAACGTTTGACCTGGGGGATCTGCTTAAGCAGCACTCTGCCCTATGGCAGGACCTCAAGCTTTGGGTCGAGAGACCGCAAGAGCTGGCCCCGGCAGATCCTCAAGACCAGGATGTGGAAACGCACTTGCCAAGTTTGACGCTACACTCCGGGCCTAAATCCTTGCACGTCAACGCCTTCTGGGAGGGCTCGGAGATGCATGCAGTCCTGTTGGTCCTAGCTCTGGGAGACGCAACGAGGAAGGAGATTGTAGAAACAGGAGCTGGGGTTAGTGTGCTTAGCCACGGAGTGTTACAAAAGTGGGGAAACCGGCTTGTCGAAGCTGCTCGGTTTAACGTCACGCTAGCAAACGGTATATGAGTGAAGCCATTCGGGGTCTTGAAGAATTGGCCAGTGAAGATTGCAAGAGTCCAGTTCTCTGTTGACTTTATCGTCATGAAGGGAGTGGACTATGATATCTTATTGGGTTGACCCTGGATGCGCAATGCTAGAGTTATTGAAGACTAGGGTAACAGCCTGATCTTCCTGGGCAACCGAACTAATGCTGTGAGAATAGAGATGGACACTTGGAAGACCTCGCCAGTCGACCTAGCCGCCATCTCTAATTTCCTCAACGGAAACACCCAGGACAAGGAACCCTATGGGTCCTTAACTAAGTATATCCCATGCCCAGAGGACGAGCAGGATTGGATGCACGTTCTCGCTACACTCGACCTGCCATTCTCATATCATGAGGCGTACGAGCAGGCTGTCAAAACAATTGGCAAGCCAAAAGAAACACTCCCTACACCTGTCTGCATGATGGCAGCAAGCCTCCATGAAGGGCCTAAGCCTGTCATCTTCCAAGTGCCTACCAACAAGAGGGAACTCCAGGGAATACTGGGGCACTTAACGGACCGACTGGCACGCAACGCAGCCGCCAATCTCAAGCCTCTCCAGGACCTCTTGGAAGAATCCAAGTGGAAGTGGACGAGGGTACATAAACTAAACCTCAGGTATAATTGGGCGGTGGTTCCCAACCAACAAGACGAGGCAGAGCAGGCCTTGGGGGACGATGAGCAGTCTAGCGATGAATATTCCTGTGACGAATACGAAGATTGCCAATCCTTCGATGGAGGAAGTGAGGGTGAGTTGGATATCGTAGAGTACGACATCGAAGGGCGAGAAATTGAGCAAATCCGGGCAGATGCTAAGCCGCAGACGAGACTGACCCTGAGAACGGACCAAGGAGTCATGTGTACGAAATGTAATCGTGCGTGGTTGGAGCGGATGGGAGCAGTGGATTTTGAGCAAGCCAGCTTAGCCCAACCAGGAACGACAGCAATGCTTAGAACCAAATTGCCATCCGAACTGCGGCCGCCAGAGGGGAGACCACCTCCTCTAGTGAAAATGGGAAATTTAACTCTGAGTCTGAAGTTACTTCAGATGGTGACCCAGAAATCCCTAGGCCATCCATGACCAGACGTACCAAGGGAGACTTACCTGTCCACCTGAGGCGCAGACGGTTACGGTAGGATGAGGCTAAGCTGGGTAGCCATTCACTGAGTCACGATCATAGCCTGCAAGAGAAAGTTGTGCACTCCCTAAGGGGTGTGTTTGTCTCACGGTGTGGTGTAAGTGCATGTGTAATGGAACTGGGAGATGGGTCTAACCTTGGGTAAGCCCTTGGTAATGTCCCACACCACTTGAGAACCCAGTTCGTGTGTTGTTGGAGGTGCAGTGCAAAACTTAGGGTGACAGGTTTGGAAGTCTTGCCCTTGATGTGCCCTAAGCGTGAAGTGGGGGAGGGGCTAGGTGTAAACCCTAGGTATAGTGAGTGAAGTGAGCCCTCGTGCTTTTTTCTTTTTTCTTTTTCTTTTTTTCCTTTAAAAATAAAAAAAAGAATTGTATACAAGGAAGATGCCCTGGCTAATGCCTATTATCTTCAGCTGAATTACGAGGCGGTTGCAAGCATTGGGATAGGAATGCGCGACTTTGTAGATATTCTTTAATACCGGTCCGAGCCTTCAGAGGTGTGGATGACAAGAAAGGATGATTGCACCTTATGAAGCGGGTATCACTCATATCCTCTAAGATTTCTAGGCAAAAGGAGGAAAGTAGGGTCGCCCTCATCATTAGTCTAGTCATGGCTCTACTATCTATCCTTAGGTTGATGTCAAAAAAGAGTGGAGGGAGGTGGGCATCCTCGACTATGGGTCTCTACATTAGTAGGAACTTGATAAGCCTAAGATAATTACAGGTAGTTAAGAAGGCTAGATCTGGGTAAGAAGAAAAATCTGTGAGGAAGCGGTTGATAGATGGGAGGAGATCCTCTAACCTAAAGACTAGGCATTCCTCGGGGCTCCGGAAATTAACATTATATATCTTAGGATAGTCAAAATCCCCATGAATATTTCGATCATAGTCAACTCCATGCCTACGGGGGTAAGGCATGTAGATGGGGTTGTTGCATTCTTCAAGGAGCGAGCTACAAAAGGCGGTCCAGGCGTCAAAATTGGTATCCTAAATCCTCCTCCACCACTTCGGCTATGCCTTGTAGCCTTGGATGGTTTTGGGAACCCTTTTGACCTTGTCTTGCCAGTAGTCTTCAGGCTCTTGCCTCCATCTGGTTAATGAGGCTTCTTTCCTCTATCCACCTGTTTGCAAGATCATTAGTCAAATCCTTGATCTTGGCTAGAATACCTAGAGGCAAAGCACAATCCAGAGAGTGTGGATAAGCAAATGAAAGTTCAAACGGCCTCGTCTGGAACTCGTGTTGACGCCATATGACCAATTCCTGAGGCCAATCGATAGGATGGGGATCCCCTCGTAGTGGCATGGGCTCTTCAGGGAATTGTCTTGGTAGTGTTCGTGCTCTGCATTGGGGTTCCTCTGCTAGTTCTTGTCTTCTTCTTGTGGCTGCCACAATGTGCTCGGGCATATGGGCATCTTCAGGCTCTTCAGGCGAGAGGTCTGGTAGAGGTGGAGTAGGCATTCTTTGTTGCTCTTCTTCAGCATCCTGCTCAAAGTCCGGACCCTCTTTGACATTCTACTCGACAACTAATGGAACCGCTTGTGGTGGTGGTGGTGGCTGCTCATGCTCTTCAAATCCAAGTTCCTTAAGCTCAACAGTGGAGAGGCCGGCACAGCATATACCCCTACGACCTTCACTGGCTAGTTCTTTAGGACCCCGAATGGTCTGACCTTCATTTCATTGACCAATGTGACATTGAACCTAGCCGTTTCCATGGGTGGGTTTCCCCAAGCCTGTAGAACTGCATGGCTCAAGACACTGACACCGGTGCCTGTGTCTATGATTCCTTTTTGTGTTACATCCCCCAAGGCTAAGATAGGTAAGACTGCATGCATCTCAGTGCCTTCCCAGAAAGCATTGATGTGTAGTGACCTTGGAATTGAGTGTAGCATTAAGCTTGGAATCTATGTGAATGTGTCCTGCTCTTGCAAGTCAGCGGCAGTGTGCTCCTCTTTTCCCTCCACCCAGTGTTTTAAATCTTGCCATAAGGAAGGGTGTTGCTGAAGCAGATCTCCTAGGCTCAAGGTTACTGGCGTGGTTACTAAAGTGGTGAGGAGCTTGCTGGGTGGTTGCCTTCCTCCTTGGTCAGCACTCTTTGGCCATATGTCTTGGTTAGCTTACTGACATGCTTCTTCTCGGTCTTGGCCTCTGTGGCATCTCATGTGGTGTGGGTGTGTTCCCCGATTGAGGTCGCGACGGTGAAACGGGTGTACTCACACTAGAGAGATCTTCAATTTGGTCTTCCAGTATGGGCTCTACGTCCTTAAGGTGTTCTTGGGCATCCTTGACCCACTCCTTGACTTTGGCTATAGCCTCGAGTTATCGTTTGTGGTGGGGGTATTCCCCTACCTTGTCGCTCCCTAGTTCTGATGTCTTAGGAGCTGAGGTCTCTAACTCTGCATCAATGACCCTCTTTCCTGTCACTAGCATTGTAGCTTCCTCAGTCTTAAGGGTAATCTTTGCGTCTGTTCTCTTTCTCCTTCTCCTCCGACTTTTCTTTCCCAACGAGGCTGCATCCAAGTTACTTGGCCCAAGCAATGAGATGCCTGCCTGTTTTGTCTGTGCTTGCGTCATGACATGTAGTGGGATGGGCATACCCTCACTGTCAAAGGTCTCCACACCGAATAGCCCAAGGGTATTGAGGGCACGTTGGCAGAACTAGTTGATGGCTTCCGTCTAGGACAGTCATGAAATAGGTGTGTGATTCCACACTCAGTGCATCAAAGGTCAGCTTTGTCCTTGTTTGCATGTTCCCTTTCCAGGCAACATGATGAAATATGGCCTGAATGACCGCAAGTCCAGCATGAGATTGGATCTTGGCTTGGTCCTCCAAAGCCTCTGCCTCTTCCTCTACTTAGCGCCATCATCGGTACTGGTTGGTAGTCCATCAGGGTATGGATTGCCTTCCTCATCATAAGATATGTATGGGTTCACATAGGTCTTCTCTTCACTAGGTTCTTCCACATAGTGAACAGGAGCGTCACTCGATGGATGGGTTACATAGGGCCCTGGTGGTCTAGGTATGCCTGTTGGGTTCATCTCTAGCCTAGGAATGGCCGTCTTGCGTCATTTGGTACTGGAAGCGTCAACTGGGCTCCCTTGCCAAAGAGGTTAGGTGGCCTGTTGCCTATGGAGGGTTGTATTGTTGTGCATACTCCTTGGCAGTCTGCAATGTAATGTGTCATGACTGAACCTACCACAGTTTGAGCACGGCCTAGATCTAGGATCTTGGTACTTGGGTGGGAGGTGGTTACCACCACAGTGTATACACTGCACATGTGACTGCACACGTTTTCTCATTTGGTCTTGCAATCGTGCAAGCTCGATTCTCACCTCAGCCAGCTCCTGGCCTTGGTCAACACTATTTTCCTTATCATGTATGCTAGATTTCTCTCTCTCTCCTCAAACTGTTGACCGCTTTGGAGCTCTCTGACTTGTACTGTCCTGACTGGTGTTCCTCATGCTTCACTCCCTAAGCTGATCGTCCACCCTTATTGCCTCTTCAAAGACTCTAGCTAACACGTCTCGGTGTAAAGTGGAGTTACTAGCCAAAGCCTTGTAGAGCTCCTCACTTCGAATTCCATTTATAAATATGGTAGACACAGTCTTCTCGTTAGGTCGCTCATTTGCAGGGATCCTCTTGAAGAGGCTATGCACATGAGTGACATAGTCCCTTATGTCTTCCTTCTCCCTCTGACTGACATTCATCAACCGGATGATGAGATTGTCATACCATGTCTTAGATAATCTCTTGATAAAGAGGTCCTTAAGACAAGCAAAATTTGTGCGCTCAGCTGCATCTAGACTAGTGTACCAAATTCTCCCCTTATCACCTAAGCACAGACCGAAATCTTGAGAGCATTGTGCAAGGTCTGTGAGACCGTTTGCTTCGCAAACTTGTTCAAATTTCTCCACAAAGCTATATGGGTCATTGCTAGGTTCATACTTGTGTAGCTGCTTTGCTACAATAGGGATTCTAGATTGCCCCTTTGCCCCTTTCATGACCCCTAATCCCGAGAGTAATGCGGTGGCTAAGGCTATTGCGCTTTGCTCAGCGAACGTATTGTCCATGAGCCGCTTGGCTATGAGTTCACTCAACGATAAGTCAGCCTCTGCTACTCGTTCTCTCTCTGCATTTGTCCCTGATTTGGCTGCACCAACCAAGGCTAGCACACGCCGGGCCTCGTACATGTCTACATCTTGTTGGAGTTTCCTAGCCTTTTGCTCGTGGTTATAGGCAATTATGCTCTTTAGCGCCTTTCTAATCGCCTTTCTTTCCTCTTCTAGGCTTGCTACCACTTCCTCTACTGGTTTGCCCTGAACTACCGTCCTAGTCAATAAGTCGTACTCATTGACTAACTCGTGCACTAAGACTGGGAATTCTCCCAAGTCCAGTCGGTCCTCTCCTTGTCCACCTCATGATCCTAACATTGCTCCCACTTCCAGCTCCACAAGGTCATCGATCAATTTGAGTAGCTCCGGCAGCATCCGATCCTCTATGTTGTCACCTTGTGGATCTTCGTGTCCTCTTAAGATTCTACTGATGGGGCTCTCAGACACCTAACTATGTTTTGGGATCTTCTCCTAATAGTGGGTTCCTTGATGTTATTATATCTCCTGATGAGTTCCTTGTTATTGAAAGCAGTTGTTAATCTTATTCACAAGTTGTGCTTCGTGCTTTCTAGTGCTCAGTGTGAAAACATGCTTTTTCTTTTCTTATAGTGCACCTTTGGTGATAAAATCAAAAGTGAGGTGCGGATGCAGGAAATGCTCAATGCAAACTCCACTCTTCCCCTCATGTTCGTAGCCTAATATGGCTCTAAGCACAGGTTCTGGTTGATCTAAGGTCTTACTGAAAGTCCATGATGCGTTCTCTATTCTGCTTCAGGGTTGGTTGGTTAGTTATCGAAAGTCAAGTCAATGTTAAATTTGGTATGCTCAGTGTCTAGGTGTTTGGGGTGAATCCTCGGTTATCCTATTTGGTCTCTGGCTTCTAAGGGCTAAATTGGGTTTCTAGGGGGGGTCAGAGATGTGAACAGGGTGGCCATGGACTGTCAGGCAGGTTCAAAAACCCTCTATTTTAAGTTCTGGTGAAGTGGTCCGATTCTCAGAATTGGACCGTCCAATTGTAGGAATCAGACGAGCTGGTTTGATTTTGAGACTCGAATAGGGTGGTCCGATTGTGAAAATCGGGCAGTCCAATTTCTACTTTGGTCTGATTTCCCTAGTCGGACAGGGGGGTCCGACTCCTGCGATAGGACGAGTGGTCCGATTGTGGCGCTAGGACCAATGGTTCGATTCTCACACTAGGAAAAGTGGTCAGATCCTTGCAGTTGGTCCAATTTTGAGACTAGGACACGTGGTCCGATTGATGGAATCGGATCGAACGAAGTGGTCCGATTCTCGCAGTCGGACGGTCCGACTCCAGAAATCGGGTGGTCCCATTCTAGGAATCGGACCCAGACAACTTGGTCCGACTGCGTAGACGACAACCCACGGGTTGCGTGCGATGACTCAAGCTCAGCGCCTACTCCATGGAATCATCCAGTGCCTTCCAAATAGGTGCAAAACACTACAAGGAAATGCCAGACATACCTGGAATCACTGTGGTGCTCGAATCGAATGGCACTCCAAGGATCTCCCTGCAGCTCTCTCTCTCTCTCTCTCTCTCCTTGGCTCTCAAGCTCACTCTCTCTCACAAAGCAAAATGTCAAATGTGGTCTTTCCTGGTTCCTTGGGCCTCTTATTGCCCCATCCCAGCCTACTGTAACCTCAGAAGCTAATCCCTCCCACTCTTCCAACTAGAAATTTGAATTTGTGCCCCTATTTTCCTGTTTCCAACAGCAGCAAAACCCTTTCTGTTTTCCTTCTTTTTTCTATCCTAATCTTAACCTAATGCAACAAAAATAAAAAACAGAGATGGAGATGGATGGTCCTACTCTAATATTCAACAACAAAACAAAATACTTACTTGCTCCAAGGATTAAAACCTCCTAAATCTCCTAACTATCTCGAGTACCAGTTCGGGCTGCAAACCCTACTTCTATGCTCGATTCGATGCGCGCGGCGCTCGAGGCTCGATTCCGTCAGTCCCGCCAGTGGAACCAAAATGAAGGGGAGCTACAAAGCTCTACCCCGAGACCTATGGACCGCTTATTGATCAAACGTTTCAAGCGGAGCGGCCATGGCTACCTCTTACATAGCCGATGCACAATGCCTACCTTACGGGTGTAGTGAGCTTACCTTGATGCTCGATTGAGTTCCCTCCTCTCTCTTGCACTCTAGTAGCTTCACGATCCTAGCAGCAAGCTCAAGCAAGCTCAAGCCCTCTTCGTCAAGCTCCATCCTCCATAGCCGCGTGAGAAAAGAGAAGAGAAGAGAGGAAGAGAAGATGAAGAGAGAACATGGAGAGCTTCTTCTCCACGATCCCTCACTCTCACACACTCACTTACTCCCTCACACTCCCTCAATCCCTCACTGAAGCACAAGAAAAAAGGCAAGAAACAAGAGAAGAAGAAGAAGAAGAAGCTTTGGCCACACACAAGAATGATCTTCTCATTCACTTTTGAACTTTATATACATGCTCTACTTTTTGGGCGGTCAGCCCCACTTTTTGCATGGCCGGCCATTAGCCTAGGCCCTCTTTTCCTATTTCCCACCGGAATTTTTCGTGAACTTCATTGTCATGAAGGAAGTGTTGAGATATCGAGCTTCACTCGTGATACACCAGGGTGACCGTTGTGTATTTATGTCACTGACTTGTCAGTTGTGCAGACGCGGTTGGTACACCGCCCATGAATAATAGCTACATGACAGCTATCCTTATCTACTCTAGTTCGTGGCTCAGTTAGTATGCCACCTTAGTTAGTTGAGTTTGGTTTGAGACCCATATATAGGGTTCTTCTATTTCTTTGTATGAGAGTTCTTTTGGCTTACACAACTAAGAAGAGGAAAACTGTTTTCAGCCTCCACCTCTGTGTGTATTCCCCCATTGTGCAAGCAAGAAAGCTACAAGTGAGACTCCTTCCTTCTCTCCCAAAATCTTGGCATGGTATCAGAGCCTTGTTTGTGGTAAGGAGCTCAAGAAAGAAAGCCAAGCTCGCGGTGTTCTGGTAAGAGGAGCAGTGTTGCTTTCATTTTCTGTTTTGGGAGCAGATCTCTACAGGTAGCACAACCGGAAAGTGCAGGAGTGCATTGTCTCAGGTTGAGACGCCCTTCGCGGTGAAGCAAGAGGGCAGTATATGCTGCGGGAAAGGGCTTTAGCCCTTGGCGACCTTTTTTTTTAATTTGAGGCCATTTCGGGGCCTGTTTTGGAGGCGGGAGTTTTCTGCATGCACTCAGGAAAAGGCCCTGTTTTATGATGTGTGACCACTGTTCTACAGGTCGGTGAAAAGTTACTGTAGAAATTGCATCGTATGCTTGTGCGCAGAGACATTGGGAGTTACAGAATCATCCTTGGTTCCTGTTTATGCAAAATCGTCACTAGGAAGTGACTGTGTGGTCAAATACCACTTTCGCCAGTTTTGCAGATTTGCCCTTGTGAGGATGAAGTTGTGTTTTTTGCAGTGACAGAATTTTTTGCACTGTTCTGTAATGGTGTCTGATTCTCTTTCACAGATTGTCACTGAAAAGCTTGACAAGAACAACTTCCAAGCATGGAAGTTTAGAATGACGAATTTCCTCATGGGAAAAGGATATTGGGAATTTGTTGCAGGAAATGAAGAAGAACCAGTTCTTCCTGATGTTCCCAATCAACAGCAAATGCAGGCATTTAAAGCATGGCATGAGAGAGCCAGGAAAGTTATGTATTGGCTGTCTATCAGTATTTCAGACTCTATGATTGTGCATATTCAGGATGCAAGTACGCCAAATGAGGCATGGGATACTTTGTCAAAAATGTATAGCACAAATACGCAAGCCAGGAAAATGTAGCTCAAGCAAGAGTTGCACAATGTGCAAAGAGAAAATATGAGCATCAATGACTACCACATGAAGGTGAATAAGATTGCAGATGCACTTGCTTCCATTGGGTCGCCGGTGGAAGATGATGATTTAGTTTCTGTGACCTTGAATGGTCTAGGAAAGGATTATGCACAGTTCCGAACATCCATTTCTGTCCGTGAAAGATTTCCTGATTTTGAGGAGTTGATTGCCATTCTAATTTCTGAGGAGCAGAGAAATGGTGGTGCATCTTCTTCAGGAGGAACTTCAAAAGAAGCTGTCTTCTACTCAAATGCTAGAAGAGGTAGAGGTAGAGGTAGAGGAGGCCGATTTGGAGGCCGTGGTAGAAATCAGAATATGCAGCAAACTTAAGAAAACCAGTCCTATGGAGGAGGACGTGGTAACTCTACAGGTAGGGGGAGCCAAAGAGGTCGTGGTGGATGGCAAAGAGGCCAAAATGCAAACAGTAATGTTGAATGCTACTACTGTGGTAAAATGGATCATATGGCTAAAGACTGCTATAAAAAGCAGAATGACATCATGAATGGAAAACTGCAACAAGGGAATTATGCATCTTCTAGTAGACAGGGTGATGACAGAAATGAGCATTTGTTTATGGTGCAGCACATGAACAATTCTGTGACAAGTGCAGAAGAAATCAATGATGTATGGTATGTTGACTCAGGTGCATCAAACCACATGACAGGTCATGCAGAATGGATGGAGGATACAAGGAAAATGGAAAAACCAGGATTTGTGGAGACTCGTGATGATACTGCACATCCTATTGTGCAGATTGGAAAAATTCCTTTGTCTATGCAGGATGGGAAAAAGAAATACCTGTCCGATGTATTTCATGTCCCCAATATCACCAAGAATCTGGTTTCTGTTGGTCAAATGGTTGAGCAGGGCTTGCAGGTCAGATTTAATCCTCATGGATGCTTTGTTGAGGATATGAAAAATAAAGTTCGCTTGATAGCAAAAGGAAAGAAGAAGGGCAGAATGTTTACGTTGGATGCAGACATGTCTGAATTGAGTGCAGCAATGTTTGCACATGGGACCGGTGTAGTTGCAGATATTGATATCTGGCATAAACGCATTGGTCATGTTAATGTACAGCGACTTAAATTAATGCAGGCCCAAAATATTGTTGCAGGATTGCCTAAATTCAAGGTTGTAGAAATGCATAAGTATGTGAAGCCTGCCAATTTGGAAAACAGGCAAGGAAACCATTTCCTAGACATGTTCAAGAGAGTGAGAAGCCATTGGAATTAATCCACTCTGATGTGTGGACTACTAAAGCTGCATCTCTTGGAAGCTGTCATTATTTTGTCACTTTTATTGATGACTATAGCAGAAAAGTTTGGGTGTATTTTATGAAAAAGAACAGTGAAGTTTTTGGGCATTTCAAAACTCTTAAAGCTATGGTTGAAAAAGAAACAGGTCTGTAAATAAAATGCCTAAGGTCAGATGGAGGGGAAGAGTACCTCTCAAATGAGTTTGCAAGGTTCCTGCAGGAGCATGGCATAAAGCAGTAATATTCATGTAGTCATACCCCACAACAAAATGGAATTGCAGAAAGAAAAAACAGGCATATTGGAGAGGTATCTCGTGCCATGCTCAATGAAAAAGACCTGCTAGATTTTTATTGGGCTGAGGTAGTTGCTACAACAGTCTACATAATGAACAGGACTCCCACTGCAGCAATACATGGGATGACTCCAGAGGAGAGGTATACTGGTTGGAAACCAGATATTTCTCATTTGAAAATTTTTGGTTGCATTGCCTATGTACATGTGCTAGATGAGTTGAGATCCAAGTTGGATCCAAAAGCTGGGAAGTGCATCTTTATTAGCTACTCTCTGCAGCAAAAAGGGTATAGATGCTATAACCCTTCTACTCGTAAGTTTACAGTGAGTAGAGATGTTGTTTTTGATGAGATGAGTAGCTGGTATAAACCAGTAAATGTGATTGATGACGTAGATGCACAAAATGGTAATGCTGCACAGAATTCACAGCAGCAGTCACAAAATATTAGTGGACCTGGAGCGTCCTCTAACAGTGGTTCACATTCTTCGCCATGGACAGGCAGATTGAGATCAGGAGAATCTTCTCAAAGCAATGCAGATAGTGGTATGCAGGTATCATGAAAAGGAAAAGAGAAGGTTGATCAGTCCATGTTTGATGTGAATGCAGATCACTCTTATGTGGATGGTGAATCCAGTGGCTCAGAACAGAGTATTGATGATGAGTTGGGTATTCCTTCTATTGTTACACCTGGAGTAAGGAAGACCAGGGATGTTTTGAGAGCACCTAGGAGTGAATCTATTTTGCGCAGGTCTACGAGAGCTAGGTATCCTGTGGATAGACTGAAATATGATGGATTTACAGCCATTCACTATGCATATATGGTCAAAGTGATACAGGAACCAGAACCCACTTCTTTTGAGCAAGCCATGGGAAAAGAAAAATGGGAGAAAGCCATGGATGAAGAAACGGATGCCTTGGAAGCAAATGCTACATGGAAATTGGTACCTTTGCCTAAAGGTAAAAATGCAATTGGCTGTAAGTGGGTTTATAAGGTGAAGCACAATGCAGATGGTTCTGTGAACAGATACAAGGCAAGATTAGTAGTCAAGGGGTATGCACAAACATATGGCATTGACTATGAAGAAACATTCAGTCCGGTTGCAAGGATGGCAACCGTAAGAGCAGTCATTGCTATGGCTGCATCAAAGGGATGGTCTTTACATCAGATGGATGTAAAGAATGCTTTCTTGCATGGTGATTTGCAAGAAGAGGTCTATATGGAGCAGCCACCAGGTTATGTGCATGATGTTTATCCTGAGTTTGTTTGCAGGTTGAAGAAAGCCTTGTATGGCTTGAAGTAAGCACCTAGAGCATGGTCTGACAAGATAGGATAGTATCTTGTTACTATTGGTGCTACTTGTCATTTATGTTGATGATTTGATTATGACAAGTGACAGTGATGAAGATATCCTTCATGTGAAAATGCTATTGAAGCAGAAGTTTGAGATGAAGGATTTGGGAGAGCTGCGTTATTTCTTGGGCATTGAGGTGATTAGATTACCAAGTGGGATACAGCTCTTGCAGAGGCAGTATGGATTGGACATGCTATCCAAATATGGGATGACAGGCTGTAAGCCTATTTCAGTTCCTTTGGAGCAGAATGTGAAGCTGAGCACATATGCAGGTGAGCTTCTAGAAGACCCTACTATGTACAGACGCATAGTAGGAAGTTTGATTTATATGACTATTACCAGGCCAGATTTGAGCTATGTTGTTGGATTGGTAAGTCAATTTATGCAGGCTCCAAGGAAACCAAATTTGGATGCGGCTAGACGCATACTCAGGTATGTGAAGTCCACATTGCAGTATGGACTATTTTATGAGACTGGGGTTCAAATACTGTTGCATGGATACATTGATGCTGATTGGGCTGGTAGTATTTCTGATAGACGATCTACCAGTGGATATGTGTTTTCTTTTGGGAGTGCTGCAATCACTTGGAGCAGTAAGAAACAGCCTACAGTTGCCTTGTCGAGTACAGAGGCTGAGTACAGGGGTGCAGCAATGGCTGCATGTGAGGTAGCTTGGTTGCATAAGCTACTTTATGATATGCATCAATCTACAGATGGGCTAGTTGTCATTTATTGTGACAAGATGAGTAGTATACACTTGGCAAATAACCCAGTCTATCATGGTAGAACAAAGCACATTGAGGTGCATTATCACTATGTGCGAGAGAGGGTTTTACTAGGTCTTATTGATCTAGTTTATGTCAGCACAGAGGATCAGGTAGCTGATATATTCACGAAGGCATTGGGCGCAGAGAAGCTGCGCAAGTTCAGAGACTGCTTGGTGTGCAGGAATTGGGATTGAGCTCGAGGGGGAGTGTTGAGATATCGAGCTCCACTCGTGATACGCCAGGGTGACCGTTGTATATTTATGTCACCGACTTGTCAGTTGCAGACGCAGTTGGTACACTGCCCATGAATAATAGCTACATGACAGCTATCCTTATCTACTCTAGTTCGTGGCTCAGTTAGTATGCCACCTTAGTTAGTTGAGTTTGGTTTGAGACCCATATACAGGGTTCTTCTATTTCTTTGTATGAGAGTTCTTTTGGCTTACACAACTAAGAAGAGGAAAACTGTTTTTAGCCTCCACCTCTGTGTGTATTCCCCCATTGTGCAAGCAAGAAAGCTACAAGTGAGACTCCTTCCTTCTCTCCCAAAATCTTGACAGGGAGTGGACTATGACATACTGCTAGGCCGACCGTGGATGAGGAACACTCAAGTTATTGAAGATTGGGGTAACAATCTCATCTTCTTCGGGAATATAACAGGAGCGGTAAGGGTTGAGATGGATACCTAGAAGACTACCCCAGCCAACCTTGATGCTATCTCAACCATGCTAAAAGGTGATGCATAGGCAAGCAAACCCTACGGGTCATTGAACAAGTACATCCCTTGCCCTGAGGACGAGCGGGATTGGATACACATCTTGGAAACCATTGACCTACCGTTCTCAGATGAGGAAGAGCTATATAGGCAAGCTACTAAATCCCCAAGCATGCCAGCAAGGGAGCCCATCGTGCCACTCTACATGATGGCAGGAAGCTCATGTAACCCAGGGAAACCGGTCTCGTTCCATATCCCCACCAACAAGCTCGAGCTTCAGGAAACTGACCAATAAACTAAAGGGCAACATGGCTTCCAATCTAAAACCCCTAAGTGATCTTTTGGCTAAGCCTGAGTGGAAATAGACCAAAATTCACAATCTGAACCTATTATACAATTGGGCTTTAGTCACTGATGAAAAAGAGATTAGAGAGGAAAGCCTGGGGGATGACGAGCAGTCAGAGGGGCAAGACTCTGATGATGAGAAGTACGAGGACTGCCGCTCTATTGGAGACAAGAGTGAAGAAAAGTTAGACATGATAGAATATGACACTGAAGGGAGAACAATCAAACAGATCAAGGCAGACTCTAGGCCTAGAAGGGAAAGGGCAGGCTAGAATGAAAGAGGAGTCATGCGGATGGAGTGCGATAGTTCCTGGTTAGAGCACATAGGAGCCATGGATTACGAACAGGCAGGAGTAGCACAACCATTGGTAGTTCAAGTGCTTAAGATGGATACACCTACTACATTACGACCCCCAGGCAAAACTCCTTCCTAAAGCAAGGGATGTGAGTTTAACTCGGAGTCAGAAGTCAGTACGGAGAGTGATCTCAAAATACCCCAACCCTCTAAGGTCAGATGCACCAAAGGGGACTTGCTAGTCCATCTAAGGCATAGACAGCTAAAGGAGGAGGCCAAGAAGCGAACTAAGGACTCATAAGCAGAGAGGCAAAAGAAGTCGCAGGATCTCCCCAAACACTTCACAAAGTTTAAGAAGGGTGATAGAGTGGTGATTCTGCTAGGAGCAAAGAGACAAGGGCAAACTAGTGAGCCAATTAAGGGACCCGCCAAGGTCAAGGAAGTCAACTTGGCAGGTGAAGGCGAGAAGCCTCGACATGTGTTCACTCGACATGTGTTCATTGCTGACGACTTGACCAAGGATGAGGAGGCTAAACTTGTTGTGCTCCTACAAGAGTATGTCGACGTGTTTGCCTAGTCCTTGGAGGAACTTAAAGAAGTCGATCCTAGGGTTGTGACCCATAATATCCCAATGGTTCCAGATGTGGTGCCAACAAAGCAATGACCTTACCCTATGAATTCCAAGCACGCCTATGTAGTGAAGGAGGAAATCGATAAGCTCATGAAGGCAGGATTTATATATGAGGTTGAGCACACGGATTGGGTATCACCTATAGTGATCGTTATGAAAAAGAATGGTAAAATTCGAGTGTGCATGAATTACAAGAAAGTTAATGCCGCTACGAAGAGGAACAACTACCCCTTACCGTATACCGAGCACATGCTAGAGAGGGTAGCACGCAAAGAAGCCTACAACTTTCTGGATGGCTTCTCTGGCTATAATCAAGTGCAAGTGCACCTTGACGAGACTGCCTTCGCCACGGAGTGGGGTGTATTCACCTACATCGTTATGCCCTTTGGGCTAATGAATGCGCATGCAACCTTTCAACGATTAATGTGCACCATCTTCAAGGATATGCTTAGACGCAAGCTAGAGGTGTTCGTAGACGACTTATGCATACACTCTAGTTGGGCCGAACACTTAGAA